>NW_026777442.1:0-290980 GCF_028023285.1 Balaenoptera ricei | reverse complement strand
GTAAGAAACCTTGTGCTTCCAGTTCCTAGTAGGAAGCTCACCCTTCTCTGCTCTATAACTAAAGTGAAAGTCAAGGGGAGCACTAGCCTCGAAGTAATGCCCTGATTATCCTGGCAAAACGGGAGGCGTGCAGCAGCTCCATGAGGCCTTCATCGCTGTTCTCTTTTAGTTTCACGGTAGTAAGCTTTCCAAGACTCCTAGAGACCTTACTTCAGCACCCGTTTCGGTATCCGAAAACTGCCTAGAGCCAGGAAGCTCTGCTCCTGCGTGTATGCTGCATACCAACTTACTATTTGGAGACTGAGGGCACAAGGCTTCTTTGCCCATTTGGAAAGCTCCGTTCATGCGGCCTCCTTTATACCTGAAAAGCATTGTTGTTGCCGGGGTTTTAGTCACTGCCTGCATGGTTCTGAGAAGATATTGAGTTTCCCGTAAGAAACCTTGTGCTTCCAGTTCCTAGTTGGAAGCTCACCCTGCTCTGCTCTATACCTAATGTGAAAGTCAACGTGAGCCCTAGCCTCGAAGGAAGGCCCTGATTTGCCTTGCCAAACGGGAGGCGTGGAGCAGCTCCATGAGGCCTTCTTCACTGTTCTGCTTTAGTTTCAAGGTAGATAGCTTTTCAAGACTCCTAGGGACCTTGTTTCAGCACCCGTTTTGCTACCATTATACTGAGTGAGGCCAGGAAGCTCAGGGCCACGTAGGCAACTTCAGCCCCGTAGGCCTTTTGGAACACCCCAGTGTTGGCTAGAGAAAGGCAACACACTGCACCTTTCCTTGGGAGAGCCAGGTTATCTCAGGTCTACGCAGGATTCAGGAACACACTTCGAGACTGTCCGCCAGTAAATGGATGTAACCTCATTCCCCTAGTTGAACTCTATTGAGAAAAACACTCTCTTCTAATCCCTTTTCACCTTTTACACTTAGAGTCACGCATCCTCAAGGAGGTGGTCGGTTTGCATTCCAAGTACAATTTAAGCACAGTTCTTGGTGTAACACTGTAGGTCTTTGACGGATGCACAGGCCCCTAAGTCTCCCTCGTGCATCCTTTGTTTAGGCACTTGGCTGCACGCAGAAAAGCGGTCGTAGAAAAAAGTTGAATCAGGGAAAGCCCCAGTGGGTATCGTGAATCTCTTTTGACTTGTTAGCATCACCATGTACTTATGCTGCGTGTCATTCTGGAAATGGGAAACTGATGCCACAACGCTTGTGTTCCCATTTTGAAAGCTTCATCATGCAGTCTAGAAGACACCTGAAAAGCATTGTTGTTGCTGGGGATTTAGTCACTGCCTGTCGGCTTCTGAGAAGAAAATGAGTTTTCCCGAAATGGGAAACTGACGCCACAACGCTTGTGTTCCCATTTTGAAAGCTTCATCATGCAGTCTAGAAGACACCTGAAAAGCATTGTTGTTGCTGGGGATTTAGTCACTGCCTGTCGGCTTCTGAGAAGAAAATGAGTTTTCCCGAAAGGACCTTGTGCTTCCAGTTCCTAGTTGGAAGCTCACCCTGCTCTCCTCTATACCAAAAGTGGAAGTCAACGTGAGCACTAACCTAAAAGTAAGGCCCTGATTATCCTTGCAAATCGGGAGGCATGCAGCAGCTCCATGAGGCCTTCCTCGCTGTTCTGCTTTAGTTGAATGGTAGTAAGCTTTCCAAGACTCCTAGGCACCTTGCTTCACCACCCGTTTCGGTATCAGAAAACTGCCTAGAGCCAGGAAGCTCTGGTGCTGCGTTTATGCTGCGTATCAACCTAGAAATTGGAGACTGATGGCACAAGGCTTGTTTTCCCATTAGGAAGGCTCCGTTCACGCGGCCTCCTTTATACCTGAAAAGCATTGTTGTTGCCAGGGATTTAGTCACTGCCTGCCTGCTGCTGCGAAGAAAATGAGTTTTCCCGAAAGAAACCTTGTGCTTCCAGTTCCTAGTTGGAAGCTCACTCTGCTCTGCTCTATAACTAAAGTGAAAGTCAAGGGGAGCACTAGCCTCGAAGTAATGCCCTGATTATCCTGGCAAAACGGGAGGTGTGCAGCAGCTCCATGAGGCCTTCATCGCTGTTCTCTTTTAGTTTCACGGTAGTAAGCTTTCCAAGACTCCTAGAGACCTTACTTCAGCACCCGTTTGGGTATCCGAAAACTGCCTAGAGCCAGGAAGCTCTGCTCCTGCGTGTATGCTGCATACCAACTTACTATTTGGAGACTGAGGGCACAAGGCTTCTTTGCCCATTTGGAAAGCTCCGTTCATGCGGCCTCCTTTATACCTGAAAAGCATTGTTGTTGCCGGGGTTTTAGTCACTGCCTGCATGGTTCTGAGAAGATATTGAGTTTCCCGTAAGAAACCTTGTGCTTCCAGTTCCTAGTTGGAAGCTCACCCTGCTCTGCTCTATACCTAATGTGAAAGTCAACGTGAGCCCTAGCCTCGAAGGAAGGCCCTGATTTGCCTTGCCAAACGGGAGGCGTGGAGCAGCTCCATGAGGCCTTCTTCACTGTTCTGCTTTAGTTTCAAGGTAGATAGCTTTTCAAGACTCCTAGGGACCTTGTATCAGCACCCGTTTTGCTACCATTATACTGAGTGAGGCCAGGAAGCTCAGGGCCACGTAGGCAACTTCAGCCCCGTAGGCCTTTTGGAACACCCCAGTGTTGGCTAGAGAAAGGCAACACACTGCACCTTTCCTTGGGAGAGCCAGGTTATCTCAGGTCTACGCAGGATTCAGGAACACACTTCGAGACTGTCCGCCAGTAAATGGATGTAACCTCATTCCCCTAGTTGAACTCTATTGAGAAAAACACTCTCTTCTAATCCCTTTTCACCTTTTACACTTAGAGTCACGCATCCTCAAGGAGGTGGTCGGTTTGCATTCCAAGTACAATTTAAGCACAGTTCTTGGTGTAACACTGTAGGTCTTTGACGGATGCACAGGCCCCTAAGTCTCCCTCGTGCATCCTTTGTTTAGGCACTTGGCTGCACGCAGAAAAGCGGTCGTAGAAAAAAGTTGAATCAGGGAAAGCCCCAGTGGGTATCGTGAATCTCTTTTGACTTGTTAGCATCACCATGTACTTATGCTGCGTGTCATTCTGGAAATGGGAAACTGATGCCACAACGCTTGTGTTCCCATTTTGAAAGCTTCATCATGCAGTCTAGAAGATACCTGAAAAGCATTGTTGTTGCTGGGGATTTAGTCACTGCCTGTCGGCTTCTGAGAAGAAAATGAGTTTTCCCGAAAGGACCTTGTGCTTCCAGTTCCTAGTTGGAAGCTCACCCTGCTCTCCTCTATACCAAAAGTGGAAGTCAACGTGAGCACTAACCTAAAAGTAAGGCCCTGATTATCCTTGCAAATCGGGAGGCATGCAGCAGCTCCATGAGGCCTTCCTCGCTGTTCTGATTTAGTTTAACGGTAGTAAGCTTTCCAAGACTCCTAGGCACCTTGCTTCACCACCCGTTTCGGTATCAGAAAACTGCCTAGAGCCAGGAAGCTCTGGTCCTGCGTGTATGCTGCGTATCAACCTAGAAATTGGAGACTGATGGCACAAGGCTTGTTTTCCCATTAGGAAGGCTCCGTTCACGCGGCCTCCTTTATACCTGAAAAGCATTGTTGTTGCCGGGGATTTAGTCACTGCCTGCCTGCTGCTGCGAAGAAAATGAGTTTTCCCGAAAGAAACCTTGAGCTTCCAGTTCCTAGTTGGAAGCTCACTCTGCTCTGCTCTATATCTAAACTGAAAGTCAAGGGGAGCACTAGCCTCGAAGTAATGCCCTGATTATCCTGGCAAAACGGGAGGCGTGCAGCAGCTCCATGAGGCCTTCATCGCTGTTCTCTTTTAGTTTCACGGTAGTAAGCTTTCCAAGACTCCTAGAGACCTTACTTCAGCACCCGTTTCGGTATCCGAAAACTGCCTAGAGCCAGGAAGCTCTGCTCCTGCGTGTATGCTGCATACCAACTTACTATTTGGAGACTGAGGGCACAAGGCTTCTTTGCCCATTTGGAAAGCTCCGTTCATGCGGCCTCCTTTATACCTGAAAAGCATTGTTGTTGCCGGGGTTTTAGTCACTGCCTGCATGGTTCTGAGAAGATATTGAGTTTTCCCGTAAGAAACCTTGTGCTTCCAGTTCCTAGTAGGAAGCTCACCCTTCTCTGCTCTATAACTAAAGTGAAAGTCAAGGGGAGCACTAGCCTCGAAGTAATGCCCTGATTATCCTGGCAAAACGGGAGGCGTGCAGCAGCTCCATGAGGCCTTCATCGCTGTTCTCTTTTAGTTTCACGGTAGTAAGCTTTCCAAGACTCCTAGAGACCTTACTTCAGCACCCGTTTCGGTATCCGAAAACTGCCTAGAGCCAGGAAGCTCTGCTCCTGCGTGTATGCTGCATACCAACTTACTATTTGGAGACTGAGGGCACAAGGCTTCTTTGCCCATTTGGAAAGCTCCGTTCATGCGGCCTCCTTTATACCTGAAAAGCATTGTTGTTGCCGGGGTTTTAGTCACTGCCTGCATGGTTCTGAGAAGATATTGAGTTTCCCGTAAGAAACCTTGTGCTTCCAGTTCCTAGTTGGAAGCTCACCCTGCTCTGCTCTATACCTAATGTGAAAGTCAACGTGAGCCCTAGCCTCGAAGGAAGGCCCTGATTTGCCTTGCCAAACGGGAGGCGTGGAGCAGCTCCATGAGGCCTTCTTCACTGTTCTGCTTTAGTTTCAAGGTAGATAGCTTTTCAAGACTCCTAGGCACCTTGCTTCACCACCCGTTTCGGTATCAGAAAACTGCCTAGAGCCAGGAAGCTCTGGTCCTGCGTGTATGCTGCGTATCAACCTAGAAATTGGAGACTGATGGCACAAGGCTTGTTTTCCCATTAGGAAGGCTCCGTTCATGCGGCCTCCTTTATACCTGAAAAGCATTGTTGTTGCCGGGGATTTAGTCACTGCCTGCCTGCTGCTGCGAAGAAAATGAGTTTTCCCGAAAGAAACCTTGTGCTTCCAGTTCCTAGTTGGAAGCTCACTCTGCTCTGCTCTATATCTAAACTGAAAGTCAAGGGGAGCACTAGCCTCGAAGTAATGCCCTGATTATCCTGGCAAAACGGGAGGCGTGCAGCAGCTCCTTGAGGCCTTCATCGCTGTTCTCTTTTAGTTTCACGGTAGTAAGCTTTCCAAGACTCCTAGAGACCTTACTTCAGCACCCGTTTCGGTATCAGAAAACTGCCTAGAGCCAGGAAGCTCTGGTCCTGCGTGTATGCTGCGTATCAACTTACTATTTGGAGACTGATGGCACAAGGCTTCTTTGCCCATTTGGAAAGCTCCGTTCATGCGGCCTCCTTTATACCTGAAAAGCATTGTTGTTGCCGGGGTTTTAGTCACTGCCTGCATGGTTCTGAGAAGATATTGAGTTTTCCCGTAAGAAATCTTGTGCTTCCAGTTCCTAGTAGGAAGCTCACCCTTCTCTGCTCTATAACTAAAGTGAAAGTCAAGGGGAGCACTAGCCTCGAAGTAATGCCCTGATTATCCTGGCAAAACGGGAGGCGTGCAGCAGCTCCATGAGGCCTTCATCGCTGTTCTCTTTTAGTTTCACGGTAGTAAGCTTTCCAAGACTCCTAGAGACCTTACTTCAGCACCCGTTTCGGTATCCGAAAACTGCCTAGAGCCAGGAAGCTCTGCTCCTGCGTGTATGCTGCATACCAACTTACTATTTGGAGACTGAGGGCACAAGGCTTCTTTGCCCATTTGGAAAGCTCCGTTCATGCGGCCTCCTTTATACCTGAAAAGCATTGTTGTTGCCGGGGTTTTAGTCACTGCCTGCATGGTTCTGAGAAGATATTGAGTTTCCCGTAAGAAACCTTGTGCTTCCAGTTCCTAGTTGGAAGCTCACCCTGCTCTGCTCTATACCTAATGTGAAAGTCAACGTGAGCCCTAGCCTCGAAGGAAGGCCCTGATTTGCCTTGCCAAACGGGAGGCGTGGAGCAGCTCCATGAGGCCTTCTTCACTGTTCTGCTTTAGTTTCAAGGTAGATAGCTTTTCAAGACTCCTAGGGACCTTGTTTCAGCACCCGTTTTGCTACCATTATACTGAGTGAGGCCAGGAAGCTCAGGGCCACGTAGGCAACTTCAGCCCCGTAGGCCTTTTGGAACACCCCAGTGTTGGCTAGAGAAAGGCAACACACTGCACCTTTCCTTGGGAGAGCCAGGTTATCTCAGGTCTACGCAGGATTCAGGAACACACTTCGAGACTGTCCGCCAGTAAATGGATGTAACCTCATTCCCCTAGTTGAACTCTATTGAGAAAAACACTCTCTTCTAATCCCTTTTCACCTTTTACACTTAGAGTCACGCATCCTCAAGGAGGTGGTCGGTTTGCATTCCAAGTACAATTTAAGCACAGTTCTTGGTGTAACACTGTAGGTCTTTGACGGATGCACAGGCCCCTAAGTCTCCCTCGTGCATCCTTTGTTTAGGCACTTGGCTGCACGCAGAAAAGCGGTCGTAGAAAAAAGTTGAATCAGGGAAAGCCCCAGTGGGTATCGTGAATCTCTTTTGACTTGTTAGCATCACCATGTACTTATGCTGCGTGTCATTCTGGAAATGGGAAACTGATGCCACAACGCTTGTGTTCCCATTTTGAAAGCTTCATCATGCAGTCTAGAAGACACCTGAAAAGCATTGTTGTTGCTGGGGATTTAGTCACTGCCTGTCGGCTTCTGAGAAGAAAATGAGTTTTCCCGAAATGGGAAACTGACGCCACAACGCTTGTGTTCCCATTTTGAAAGCTTCATCATGCAGTCTAGAAGACACCTGAAAAGCATTGTTGTTGCTGGGGATTTAGTCACTGCCTGTCGGCTTCTGAGAAGAAAATGAGTTTTCCCGAAAGGACCTTGTGCTTCCAGTTCCTAGTTGGAAGCTCACCCTGCTCTCCTCTATACCAAAAGTGGAAGTCAACGTGAGCACTAACCTAAAAGTAAGGCCCTGATTATCCTTGCAAATCGGGAGGCATGCAGCAGCTCCATGAGGCCTTCCTCGCTGTTCTGCTTTAGTTGAATGGTAGTAAGCTTTCCAAGACTCCTAGGCACCTTGCTTCACCACCCGTTTCGGTATCAGAAAACTGCCTAGAGCCAGGAAGCTCTGGTGCTGCGTTTATGCTGCGTATCAACCTAGAAATTGGAGACTGATGGCACAAGGCTTGTTTTCCCATTAGGAAGGCTCCGTTCACGCGGCCTCCTTTATACCTGAAAAGCATTGTTGTTGCCAGGGATTTAGTCACTGCCTGCCTGCTGCTGCGAAGAAAATGAGTTTTCCCGAAAGAAACCTTGTGCTTCCAGTTCCTAGTTGGAAGCTCACTCTGCTCTGCTCTATAACTAAAGTGAAAGTCAAGGGGAGCACTATCCTCGAAGTAATGCCCTGATTATCCTGGCAAAACGGGAGGTGTGCAGCAGCTCCATGAGGCCTTCATCGCTGTTCTCTTTTAGTTTCACGGTAGTAAGCTTTCCAAGACTCCTAGAGACCTTACTTCAGCACCCGTTTGGGTATCCGAAAACTGCCTAGAGCCAGGAAGCTCTGCTCCTGCGTGTATGCTGCATACCAACTTACTATTTGGAGACTGAGGGCACAAGGCTTCTTTGCCCATTTGGAAAGCTCCGTTCATGCGGCCTCCTTTATACCTGAAAAGCATTGTTGTTGCCGGGGTTTTAGTCACTGCCTGCATGGTTCTGAGAAGATATTGAGTTTCCCGTAAGAAACCTTGTGCTTCCAGTTCCTAGTTGGAAGCTCACCCTGCTCTGCTCTATACCTAATGTGAAAGTCAACGTGAGCCCTAGCCTCGAAGGAAGGCCCTGATTTGCCTTGCCAAACGGGAGGCGTGGAGCAGCTCCATGAGGCCTTCTTCACTGTTCTGCTTTAGTTTCAAGGTAGATAGCTTTTCAAGACTCCTAGGGACCTTGTTTCAGCACCCGTTTTGCTACCATTATACTGAGTGAGGCCAGGAAGCTCAGGGCCACGTAGGCAACTTCAGCCCCGTAGGCCTTTTGGAACACCCCAGTGTTGGCTAGAGAAAGGCAACACACTGCACCTTTCCTTGGGAGAGCCAGGTTATCTCAGGTCTACGCAGGATTCAGGAACACACTTCGAGACTGTCCGCCAGTAAATGGATGTAACCTCATTCCCCTAGTTGAACTCTATTGAGAAAAACACTCTCTTCTAATCCCTTTTCACCTTTTACACTTAGAGTCACGCATCCTCAAGGAGGTGGTCGGTTTGCATTCCAAGTACAATTTAAGCACAGTTCTTGGTGTAACACTGTAGGTCTTTGACGGATGCACAGGCCCCTAAGTCTCCCTCGTGCATCCTTTGTTTAGGCACTTGGCTGCACGCAGAAAAGCGGTCGTAGAAAAAAGTTGAATCAGGGAAAGCCCCAGTGGGTATCGTGAATCTCTTTTGACTTGTTAGCATCACCATGTACTTATGCTGCGTGTCATTCTGGAAATGGGAAACTGATGCCACAACGCTTGTGTTCCCATTTTGAAAGCTTCATCATGCAGTCTAGAAGACACCTGAAAAGCATTGTTGTTGCTGGGGATTTAGTCACTGCCTGTCGGCTTCTGAGAAGAAAATGAGTTTTCCCGAAATGGGAAACTGACGCCACAACGCTTGTGTTCCCATTTTGAAAGCTTCATCATGCAGTCTAGAAGACACCTGAAAAGCATTGTTGTTGCTGGGGATTTAGTCACTGCCTGTCGGCTTCTGAGAAGAAAATGAGTTTTCCCGAAAGGACCTTGTGCTTCCAGTTCCTAGTTGGAAGCTCACCCTGCTCTCCTCTATACCAAAAGTGGAAGTCAACGTGAGCACTAACCTAAAAGTAAGGCCCTGATTATCCTTGCAAATCGGGAGGCATGCAGCAGCTCCATGAGGCCTTCCTCGCTGTTCTGCTTTAGTTGAATGGTAGTAAGCTTTCCAAGACTCCTAGGCACCTTGCTTCACCACCCGTTTCGGTATCAGAAAACTGCCTAGAGCCAGGAAGCTCTGGTGCTGCGTTTATGCTGCGTATCAACCTAGAAATTGGAGACTGATGGCACAAGGCTTGTTTTCCCATTAGGAAGGCTCCGTTCACGCGGCCTCCTTTATACCTGAAAAGCATTGTTGTTGCCAGGGATTTAGTCACTGCCTGCCTGCTGCTGCGAAGAAAATGAGTTTTCCCGAAAGAAACCTTGTGCTTCCAGTTCCTAGTTGGAAGCTCACTCTGCTCTGCTCTATAACTAAAGTGAAAGTCAAGGGGAGCACTAGCCTCGAAGTAATGCCCTGATTATCCTGGCAAAACGGGAGGTGTGCAGCAGCTCCATGAGGCCTTCATCGCTGTTCTCTTTTAGTTTCACGGTAGTAAGCTTTCCAAGACTCCTAGAGACCTTACTTCAGCACCCGTTTGGGTATCCGAAAACTGCCTAGAGCCAGGAAGCTCTGCTCCTGCGTGTATGCTGCATACCAACTTACTATTTGGAGACTGAGGGCACAAGGCTTCTTTGCCCATTTGGAAAGCTCCGTTCATGCGGCCTCCTTTATACCTGAAAAGCATTGTTGTTGCCGGGGTTTTAGTCACTGCCTGCATGGTTCTGAGAAGATATTGAGTTTCCCGTAAGAAACCTTGTGCTTCCAGTTCCTAGTTGGAAGCTCACCCTGCTCTGCTCTATACCTAATGTGAAAGTCAACGTGAGCCCTAGCCTCGAAGGAAGGCCCTGATTTGCCTTGCCAAACGGGAGGCGTGGAGCAGCTCCATGAGGCCTTCTTCACTGTTCTGCTTTAGTTTCAAGGTAGATAGCTTTTCAAGACTCCTAGGGACCTTGTATCAGCACCCGTTTTGCTACCATTATACTGAGTGAGGCCAGGAAGCTCAGGGCCACGTAGGCAACTTCAGCCCCGTAGGCCTTTTGGAACACCCCAGTGTTGGCTAGAGAAAGGCAACACACTGCACCTTTCCTTGGGAGAGCCAGGTTATCTCAGGTCTACGCAGGATTCAGGAACACACTTCGAGACTGTCCGCCAGTAAATGGATGTAACCTCATTCCCCTAGTTGAACTCTATTGAGAAAAACACTCTCTTCTAATCCCTTTTCACCTTTTACACTTAGAGTCACGCATCCTCAAGGAGGTGGTCGGTTTGCATTCCAAGTACAATTTAAGCACAGTTCTTGGTGTAACACTGTAGGTCTTTGACGGATGCACAGGCCCCTAAGTCTCCCTCGTGCATCCTTTGTTTAGGCACTTGGCTGCACGCAGAAAAGCGGTCGTAGAAAAAAGTTGAATCAGGGAAAGCCCCAGTGGGTATCGTGAATCTCTTTTGACTTGTTAGCATCACCATGTACTTATGCTGCGTGTCATTCTGGAAATGGGAAACTGATGCCACAACGCTTGTGTTCCCATTTTGAAAGCTTCATCATGCAGTCTAGAAGATACCTGAAAAGCATTGTTGTTGCTGGGGATTTAGTCACTGCCTGTCGGCTTCTGAGAAGAAAATGAGTTTTCCCGAAAGGACCTTGTGCTTCCAGTTCCTAGTTGGAAGCTCACCCTGCTCTCCTCTATACCAAAAGTGGAAGTCAACGTGAGCACTAACCTAAAAGTAAGGCCCTGATTATCCTTGCAAATCGGGAGGCATGCAGCAGCTCCATGAGGCCTTCCTCGCTGTTCTGATTTAGTTTAACGGTAGTAAGCTTTCCAAGACTCCTAGGCACCTTGCTTCACCACCCGTTTCGGTATCAGAAAACTGCCTAGAGCCAGGAAGCTCTGGTCCTGCGTGTATGCTGCGTATCAACCTAGAAATTGGAGACTGATGGCACAAGGCTTGTTTTCCCATTAGGAAGGCTCCGTTCACGCGGCCTCCTTTATACCTGAAAAGCATTGTTGTTGCCGGGGATTTAGTCACTGCCTGCCTGCTGCTGCGAAGAAAATGAGTTTTCCCGAAAGAAACCTTGAGCTTCCAGTTCCTAGTTGGAAGCTCACTCTGCTCTGCTCTATATCTAAACTGAAAGTCAAGGGGAGCACTAGCCTCGAAGTAATGCCCTGATTATCCTGGCAAAACGGGAGGCGTGCAGCAGCTCCATGAGGCCTTCATCGCTGTTCTCTTTTAGTTTCACGGTAGTAAGCTTTCCAAGACTCCTAGAGACCTTACTTCAGCACCCGTTTCGGTATCCGAAAACTGCCTAGAGCCAGGAAGCTCTGCTCCTGCGTGTATGCTGCATACCAACTTACTATTTGGAGACTGAGGGCACAAGGCTTCTTTGCCCATTTGGAAAGCTCCGTTCATGCGGCCTCCTTTATACCTGAAAAGCATTGTTGTTGCCGGGGTTTTAGTCACTGCCTGCATGGTTCTGAGAAGATATTGAGTTTTCCCGTAAGAAACCTTGTGCTTCCAGTTCCTAGTAGGAAGCTCACCCTTCTCTGCTCTATAACTAAAGTGAAAGTCAAGGGGAGCACTAGCCTCGAAGTAATGCCCTGATTATCCTGGCAAAACGGGAGGCGTGCAGCAGCTCCATGAGGCCTTCATCGCTGTTCTCTTTTAGTTTCACGGTAGTAAGCTTTCCAAGACTCCTAGAGACCTTACTTCAGCACCCGTTTCGGTATCCGAAAACTGCCTAGAGCCAGGAAGCTCTGCTCCTGCGTGTATGCTGCATACCAACTTACTATTTGGAGACTGAGGGCACAAGGCTTCTTTGCCCATTTGGAAAGCTCCGTTCATGCGGCCTCCTTTATACCTGAAAAGCATTGTTGTTGCCGGGGTTTTAGTCACTGCCTGCATGGTTCTGAGAAGATATTGAGTTTCCCGTAAGAAACCTTGTGCTTCCAGTTCCTAGTTGGAAGCTCACCCTGCTCTGCTCTATACCTAATGTGAAAGTCAACGTGAGCCCTAGCCTCGAAGGAAGGCCCTGATTTGCCTTGCCAAACGGGAGGCGTGGAGCAGCTCCATGAGGCCTTCTTCACTGTTCTGCTTTAGTTTCAAGGTAGATAGCTTTTCAAGACTCCTAGGGACCTTGTTTCAGCACCCGTTTTGCTACCATTATACTGAGTGAGGCCAGGAAGCTCAGGGCCACGTAGGCAACTTCAGCCCCGTAGGCCTTTTGGAACACCCCAGTGTTGGCTAGAGAAAGGCAACACACTGCACCTTTCCTTGGGAGAGCCAGGTTATCTCAGGTCTACGCAGGATTCAGGAACACACTTCGAGACTGTCCGCCAGTAAATGGATGTAACCTCATTCCCCTAGTTGAACTCTATTGAGAAAAACACTCTCTTCTAATCCCTTTTCACCTTTTACACTTAGAGTCACGCATCCTCAAGGAGGTGGTCGGTTTGCATTCCAAGTACAATTTAAGCACAGTTCTTGGTGTAACACTGTAGGTCTTTGACGGATGCACAGGCCCCTAAGTCTCCCTCGTGCATCCTTTGTTTAGGCACTTGGCTGCACGCAGAAAAGCGGTCGTAGAAAAAAGTTGAATCAGGGAAAGCCCCAGTGGGTATCGTGAATCTCTTTTGACTTGTTAGCATCACCATGTACTTATGCTGCGTGTCATTCTGGAAATGGGAAACTGATGCCACAACGCTTGTGTTCCCATTTTGAAAGCTTCATCATGCAGTCTAGAAGACACCTGAAAAGCATTGTTGTTGCTGGGGATTTAGTCACTGCCTGTCGGCTTCTGAGAAGAAAATGAGTTTTCCCGAAATGGGAAACTGACGCCACAACGCTTGTGTTCCCATTTTGAAAGCTTCATCATGCAGTCTAGAAGACACCTGAAAAGCATTGTTGTTGCTGGGGATTTAGTCACTGCCTGTCGGCTTCTGAGAAGAAAATGAGTTTTCCCGAAAGGACCTTGTGCTTCCAGTTCCTAGTTGGAAGCTCACCCTGCTCTCCTCTATACCAAAAGTGGAAGTCAACGTGAGCACTAACCTAAAAGTAAGGCCCTGATTATCCTTGCAAATCGGGAGGCATGCAGCAGCTCCATGAGGCCTTCCTCGCTGTTCTGCTTTAGTTGAATGGTAGTAAGCTTTCCAAGACTCCTAGGCACCTTGCTTCACCACCCGTTTCGGTATCAGAAAACTGCCTAGAGCCAGGAAGCTCTGGTGCTGCGTTTATGCTGCGTATCAACCTAGAAATTGGAGACTGATGGCACAAGGCTTGTTTTCCCATTAGGAAGGCTCCGTTCACGCGGCCTCCTTTATACCTGAAAAGCATTGTTGTTGCCAGGGATTTAGTCACTGCCTGCCTGCTGCTGCGAAGAAAATGAGTTTTCCCGAAAGAAACCTTGTGCTTCCAGTTCCTAGTTGGAAGCTCACTCTGCTCTGCTCTATAACTAAAGTGAAAGTCAAGGGGAGCACTAGCCTCGAAGTAATGCCCTGATTATCCTGGCAAAACGGGAGGTGTGCAGCAGCTCCATGAGGCCTTCATCGCTGTTCTCTTTTAGTTTCACGGTAGTAAGCTTTCCAAGACTCCTAGAGACCTTACTTCAGCACCCGTTTGGGTATCCGAAAACTGCCTAGAGCCAGGAAGCTCTGCTCCTGCGTGTATGCTGCATACCAACTTACTATTTGGAGACTGAGGGCACAAGGCTTCTTTGCCCATTTGGAAAGCTCCGTTCATGCGGCCTCCTTTATACCTGAAAAGCATTGTTGTTGCCGGGGTTTTAGTCACTGCCTGCATGGTTCTGAGAAGATATTGAGTTTCCCGTAAGAAACCTTGTGCTTCCAGTTCCTAGTTGGAAGCTCACCCTGCTCTGCTCTATACCTAATGTGAAAGTCAACGTGAGCCCTAGCCTCGAAGGAAGGCCCTGATTTGCCTTGCCAAACGGGAGGCGTGGAGCAGCTCCATGAGGCCTTCTTCACTGTTCTGCTTTAGTTTCAAGGTAGATAGCTTTTCAAGACTCCTAGGGACCTTGTATCAGCACCCGTTTTGCTACCATTATACTGAGTGAGGCCAGGAAGCTCAGGGCCACGTAGGCAACTTCAGCCCCGTAGGCCTTTTGGAACACCCCAGTGTTGGCTAGAGAAAGGCAACACACTGCACCTTTCCTTGGGAGAGCCAGGTTATCTCAGGTCTACGCAGGATTCAGGAACACACTTCGAGACTGTCCGCCAGTAAATGGATGTAACCTCATTCCCCTAGTTGAACTCTATTGAGAAAAACACTCTCTTCTAATCCCTTTTCACCTTTTACACTTAGAGTCACGCATCCTCAAGGAGGTGGTCGGTTTGCATTCCAAGTACAATTTAAGCACAGTTCTTGGTGTAACACTGTAGGTCTTTGACGGATGCACAGGCCCCTAAGTCTCCCTCGTGCATCCTTTGTTTAGGCACTTGGCTGCACGCAGAAAAGCGGTCGTAGAAAAAAGTTGAATCAGGGAAAGCCCCAGTGGGTATCGTGAATCTCTTTTGACTTGTTAGCATCACCATGTACTTATGCTGCGTGTCATTCTGGAAATGGGAAACTGATGCCACAACGCTTGTGTTCCCATTTTGAAAGCTTCATCATGCAGTCTAGAAGACACCTGAAAAGCATTGTTGTTGCTGGGGATTTAGTCACTGCCTGTCGGCTTCTGAGAAGAAAATGAGTTTTCCCGAAAGGACCTTGTGCTTCCAGTTCCTAGTTGGAAGCTCACCCTGCTCTCCTCTATACCAAAAGTGGAAGTCAACGTGAGCACTAACCTAAAAGTAAGGCCCTGATTATCCTTGCAAATCGGGAGGCATGCAGCAGCTCCATGAGGCCTTCTTCGCTGTTCTGCTTTAGTTTAACGGTAGTAAGCTTTCCAAGACTCCTAGGCACCTTGCTTCACCACCCGTTTCGGTATCAGAAAACTGCCTAGAGCCAGGAAGCTCTGGTGCTGCGTGTATGCTGCGTATCAACCTAGAAATTGGAGACTGATGGCACAAGGCTTGTTTTCCCATTAGGAAGGCTCCGTTCACGCGGCCTCCTTTATACCTGAAAAGCATTGTTGTTGCCGGGGATTTAGTCACTGCCTGCCTGCTGCTGCGAAGAAAATGAGTTTTCCCGAAAGAAACCTTGAGCTTCCAGTTCCTAGTTGGAAGCTCACTCTGCTCTGCTCTATATCTAAACTGAAAGTCAAGGGGAGCACTAGCCTCGAAGTAATGCCCTGATTATCCTGGCAAAACGGGAGGCGTGCAGCAGCTCCATGAGGCCTTCATCGCTGTTCTCTTTTAGTTTCACGGTAGTAAGCTTTCCAAGACTCCTAGAGACCTTACTTCAGCACCCGTTTCGGTATCCGAAAACTGCCTAGAGCCAGGAAGCTCTGCTCCTGCGTGTATGCTGCATACCAACTTACTATTTGGAGACTGAGGGCACAAGGCTTCTTTGCCCATTTGGAAAGCTCCGTTCATGCGGCCTCCTTTATACCTGAAAAGCATTGTTGTTGCCGGGGTTTTAGTCACTGCCTGCATGGTTCTGAGAAGATATTGAGTTTTCCCGTAAGAAACCTTGTGCTTCCAGTTCCTAGTAGGAAGCTCACCCTTCTCTGCTCTATAACTAAAGTGAAAGTCAAGGGGAGCACTAGCCTCGAAGTAATGCCCTGATTATCCTGGCAAAACGGGAGGCGTGCAGCAGCTCCATGAGGCCTTCATCGCTGTTCTCTTTTAGTTTCACGGTAGTAAGCTTTCCAAGACTCCTAGAGACCTTACTTCAGCACCCGTTTCGGTATCCGAAAACTGCCTAGAGCCAGGAAGCTCTGCTCCTGCGTGTATGCTGCATACCAACTTACTATTTGGAGACTGAGGGCACAAGGCTTCTTTGCCCATTTGGAAAGCTCCGTTCATGCGGCCTCCTTTATACCTGAAAAGCATTGTTGTTGCCGGGGTTTTAGTCACTGCCTGCATGGTTCTGAGAAGATATTGAGTTTCCCGTAAGAAACCTTGTGCTTCCAGTTCCTAGTTGGAAGCTCACCCTGCTCTGCTCTATACCTAATGTGAAAGTCAACGTGAGCCCTAGCCTCGAAGGAAGGCCCTGATTTGCCTTGCCAAACGGGAGGCGTGGAGCAGCTCCATGAGGCCTTCTTCACTGTTCTGCTTTAGTTTCAAGGTAGATAGCTTTTCAAGACTCCTAGGCACCTTGCTTCACCACCCGTTTCGGTATCAGAAAACTGCCTAGAGCCAGGAAGCTCTGGTCCTGCGTGTATGCTGCGTATCAACCTAGAAATTGGAGACTGATGGCACAAGGCTTGTTTTCCCATTAGGAAGGCTCCGTTCATGCGGCCTCCTTTATACCTGAAAAGCATTGTTGTTGCCGGGGATTTAGTCACTGCCTGCCTGCTGCTGCGAAGAAAATGAGTTTTCCCGAAAGAAACCTTGTGCTTCCAGTTCCTAGTTGGAAGCTCACTCTGCTCTGCTCTATATCTAAACTGAAAGTCAAGGGGAGCACTAGCCTCGAAGTAATGCCCTGATTATCCTGGCAAAACGGGAGGCGTGCAGCAGCTCCTTGAGGCCTTCATCGCTGTTCTCTTTTAGTTTCACGGTAGTAAGCTTTCCAAGACTCCTAGAGACCTTACTTCAGCACCCGTTTCGGTATCAGAAAACTGCCTAGAGCCAGGAAGCTCTGGTCCTGCGTGTATGCTGCGTATCAACTTACTATTTGGAGACTGATGGCACAAGGCTTCTTTGCCCATTTGGAAAGCTCCGTTCATGCGGCCTCCTTTATACCTGAAAAGCATTGTTGTTGCCGGGGTTTTAGTCACTGCCTGCATGGTTCTGAGAAGATATTGAGTTTTCCCGTAAGAAATCTTGTGCTTCCAGTTCCTAGTAGGAAGCTCACCCTTCTCTGCTCTATAACTAAAGTGAAAGTCAAGGGGAGCACTAGCCTCGAAGTAATGCCCTGATTATCCTGGCAAAACGGGAGGCGTGCAGCAGCTCCATGAGGCCTTCATCGCTGTTCTCTTTTAGTTTCACGGTAGTAAGCTTTCCAAGACTCCTAGAGACCTTACTTCAGCACCCGTTTCGGTATCCGAAAACTGCCTAGAGCCAGGAAGCTCTGCTCCTGCGTGTATGCTGCATACCAACTTACTATTTGGAGACTGAGGGCACAAGGCTTCTTTGCCCATTTGGAAAGCTCCGTTCATGCGGCCTCCTTTATACCTGAAAAGCATTGTTGTTGCCGGGGTTTTAGTCACTGCCTGCATGGTTCTGAGAAGATATTGAGTTTCCCGTAAGAAACCTTGTGCTTCCAGTTCCTAGTTGGAAGCTCACCCTGCTCTGCTCTATACCTAATGTGAAAGTCAACGTGAGCCCTAGCCTCGAAGGAAGGCCCTGATTTGCCTTGCCAAACGGGAGGCGTGGAGCAGCTCCATGAGGCCTTCTTCACTGTTCTGCTTTAGTTTCAAGGTAGATAGCTTTTCAAGACTCCTAGGGACCTTGTTTCAGCACCCGTTTTGCTACCATTATACTGAGTGAGGCCAGGAAGCTCAGGGCCACGTAGGCAACTTCAGCCCCGTAGGCCTTTTGGAACACCCCAGTGTTGGCTAGAGAAAGGCAACACACTGCACCTTTCCTTGGGAGAGCCAGGTTATCTCAGGTCTACGCAGGATTCAGGAACACACTTCGAGACTGTCCGCCAGTAAATGGATGTAACCTCATTCCCCTAGTTGAACTCTATTGAGAAAAACACTCTCTTCTAATCCCTTTTCACCTTTTACACTTAGAGTCACGCATCCTCAAGGAGGTGGTCGGTTTGCATTCCAAGTACAATTTAAGCACAGTTCTTGGTGTAACACTGTAGGTCTTTGACGGATGCACAGGCCCCTAAGTCTCCCTCGTGCATCCTTTGTTTAGGCACTTGGCTGCACGCAGAAAAGCGGTCGTAGAAAAAAGTTGAATCAGGGAAAGCCCCAGTGGGTATCGTGAATCTCTTTTGACTTGTTAGCATCACCATGTACTTATGCTGCGTGTCATTCTGGAAATGGGAAACTGATGCCACAACGCTTGTGTTCCCATTTTGAAAGCTTCATCATGCAGTCTAGAAGACACCTGAAAAGCATTGTTGTTGCTGGGGATTTAGTCACTGCCTGTCGGCTTCTGAGAAGAAAATGAGTTTTCCCGAAATGGGAAACTGACGCCACAACGCTTGTGTTCCCATTTTGAAAGCTTCATCATGCAGTCTAGAAGACACCTGAAAAGCATTGTTGTTGCTGGGGATTTAGTCACTGCCTGTCGGCTTCTGAGAAGAAAATGAGTTTTCCCGAAAGGACCTTGTGCTTCCAGTTCCTAGTTGGAAGCTCACCCTGCTCTCCTCTATACCAAAAGTGGAAGTCAACGTGAGCACTAACCTAAAAGTAAGGCCCTGATTATCCTTGCAAATCGGGAGGCATGCAGCAGCTCCATGAGGCCTTCCTCGCTGTTCTGCTTTAGTTGAATGGTAGTAAGCTTTCCAAGACTCCTAGGCACCTTGCTTCACCACCCGTTTCGGTATCAGAAAACTGCCTAGAGCCAGGAAGCTCTGGTGCTGCGTTTATGCTGCGTATCAACCTAGAAATTGGAGACTGATGGCACAAGGCTTGTTTTCCCATTAGGAAGGCTCCGTTCACGCGGCCTCCTTTATACCTGAAAAGCATTGTTGTTGCCAGGGATTTAGTCACTGCCTGCCTGCTGCTGCGAAGAAAATGAGTTTTCCCGAAAGAAACCTTGTGCTTCCAGTTCCTAGTTGGAAGCTCACTCTGCTCTGCTCTATAACTAAAGTGAAAGTCAAGGGGAGCACTAGCCTCGAAGTAATGCCCTGATTATCCTGGCAAAACGGGAGGTGTGCAGCAGCTCCATGAGGCCTTCATCGCTGTTCTCTTTTAGTTTCACGGTAGTAAGCTTTCCAAGACTCCTAGAGACCTTACTTCAGCACCCGTTTGGGTATCCGAAAACTGCCTAGAGCCAGGAAGCTCTGCTCCTGCGTGTATGCTGCATACCAACTTACTATTTGGAGACTGAGGGCACAAGGCTTCTTTGCCCATTTGGAAAGCTCCGTTCATGCGGCCTCCTTTATACCTGAAAAGCATTGTTGTTGCCGGGGTTTTAGTCACTGCCTGCATGGTTCTGAGAAGATATTGAGTTTCCCGTAAGAAACCTTGTGCTTCCAGTTCCTAGTTGGAAGCTCACCCTGCTCTGCTCTATACCTAATGTGAAAGTCAACGTGAGCCCTAGCCTCGAAGGAAGGCCCTGATTTGCCTTGCCAAACGGGAGGCGTGGAGCAGCTCCATGAGGCCTTCTTCACTGTTCTGCTTTAGTTTCAAGGTAGATAGCTTTTCAAGACTCCTAGGGACCTTGTATCAGCACCCGTTTTGCTACCATTATACTGAGTGAGGCCAGGAAGCTCAGGGCCACGTAGGCAACTTCAGCCCCGTAGGCCTTTTGGAACACCCCAGTGTTGGCTAGAGAAAGGCAACACACTGCACCTTTCCTTGGGAGAGCCAGGTTATCTCAGGTCTACGCAGGATTCAGGAACACACTTCGAGACTGTCCGCCAGTAAATGGATGTAACCTCATTCCCCTAGTTGAACTCTATTGAGAAAAACACTCTCTTCTAATCCCTTTTCACCTTTTACACTTAGAGTCACGCATCCTCAAGGAGGTGGTCGGTTTGCATTCCAAGTACAATTTAAGCACAGTTCTTGGTGTAACACTGTAGGTCTTTGACGGATGCACAGGCCCCTAAGTCTCCCTCGTGCATCCTTTGTTTAGGCACTTGGCTGCACGCAGAAAAGCGGTCGTAGAAAAAAGTTGAATCAGGGAAAGCCCCAGTGGGTATCGTGAATCTCTTTTGACTTGTTAGCATCACCATGTACTTATGCTGCGTGTCATTCTGGAAATGGGAAACTGATGCCACAACGCTTGTGTTCCCATTTTGAAAGCTTCATCATGCAGTCTAGAAGATACCTGAAAAGCATTGTTGTTGCTGGGGATTTAGTCACTGCCTGTCGGCTTCTGAGAAGAAAATGAGTTTTCCCGAAAGGACCTTGTGCTTCCAGTTCCTAGTTGGAAGCTCACCCTGCTCTCCTCTATACCAAAAGTGGAAGTCAACGTGAGCACTAACCTAAAAGTAAGGCCCTGATTATCCTTGCAAATCGGGAGGCATGCAGCAGCTCCATGAGGCCTTCCTCGCTGTTCTGATTTAGTTTAACGGTAGTAAGCTTTCCAAGACTCCTAGGCACCTTGCTTCACCACCCGTTTCGGTATCAGAAAACTGCCTAGAGCCAGGAAGCTCTGGTCCTGCGTGTATGCTGCGTATCAACCTAGAAATTGGAGACTGATGGCACAAGGCTTGTTTTCCCATTAGGAAGGCTCCGTTCACGCGGCCTCCTTTATACCTGAAAAGCATTGTTGTTGCCGGGGATTTAGTCACTGCCTGCCTGCTGCTGCGAAGAAAATGAGTTTTCCCGAAAGAAACCTTGAGCTTCCAGTTCCTAGTTGGAAGCTCACTCTGCTCTGCTCTATATCTAAACTGAAAGTCAAGGGGAGCACTAGCCTCGAAGTAATGCCCTGATTATCCTGGCAAAACGGGAGGCGTGCAGCAGCTCCATGAGGCCTTCATCGCTGTTCTCTTTTAGTTTCACGGTAGTAAGCTTTCCAAGACTCCTAGAGACCTTACTTCAGCACCCGTTTCGGTATCCGAAAACTGCCTAGAGCCAGGAAGCTCTGCTCCTGCGTGTATGCTGCATACCAACTTACTATTTGGAGACTGAGGGCACAAGGCTTCTTTGCCCATTTGGAAAGCTCCGTTCATGCGGCCTCCTTTATACCTGAAAAGCATTGTTGTTGCCGGGGTTTTAGTCACTGCCTGCATGGTTCTGAGAAGATATTGAGTTTTCCCGTAAGAAACCTTGTGCTTCCAGTTCCTAGTAGGAAGCTCACCCTTCTCTGCTCTATAACTAAAGTGAAAGTCAAGGGGAGCACTAGCCTCGAAGTAATGCCCTGATTATCCTGGCAAAACGGGAGGCGTGCAGCAGCTCCATGAGGCCTTCATCGCTGTTCTCTTTTAGTTTCACGGTAGTAAGCTTTCCAAGACTCCTAGAGACCTTACTTCAGCACCCGTTTCGGTATCCGAAAACTGCCTAGAGCCAGGAAGCTCTGCTCCTGCGTGTATGCTGCATACCAACTTACTATTTGGAGACTGAGGGCACAAGGCTTCTTTGCCCATTTGGAAAGCTCCGTTCATGCGGCCTCCTTTATACCTGAAAAGCATTGTTGTTGCCGGGGTTTTAGTCACTGCCTGCATGGTTCTGAGAAGATATTGAGTTTCCCGTAAGAAACCTTGTGCTTCCAGTTCCTAGTTGGAAGCTCACCCTGCTCTGCTCTATACCTAATGTGAAAGTCAACGTGAGCCCTAGCCTCGAAGGAAGGCCCTGATTTGCCTTGCCAAACGGGAGGCGTGGAGCAGCTCCATGAGGCCTTCTTCACTGTTCTGCTTTAGTTTCAAGGTAGATAGCTTTTCAAGACTCCTAGGGACCTTGTTTCAGCACCCGTTTTGCTACCATTATACTGAGTGAGGCCAGGAAGCTCAGGGCCACGTAGGCAACTTCAGCCCCGTAGGCCTTTTGGAACACCCCAGTGTTGGCTAGAGAAAGGCAACACACTGCACCTTTCCTTGGGAGAGCCAGGTTATCTCAGGTCTACGCAGGATTCAGGAACACACTTCGAGACTGTCCGCCAGTAAATGGATGTAACCTCATTCCCCTAGTTGAACTCTATTGAGAAAAACACTCTCTTCTAATCCCTTTTCACCTTTTACACTTAGAGTCACGCATCCTCAAGGAGGTGGTCGGTTTGCATTCCAAGTACAATTTAAGCACAGTTCTTGGTGTAACACTGTAGGTCTTTGACGGATGCACAGGCCCCTAAGTCTCCCTCGTGCATCCTTTGTTTAGGCACTTGGCTGCACGCAGAAAAGCGGTCGTAGAAAAAAGTTGAATCAGGGAAAGCCCCAGTGGGTATCGTGAATCTCTTTTGACTTGTTAGCATCACCATGTACTTATGCTGCGTGTCATTCTGGAAATGGGAAACTGATGCCACAACGCTTGTGTTCCCATTTTGAAAGCTTCATCATGCAGTCTAGAAGACACCTGAAAAGCATTGTTGTTGCTGGGGATTTAGTCACTGCCTGTCGGCTTCTGAGAAGAAAATGAGTTTTCCCGAAATGGGAAACTGACGCCACAACGCTTGTGTTCCCATTTTGAAAGCTTCATCATGCAGTCTAGAAGACACCTGAAAAGCATTGTTGTTGCTGGGGATTTAGTCACTGCCTGTCGGCTTCTGAGAAGAAAATGAGTTTTCCCGAAAGGACCTTGTGCTTCCAGTTCCTAGTTGGAAGCTCACCCTGCTCTCCTCTATACCAAAAGTGGAAGTCAACGTGAGCACTAACCTAAAAGTAAGGCCCTGATTATCCTTGCAAATCGGGAGGCATGCAGCAGCTCCATGAGGCCTTCCTCGCTGTTCTGCTTTAGTTGAATGGTAGTAAGCTTTCCAAGACTCCTAGGCACCTTGCTTCACCACCCGTTTCGGTATCAGAAAACTGCCTAGAGCCAGGAAGCTCTGGTGCTGCGTTTATGCTGCGTATCAACCTAGAAATTGGAGACTGATGGCACAAGGCTTGTTTTCCCATTAGGAAGGCTCCGTTCACGCGGCCTCCTTTATACCTGAAAAGCATTGTTGTTGCCAGGGATTTAGTCACTGCCTGCCTGCTGCTGCGAAGAAAATGAGTTTTCCCGAAAGAAACCTTGTGCTTCCAGTTCCTAGTTGGAAGCTCACTCTGCTCTGCTCTATAACTAAAGTGAAAGTCAAGGGGAGCACTAGCCTCGAAGTAATGCCCTGATTATCCTGGCAAAACGGGAGGTGTGCAGCAGCTCCATGAGGCCTTCATCGCTGTTCTCTTTTAGTTTCACGGTAGTAAGCTTTCCAAGACTCCTAGAGACCTTACTTCAGCACCCGTTTGGGTATCCGAAAACTGCCTAGAGCCAGGAAGCTCTGCTCCTGCGTGTATGCTGCATACCAACTTACTATTTGGAGACTGAGGGCACAAGGCTTCTTTGCCCATTTGGAAAGCTCCGTTCATGCGGCCTCCTTTATACCTGAAAAGCATTGTTGTTGCCGGGGTTTTAGTCACTGCCTGCATGGTTCTGAGAAGATATTGAGTTTCCCGTAAGAAACCTTGTGCTTCCAGTTCCTAGTTGGAAGCTCACCCTGCTCTGCTCTATACCTAATGTGAAAGTCAACGTGAGCCCTAGCCTCGAAGGAAGGCCCTGATTTGCCTTGCCAAACGGGAGGCGTGGAGCAGCTCCATGAGGCCTTCTTCACTGTTCTGCTTTAGTTTCAAGGTAGATAGCTTTTCAAGACTCCTAGGGACCTTGTATCAGCACCCGTTTTGCTACCATTATACTGAGTGAGGCCAGGAAGCTCAGGGCCACGTAGGCAACTTCAGCCCCGTAGGCCTTTTGGAACACCCCAGTGTTGGCTAGAGAAAGGCAACACACTGCACCTTTCCTTGGGAGAGCCAGGTTATCTCAGGTCTACGCAGGATTCAGGAACACACTTCGAGACTGTCCGCCAGTAAATGGATGTAACCTCATTCCCCTAGTTGAACTCTATTGAGAAAAACACTCTCTTCTAATCCCTTTTCACCTTTTACACTTAGAGTCACGCATCCTCAAGGAGGTGGTCGGTTTGCATTCCAAGTACAATTTAAGCACAGTTCTTGGTGTAACACTGTAGGTCTTTGACGGATGCACAGGCCCCTAAGTCTCCCTCGTGCATCCTTTGTTTAGGCACTTGGCTGCACGCAGAAAAGCGGTCGTAGAAAAAAGTTGAATCAGGGAAAGCCCCAGTGGGTATCGTGAATCTCTTTTGACTTGTTAGCATCACCATGTACTTATGCTGCGTGTCATTCTGGAAATGGGAAACTGATGCCACAACGCTTGTGTTCCCATTTTGAAAGCTTCATCATGCAGTCTAGAAGACACCTGAAAAGCATTGTTGTTGCTGGGGATTTAGTCACTGCCTGTCGGCTTCTGAGAAGAAAATGAGTTTTCCCGAAAGGACCTTGTGCTTCCAGTTCCTAGTTGGAAGCTCACCCTGCTCTCCTCTATACCAAAAGTGGAAGTCAACGTGAGCACTAACCTAAAAGTAAGGCCCTGATTATCCTTGCAAATCGGGAGGCATGCAGCAGCTCCATGAGGCCTTCTTCGCTGTTCTGCTTTAGTTTAACGGTAGTAAGCTTTCCAAGACTCCTAGGCACCTTGCTTCACCACCCGTTTCGGTATCAGAAAACTGCCTAGAGCCAGGAAGCTCTGGTGCTGCGTGTATGCTGCGTATCAACCTAGAAATTGGAGACTGATGGCACAAGGCTTGTTTTCCCATTAGGAAGGCTCCGTTCACGCGGCCTCCTTTATACCTGAAAAGCATTGTTGTTGCCGGGGATTTAGTCACTGCCTGCCTGCTGCTGCGAAGAAAATGAGTTTTCCCGAAAGAAACCTTGAGCTTCCAGTTCCTAGTTGGAAGCTCACTCTGCTCTGCTCTATATCTAAACTGAAAGTCAAGGGGAGCACTAGCCTCGAAGTAATGCCCTGATTATCCTGGCAAAACGGGAGGCGTGCAGCAGCTCCATGAGGCCTTCATCGCTGTTCTCTTTTAGTTTCACGGTAGTAAGCTTTCCAAGACTCCTAGAGACCTTACTTCAGCACCCGTTTCGGTATCCGAAAACTGCCTAGAGCCAGGAAGCTCTGCTCCTGCGTGTATGCTGCATACCAACTTACTATTTGGAGACTGAGGGCACAAGGCTTCTTTGCCCATTTGGAAAGCTCCGTTCATGCGGCCTCCTTTATACCTGAAAAGCATTGTTGTTGCCGGGGTTTTAGTCACTGCCTGCATGGTTCTGAGAAGATATTGAGTTTTCCCGTAAGAAACCTTGTGCTTCCAGTTCCTAGTAGGAAGCTCACCCTTCTCTGCTCTATAACTAAAGTGAAAGTCAAGGGGAGCACTAGCCTCGAAGTAATGCCCTGATTATCCTGGCAAAACGGGAGGCGTGCAGCAGCTCCATGAGGCCTTCATCGCTGTTCTCTTTTAGTTTCACGGTAGTAAGCTTTCCAAGACTCCTAGAGACCTTACTTCAGCACCCGTTTCGGTATCCGAAAACTGCCTAGAGCCAGGAAGCTCTGCTCCTGCGTGTATGCTGCATACCAACTTACTATTTGGAGACTGAGGGCACAAGGCTTCTTTGCCCATTTGGAAAGCTCCGTTCATGCGGCCTCCTTTATACCTGAAAAGCATTGTTGTTGCCGGGGTTTTAGTCACTGCCTGCATGGTTCTGAGAAGATATTGAGTTTCCCGTAAGAAACCTTGTGCTTCCAGTTCCTAGTTGGAAGCTCACCCTGCTCTGCTCTATACCTAATGTGAAAGTCAACGTGAGCCCTAGCCTCGAAGGAAGGCCCTGATTTGCCTTGCCAAACGGGAGGCGTGGAGCAGCTCCATGAGGCCTTCTTCACTGTTCTGCTTTAGTTTCAAGGTAGATAGCTTTTCAAGACTCCTAGGCACCTTGCTTCACCACCCGTTTCGGTATCAGAAAACTGCCTAGAGCCAGGAAGCTCTGGTCCTGCGTGTATGCTGCGTATCAACCTAGAAATTGGAGACTGATGGCACAAGGCTTGTTTTCCCATTAGGAAGGCTCCGTTCATGCGGCCTCCTTTATACCTGAAAAGCATTGTTGTTGCCGGGGATTTAGTCACTGCCTGCCTGCTGCTGCGAAGAAAATGAGTTTTCCCGAAAGAAACCTTGTGCTTCCAGTTCCTAGTTGGAAGCTCACTCTGCTCTGCTCTATATCTAAACTGAAAGTCAAGGGGAGCACTAGCCTCGAAGTAATGCCCTGATTATCCTGGCAAAACGGGAGGCGTGCAGCAGCTCCTTGAGGCCTTCATCGCTGTTCTCTTTTAGTTTCACGGTAGTAAGCTTTCCAAGACTCCTAGAGACCTTACTTCAGCACCCGTTTCGGTATCAGAAAACTGCCTAGAGCCAGGAAGCTCTGGTCCTGCGTGTATGCTGCGTATCAACTTACTATTTGGAGACTGATGGCACAAGGCTTCTTTGCCCATTTGGAAAGCTCCGTTCATGCGGCCTCCTTTATACCTGAAAAGCATTGTTGTTGCCGGGGTTTTAGTCACTGCCTGCATGGTTCTGAGAAGATATTGAGTTTTCCCGTAAGAAATCTTGTGCTTCCAGTTCCTAGTAGGAAGCTCACCCTTCTCTGCTCTATAACTAAAGTGAAAGTCAAGGGGAGCACTAGCCTCGAAGTAATGCCCTGATTATCCTGGCAAAACGGGAGGCGTGCAGCAGCTCCATGAGGCCTTCATCGCTGTTCTCTTTTAGTTTCACGGTAGTAAGCTTTCCAAGACTCCTAGAGACCTTACTTCAGCACCCGTTTCGGTATCCGAAAACTGCCTAGAGCCAGGAAGCTCTGCTCCTGCGTGTATGCTGCATACCAACTTACTATTTGGAGACTGAGGGCACAAGGCTTCTTTGCCCATTTGGAAAGCTCCGTTCATGCGGCCTCCTTTATACCTGAAAAGCATTGTTGTTGCCGGGGTTTTAGTCACTGCCTGCATGGTTCTGAGAAGATATTGAGTTTCCCGTAAGAAACCTTGTGCTTCCAGTTCCTAGTTGGAAGCTCACCCTGCTCTGCTCTATACCTAATGTGAAAGTCAACGTGAGCCCTAGCCTCGAAGGAAGGCCCTGATTTGCCTTGCCAAACGGGAGGTGTGGAGCAGCTCCATGAGGCCTTCTTCACTGTTCTGCTTTAGTTTCAAGGTAGATAGCTTTTCAAGACTCCTAGGGACCTTGTTTCAGCACCCGTTTTGCTACCATTATACTGAGTGAGGCCAGGAAGCTCAGGGCCACGTAGGCAACTTCAGCCCCGTAGGCCTTTTGGAACACCCCAGTGTTGGCTAGAGAAAGGCAACACACTGCACCTTTCCTTGGGAGAGCCAGGTTATCTCAGGTCTACGCAGGATTCAGGAACACACTTCGAGACTGTCCGCCAGTAAATGGATGTAACCTCATTCCCCTAGTTGAACTCTATTGAGAAAAACACTCTCTTCTAATCCCTTTTCACCTTTTACACTTAGAGTCACGCATCCTCAAGGAGGTGGTCGGTTTGCATTCCAAGTACAATTTAAGCACAGTTCTTGGTGTAACACTGTAGGTCTTTGACGGATGCACAGGCCCCTAAGTCTCCCTCGTGCATCCTTTGTTTAGGCACTTGGCTGCACGCAGAAAAGCGGTCGTAGAAAAAAGTTGAATCAGGGAAAGCCCCAGTGGGTATCGTGAATCTCTTTTGACTTGTTAGCATCACCATGTACTTATGCTGCGTGTCATTCTGGAAATGGGAAACTGATGCCACAACGCTTGTGTTCCCATTTTGAAAGCTTCATCATGCAGTCTAGAAGACACCTGAAAAGCATTGTTGTTGCTGGGGATTTAGTCACTGCCTGTCGGCTTCTGAGAAGAAAATGAGTTTTCCCGAAATGGGAAACTGACGCCACAACGCTTGTGTTCCCATTTTGAAAGCTTCATCATGCAGTCTAGAAGACACCTGAAAAGCATTGTTGTTGCTGGGGATTTAGTCACTGCCTGTCGGCTTCTGAGAAGAAAATGAGTTTTCCCGAAAGGACCTTGTGCTTCCAGTTCCTAGTTGGAAGCTCACCCTGCTCTCCTCTATACCAAAAGTGGAAGTCAACGTGAGCACTAACCTAAAAGTAAGGCCCTGATTATCCTTGCAAATCGGGAGGCATGCAGCAGCTCCATGAGGCCTTCCTCGCTGTTCTGCTTTAGTTGAATGGTAGTAAGCTTTCCAAGACTCCTAGGCACCTTGCTTCACCACCCGTTTCGGTATCAGAAAACTGCCTAGAGCCAGGAAGCTCTGGTGCTGCGTTTATGCTGCGTATCAACCTAGAAATTGGAGACTGATGGCACAAGGCTTGTTTTCCCATTAGGAAGGCTCCGTTCACGCGGCCTCCTTTATACCTGAAAAGCATTGTTGTTGCCAGGGATTTAGTCACTGCCTGCCTGCTGCTGCGAAGAAAATGAGTTTTCCCGAAAGAAACCTTGTGCTTCCAGTTCCTAGTTGGAAGCTCACTCTGCTCTGCTCTATAACTAAAGTGAAAGTCAAGGGGAGCACTAGCCTCGAAGTAATGCCCTGATTATCCTGGCAAAACGGGAGGTGTGCAGCAGCTCCATGAGGCCTTCATCGCTGTTCTCTTTTAGTTTCACGGTAGTAAGCTTTCCAAGACTCCTAGAGACCTTACTTCAGCACCCGTTTGGGTATCCGAAAACTGCCTAGAGCCAGGAAGCTCTGCTCCTGCGTGTATGCTGCATACCAACTTACTATTTGGAGACTGAGGGCACAAGGCTTCTTTGCCCATTTGGAAAGCTCCGTTCATGCGGCCTCCTTTATACCTGAAAAGCATTGTTGTTGCCGGGGTTTTAGTCACTGCCTGCATGGTTCTGAGAAGATATTGAGTTTCCCGTAAGAAACCTTGTGCTTCCAGTTCCTAGTTGGAAGCTCACCCTGCTCTGCTCTATACCTAATGTGAAAGTCAACGTGAGCCCTAGCCTCGAAGGAAGGCCCTGATTTGCCTTGCCAAACGGGAGGCGTGGAGCAGCTCCATGAGGCCTTCTTCACTGTTCTGCTTTAGTTTCAAGGTAGATAGCTTTTCAAGACTCCTAGGGACCTTGTATCAGCACCCGTTTTGCTACCATTATACTGAGTGAGGCCAGGAAGCTCAGGGCCACGTAGGCAACTTCAGCCCCGTAGGCCTTTTGGAACACCCCAGTGTTGGCTAGAGAAAGGCAACACACTGCACCTTTCCTTGGGAGAGCCAGGTTATCTCAGGTCTACGCAGGATTCAGGAACACACTTCGAGACTGTCCGCCAGTAAATGGATGTAACCTCATTCCCCTAGTTGAACTCTATTGAGAAAAACACTCTCTTCTAATCCCTTTTCACCTTTTACACTTAGAGTCACGCATCCTCAAGGAGGTGGTCGGTTTGCATTCCAAGTACAATTTAAGCACAGTTCTTGGTGTAACACTGTAGGTCTTTGACGGATGCACAGGCCCCTAAGTCTCCCTCGTGCATCCTTTGTTTAGGCACTTGGCTGCACGCAGAAAAGCGGTCGTAGAAAAAAGTTGAATCAGGGAAAGCCCCAGTGGGTATCGTGAATCTCTTTTGACTTGTTAGCATCACCATGTACTTATGCTGCGTGTCATTCTGGAAATGGGAAACTGATGCCACAACGCTTGTGTTCCCATTTTGAAAGCTTCATCATGCAGTCTAGAAGACACCTGAAAAGCATTGTTGTTGCTGGGGATTTAGTCACTGCCTGTCGGCTTCTGAGAAGAAAATGAGTTTTCCCGAAAGGACCTTGTGCTTCCAGTTCCTAGTTGGAAGCTCACCCTGCTCTCCTCTATACCAAAAGTGGAAGTCAACGTGAGCACTAACCTAAAAGTAAGGCCCTGATTATCCTTGCAAATCGGGAGGCATGCAGCAGCTCCATGAGGCCTTCTTCGCTGTTCTGCTTTAGTTTAACGGTAGTAAGCTTTCCAAGACTCCTAGGCACCTTGCTTCACCACCCGTTTCGGTATCAGAAAACTGCCTAGAGCCAGGAAGCTCTGGTGCTGCGTGTATGCTGCGTATCAACCTAGAAATTGGAGACTGATGGCACAAGGCTTGTTTTCCCATTAGGAAGGCTCCGTTCACGCGGCCTCCTTTATACCTGAAAAGCATTGTTGTTGCCGGGGATTTAGTCACTGCCTGCCTGCTGCTGCGAAGAAAATGAGTTTTCCCGAAAGAAACCTTGAGCTTCCAGTTCCTAGTTGGAAGCTCACTCTGCTCTGCTCTATATCTAAACTGAAAGTCAAGGGGAGCACTAGCCTCGAAGTAATGCCCTGATTATCCTGGCAAAACGGGAGGCGTGCAGCAGCTCCATGAGGCCTTCATCGCTGTTCTCTTTTAGTTTCACGGTAGTAAGCTTTCCAAGACTCCTAGAGACCTTACTTCAGCACCCGTTTCGGTATCCGAAAACTGCCTAGAGCCAGGAAGCTCTGCTCCTGCGTGTATGCTGCATACCAACTTACTATTTGGAGACTGAGGGCACAAGGCTTCTTTGCCCATTTGGAAAGCTCCGTTCATGCGGCCTCCTTTATACCTGAAAAGCATTGTTGTTGCCGGGGTTTTAGTCACTGCCTGCATGGTTCTGAGAAGATATTGAGTTTTCCCGTAAGAAACCTTGTGCTTCCAGTTCCTAGTAGGAAGCTCACCCTTCTCTGCTCTATAACTAAAGTGAAAGTCAAGGGGAGCACTAGCCTCGAAGTAATGCCCTGATTATCCTGGCAAAACGGGAGGCGTGCAGCAGCTCCATGAGGCCTTCATCGCTGTTCTCTTTTAGTTTCACGGTAGTAAGCTTTCCAAGACTCCTAGAGACCTTACTTCAGCACCCGTTTCGGTATCCGAAAACTGCCTAGAGCCAGGAAGCTCTGCTCCTGCGTGTATGCTGCATACCAACTTACTATTTGGAGACTGAGGGCACAAGGCTTCTTTGCCCATTTGGAAAGCTCCGTTCATGCGGCCTCCTTTATACCTGAAAAGCATTGTTGTTGCCGGGGTTTTAGTCACTGCCTGCATGGTTCTGAGAAGATATTGAGTTTCCCGTAAGAAACCTTGTGCTTCCAGTTCCTAGTTGGAAGCTCACCCTGCTCTGCTCTATACCTAATGTGAAAGTCAACGTGAGCCCTAGCCTCGAAGGAAGGCCCTGATTTGCCTTGCCAAACGGGAGGCGTGGAGCAGCTCCATGAGGCCTTCTTCACTGTTCTGCTTTAGTTTCAAGGTAGATAGCTTTTCAAGACTCCTAGGCACCTTGCTTCACCACCCGTTTCGGTATCAGAAAACTGCCTAGAGCCAGGAAGCTCTGGTCCTGCGTGTATGCTGCGTATCAACCTAGAAATTGGAGACTGATGGCACAAGGCTTGTTTTCCCATTAGGAAGGCTCCGTTCATGCGGCCTCCTTTATACCTGAAAAGCATTGTTGTTGCCGGGGATTTAGTCACTGCCTGCCTGCTGCTGCGAAGAAAATGAGTTTTCCCGAAAGAAACCTTGTGCTTCCAGTTCCTAGTTGGAAGCTCACTCTGCTCTGCTCTATATCTAAACTGAAAGTCAAGGGGAGCACTAGCCTCGAAGTAATGCCCTGATTATCCTGGCAAAACGGGAGGCGTGCAGCAGCTCCTTGAGGCCTTCATCGCTGTTCTCTTTTAGTTTCACGGTAGTAAGCTTTCCAAGACTCCTAGAGACCTTACTTCAGCACCCGTTTCGGTATCAGAAAACTGCCTAGAGCCAGGAAGCTCTGGTCCTGCGTGTATGCTGCGTATCAACTTACTATTTGGAGACTGATGGCACAAGGCTTCTTTGCCCATTTGGAAAGCTCCGTTCATGCGGCCTCCTTTATACCTGAAAAGCATTGTTGTTGCCGGGGTTTTAGTCACTGCCTGCATGGTTCTGAGAAGATATTGAGTTTTCCCGTAAGAAATCTTGTGCTTCCAGTTCCTAGTAGGAAGCTCACCCTTCTCTGCTCTATAACTAAAGTGAAAGTCAAGGGGAGCACTAGCCTCGAAGTAATGCCCTGATTATCCTGGCAAAACGGGAGGCGTGCAGCAGCTCCATGAGGCCTTCATCGCTGTTCTCTTTTAGTTTCACGGTAGTAAGCTTTCCAAGACTCCTAGAGACCTTACTTCAGCACCCGTTTCGGTATCCGAAAACTGCCTAGAGCCAGGAAGCTCTGCTCCTGCGTGTATGCTGCATACCAACTTACTATTTGGAGACTGAGGGCACAAGGCTTCTTTGCCCATTTGGAAAGCTCCGTTCATGCGGCCTCCTTTATACCTGAAAAGCATTGTTGTTGCCGGGGTTTTAGTCACTGCCTGCATGGTTCTGAGAAGATATTGAGTTTCCCGTAAGAAACCTTGTGCTTCCAGTTCCTAGTTGGAAGCTCACCCTGCTCTGCTCTATACCTAATGTGAAAGTCAACGTGAGCCCTAGCCTCGAAGGAAGGCCCTGATTTGCCTTGCCAAACGGGAGGCGTGGAGCAGCTCCATGAGGCCTTCTTCACTGTTCTGCTTTAGTTTCAAGGTAGATAGCTTTTCAAGACTCCTAGGGACCTTGTTTCAGCACCCGTTTTGCTACCATTATACTGAGTGAGGCCAGGAAGCTCAGGGCCACGTAGGCAACTTCAGCCCCGTAGGCCTTTTGGAACACCCCAGTGTTGGCTAGAGAAAGGCAACACACTGCACCTTTCCTTGGGAGAGCCAGGTTATCTCAGGTCTACGCAGGATTCAGGAACACACTTCGAGACTGTCCGCCAGTAAATGGATGTAACCTCATTCCCCTAGTTGAACTCTATTGAGAAAAACACTCTCTTCTAATCCCTTTTCACCTTTTACACTTAGAGTCACGCATCCTCAAGGAGGTGGTCGGTTTGCATTCCAAGTACAATTTAAGCACAGTTCTTGGTGTAACACTGTAGGTCTTTGACGGATGCACAGGCCCCTAAGTCTCCCTCGTGCATCCTTTGTTTAGGCACTTGGCTGCACGCAGAAAAGCGGTCGTAGAAAAAAGTTGAATCAGGGAAAGCCCCAGTGGGTATCGTGAATCTCTTTTGACTTGTTAGCATCACCATGTACTTATGCTGCGTGTCATTCTGGAAATGGGAAACTGATGCCACAACGCTTGTGTTCCCATTTTGAAAGCTTCATCATGCAGTCTAGAAGACACCTGAAAAGCATTGTTGTTGCTGGGGATTTAGTCACTGCCTGTCGGCTTCTGAGAAGAAAATGAGTTTTCCCGAAAGGACCTTGTGCTTCCAGTTCCTAGTTGGAAGCTCACCCTGCTCTCCTCTATACCAAAAGTGGAAGTCAACGTGAGCACTAACCTAAAAGTAAGGCCCTGATTATCCTTGCAAATCGGGAGGCATGCAGCAGCTCCATGAGGCCTTCCTCGCTGTTCTGCTTTAGTTGAATGGTAGTAAGCTTTCCAAGACTCCTAGGCACCTTGCTTCACCACCCGTTTCGGTATCAGAAAACTGCCTAGAGCCAGGAAGCTCTGGTGCTGCGTTTATGCTGCGTATCAACCTAGAAATTGGAGACTGATGGCACAAGGCTTGTTTTCCCATTAGGAAGGCTCCGTTCACGCGGCCTCCTTTATACCTGAAAAGCATTGTTGTTGCCAGGGATTTAGTCACTGCCTGCCTGCTGCTGCGAAGAAAATGAGTTTTCCCGAAAGAAACCTTGTGCTTCCAGTTCCTAGTTGGAAGCTCACTCTGCTCTGCTCTATAACTAAAGTGAAAGTCAAGGGGAGCACTATCCTCGAAGTAATGCCCTGATTATCCTGGCAAAACGGGAGGTGTGCAGCAGCTCCATGAGGCCTTCATCGCTGTTCTCTTTTAGTTTCACGGTAGTAAGCTTTCCAAGACTCCTAGAGACCTTACTTCAGCACCCGTTTCGGTATCCGAAAACTGCCTAGAGCCAGGAAGCTCTGCTCCTGCGTGTATGCTGCATACCAACTTACTATTTGGAGACTGAGGGCACAAGGCTTCTTTGCCCATTTGGAAAGCTCCGTTCATGCGGCCTCCTTTATACCTGAAAAGCATTGTTGTTGCCGGGGTTTTAGTCACTGCCTGCATGGTTCTGAGAAGATATTGAGTTTCCCGTAAGAAACCTTGTGCTTCCAGTTCCTAGTTGGAAGCTCACCCTGCTCTGCTCTATACCTAATGTGAAAGTCAACGTGAGCCCTAGCCTCGAAGGAAGGCCCTGATTTGCCTTGCCAAACGGGAGGCGTGGAGCAGCTCCATGAGGCCTTCTTCACTGTTCTGCTTTAGTTTCAAGGTAGATAGCTTTTCAAGACTCCTAGGGACCTTGTTTCAGCACCCGTTTTGCTACCATTATACTGAGTGAGGCCAGGAAGCTCAGGGCCACGTAGGCAACTTCAGCCCCGTAGGCCTTTTGGAACACCCCAGTGTTGGCTAGAGAAAGGCAACACACTGCACCTTTCCTTGGGAGAGCCAGGTTATCTCAGGTCTACGCAGGATTCAGGAACACACTTCGAGACTGTCCGCCAGTAAATGGATGTAACCTCATTCCCCTAGTTGAACTCTATTGAGAAAAACACTCTCTTCTAATCCCTTTTCACCTTTTACACTTAGAGTCACGCATCCTCAAGGAGGTGGTCGGTTTGCATTCCAAGTACAATTTAAGCACAGTTCTTGGTGTAACACTGTAGGTCTTTGACGGATGCACAGGCCCCTAAGTCTCCCTCGTGCATCCTTTGTTTAGGCACTTGGCTGCACGCAGAAAAGCGGTCGTAGAAAAAAGTTGAATCAGGGAAAGCCCCAGTGGGTATCGTGAATCTCTTTTGACTTGTTAGCATCACCATGTACTTATGCTGCGTGTCATTCTGGAAATGGGAAACTGATGCCACAACGCTTGTGTTCCCATTTTGAAAGCTTCATCATGCAGTCTAGAAGACACCTGAAAAGCATTGTTGTTGCTGGGGATTTAGTCACTGCCTGTCGGCTTCTGAGAAGAAAATGAGTTTTCCCGAAATGGGAAACTGACGCCACAACGCTTGTGTTCCCATTTTGAAAGCTTCATCATGCAGTCTAGAAGACACCTGAAAAGCATTGTTGTTGCTGGGGATTTAGTCACTGCCTGTCGGCTTCTGAGAAGAAAATGAGTTTTCCCGAAAGGACCTTGTGCTTCCAGTTCCTAGTTGGAAGCTCACCCTGCTCTCCTCTATACCAAAAGTGGAAGTCAACGTGAGCACTAACCTAAAAGTAAGGCCCTGATTATCCTTGCAAATCGGGAGGCATGCAGCAGCTCCATGAGGCCTTCCTCGCTGTTCTGCTTTAGTTGAATGGTAGTAAGCTTTCCAAGACTCCTAGGCACCTTGCTTCACCACCCGTTTCGGTATCAGAAAACTGCCTAGAGCCAGGAAGCTCTGGTGCTGCGTTTATGCTGCGTATCAACCTAGAAATTGGAGACTGATGGCACAAGGCTTGTTTTCCCATTAGGAAGGCTCCGTTCACGCGGCCTCCTTTATACCTGAAAAGCATTGTTGTTGCCAGGGATTTAGTCACTGCCTGCCTGCTGCTGCGAAGAAAATGAGTTTTCCCGAAAGAAACCTTGTGCTTCCAGTTCCTAGTTGGAAGCTCACTCTGCTCTGCTCTATAACTAAAGTGAAAGTCAAGGGGAGCACTATCCTCGAAGTAATGCCCTGATTATCCTGGCAAAACGGGAGGTGTGCAGCAGCTCCATGAGGCCTTCATCGCTGTTCTCTTTTAGTTTCACGGTAGTAAGCTTTCCAAGACTCCTAGAGACCTTACTTCAGCACCCGTTTGGGTATCCGAAAACTGCCTAGAGCCAGGAAGCTCTGCTCCTGCGTGTATGCTGCATACCAACTTACTATTTGGAGACTGAGGGCACAAGGCTTCTTTGCCCATTTGGAAAGCTCCGTTCATGCGGCCTCCTTTATACCTGAAAAGCATTGTTGTTGCCGGGGTTTTAGTCACTGCCTGCATGGTTCTGAGAAGATATTGAGTTTCCCGTAAGAAACCTTGTGCTTCCAGTTCCTAGTTGGAAGCTCACCCTGCTCTGCTCTATACCTAATGTGAAAGTCAACGTGAGCCCTAGCCTCGAAGGAAGGCCCTGATTTGCCTTGCCAAACGGGAGGCGTGGAGCAGCTCCATGAGGCCTTCTTCACTGTTCTGCTTTAGTTTCAAGGTAGATAGCTTTTCAAGACTCCTAGGGACCTTGTATCAGCACCCGTTTTGCTACCATTATACTGAGTGAGGCCAGGAAGCTCAGGGCCACGTAGGCAACTTCAGCCCCGTAGGCCTTTTGGAACACCCCAGTGTTGGCTAGAGAAAGGCAACACACTGCACCTTTCCTTGGGAGAGCCAGGTTATCTCAGGTCTACGCAGGATTCAGGAACACACTTCGAGACTGTCCGCCAGTAAATGGATGTAACCTCATTCCCCTAGTTGAACTCTATTGAGAAAAACACTCTCTTCTAATCCCTTTTCACCTTTTACACTTAGAGTCACGCATCCTCAAGGAGGTGGTCGGTTTGCATTCCAAGTACAATTTAAGCACAGTTCTTGGTGTAACACTGTAGGTCTTTGACGGATGCACAGGCCCCTAAGTCTCCCTCGTGCATCCTTTGTTTAGGCACTTGGCTGCACGCAGAAAAGCGGTCGTAGAAAAAAGTTGAATCAGGGAAAGCCCCAGTGGGTATCGTGAATCTCTTTTGACTTGTTAGCATCACCATGTACTTATGCTGCGTGTCATTCTGGAAATGGGAAACTGATGCCACAACGCTTGTGTTCCCATTTTGAAAGCTTCATCATGCAGTCTAGAAGACACCTGAAAAGCATTGTTGTTGCTGGGGATTTAGTCACTGCCTGTCGGCTTCTGAGAAGAAAATGAGTTTTCCCGAAAGGACCTTGTGCTTCCAGTTCCTAGTTGGAAGCTCACCCTGCTCTCCTCTATACCAAAAGTGGAAGTCAACGTGAGCACTAACCTAAAAGTAAGGCCCTGATTATCCTTGCAAATCGGGAGGCATGCAGCAGCTCCATGAGGCCTTCCTCGCTGTTCTGCTTTAGTTGAATGGTAGTAAGCTTTCCAAGACTCCTAGGCACCTTGCTTCACCACCCGTTTCGGTATCAGAAAACTGCCTAGAGCCAGGAAGCTCTGGTGCTGCGTTTATGCTGCGTATCAACCTAGAAATTGGAGACTGATGGCACAAGGCTTGTTTTCCCATTAGGAAGGCTCCGTTCACGCGGCCTCCTTTATACCTGAAAAGCATTGTTGTTGCCAGGGATTTAGTCACTGCCTGCCTGCTGCTGCGAAGAAAATGAGTTTTCCCGAAAGAAACCTTGTGCTTCCAGTTCCTAGTTGGAAGCTCACTCTGCTCTGCTCTATAACTAAAGTGAAAGTCAAGGGGAGCACTATCCTCGAAGTAATGCCCTGATTATCCTGGCAAAACGGGAGGTGTGCAGCAGCTCCATGAGGCCTTCATCGCTGTTCTCTTTTAGTTTCACGGTAGTAAGCTTTCCAAGACTCCTAGAGACCTTACTTCAGCACCCGTTTCGGTATCCGAAAACTGCCTAGAGCCAGGAAGCTCTGCTCCTGCGTGTATGCTGCATACCAACTTACTATTTGGAGACTGAGGGCACAAGGCTTCTTTGCCCATTTGGAAAGCTCCGTTCATGCGGCCTCCTTTATACCTGAAAAGCATTGTTGTTGCCGGGGTTTTAGTCACTGCCTGCATGGTTCTGAGAAGATATTGAGTTTCCCGTAAGAAACCTTGTGCTTCCAGTTCCTAGTTGGAAGCTCACCCTGCTCTGCTCTATACCTAATGTGAAAGTCAACGTGAGCCCTAGCCTCGAAGGAAGGCCCTGATTTGCCTTGCCAAACGGGAGGCGTGGAGCAGCTCCATGAGGCCTTCTTCACTGTTCTGCTTTAGTTTCAAGGTAGATAGCTTTTCAAGACTCCTAGGGACCTTGTATCAGCACCCGTTTTGCTACCATTATACTGAGTGAGGCCAGGAAGCTCAGGGCCACGTAGGCAACTTCAGCCCCGTAGGCCTTTTGGAACACCCCAGTGTTGGCTAGAGAAAGGCAACACACTGCACCTTTCCTTGGGAGAGCCAGGTTATCTCAGGTCTACGCAGGATTCAGGAACACACTTCGAGACTGTCCGCCAGTAAATGGATGTAACCTCATTCCCCTAGTTGAACTCTATTGAGAAAAACACTCTCTTCTAATCCCTTTTCACCTTTTACACTTAGAGTCACGCATCCTCAAGGAGGTGGTCGGTTTGCATTCCAAGTACAATTTAAGCACAGTTCTTGGTGTAACACTGTAGGTCTTTGACGGATGCACAGGCCCCTAAGTCTCCCTCGTGCATCCTTTGTTTAGGCACTTGGCTGCACGCAGAAAAGCGGTCGTAGAAAAAAGTTGAATCAGGGAAAGCCCCAGTGGGTATCGTGAATCTCTTTTGACTTGTTAGCATCACCATGTACTTATGCTGCGTGTCATTCTGGAAATGGGAAACTGATGCCACAACGCTTGTGTTCCCATTTTGAAAGCTTCATCATGCAGTCTAGAAGACACCTGAAAAGCATTGTTGTTGCTGGGGATTTAGTCACTGCCTGTCGGCTTCTGAGAAGAAAATGAGTTTTCCCGAAAGGACCTTGTGCTTCCAGTTCCTAGTTGGAAGCTCACCCTGCTCTCCTCTATACCAAAAGTGGAAGTCAACGTGAGCACTAACCTAAAAGTAAGGCCCTGATTATCCTTGCAAATCGGGAGGCATGCAGCAGCTCCATGAGGCCTTCCTCGCTGTTCTGATTTAGTTTAACGGTAGTAAGCTTTCCAAGACTCCTAGGCACCTTGCTTCACCACCCGTTTCGGTATCAGAAAACTGCCTAGAGCCAGGAAGCTCTGGTCCTGCGTGTATGCTGCGTATCAACCTAGAAATTGGAGACTGATGGCACAAGGCTTGTTTTCCCATTAGGAAGGCTCCGTTCACGCGGCCTACTTTATACCTGAAAAGCATTGTTGTTGCCGGGGATTTAGTCACTGCCTGCCTGCTGCTGCGAAGAAAATGAGTTTTCCCGAAAGAAACCTTGAGCTTCCAGTTCCTAGTTGGAAGCTCACTCTGCTCTGCTCTATATCTAAACTGAAAGTCAAGGGGAGCACTAGCCTCGAAGTAATGCCCTGATTATCCTGGCAAAACGGGAGGCGTGCAGCAGCTCCATGAGGCCTTCATCGCTGTTCTCTTTTAGTTTCACGGTAGTAAGCTTTCCAAGACTCCTAGAGACCTTACTTCAGCACCCGTTTCGGTATCCGAAAACTGCCTAGAGCCAGGAAGCTCTGCTCCTGCGTGTATGCTGCATACCAACTTACTATTTGGAGACTGAGGGCACAAGGCTTCTTTGCCCATTTGGAAAGCTCCGTTCATGCGGCCTCCTTTATACCTGAAAAGCATTGTTGTTTCCGGGGTTTTAGTCACTGCCTGCATGGTTCTGAGAAGATATTGAGTTTTCCCGTAAGAAACCTTGTGCTTCCAGTTCCTAGTAGGAAGCTCACCCTTCTCTGCTCTATAACTAAAGTGAAAGTCAAGGGGAGCACTAGCCTCGAAGTAATGCCCTGATTATCCTGGCAAAACGGGAGGCGTGCAGCAGCTCCATGAGGCCTTCATCGCTGTTCTCTTTTAGTTTCACGGTAGTAAGCTTTCCAAGACTCCTAGAGACCTTACTTCAGCACCCGTTTCGGTATCCGAAAACTGCCTAGAGCCAGGAAGCTCTGCTCCTGCGTGTATGCTGCATACCAACTTACTATTTGGAGACTGAGGGCACAAGGCTTCTTTGCCCATTTGGAAAGCTCCGTTCATGCGGCCTCCTTTATACCTGAAAAGCATTGTTGTTGCCGGGGTTTTAGTCACTGCCTGCATGGTTCTGAGAAGATATTGAGTTTCCCGTAAGAAACCTTGTGCTTCCAGTTCCTAGTTGGAAGCTCACCCTGCTCTGCTCTATACCTAATGTGAAAGTCAACGTGAGCCCTAGCCTCGAAGGAAGGCCCTGATTTGCCTTGCCAAACGGGAGGCGTGGAGCAGCTCCATGAGGCCTTCTTCACTGTTCTGCTTTAGTTTCAAGGTAGATAGCTTTTCAAGACTCCTAGGGACCTTGTTTCAGCACCCGTTTTGCTACCATTATACTGAGTGAGGCCAGGAAGCTCAGGGCCACGTAGGCAACTTCAGCCCCGTAGGCCTTTTGGAACACCCCAGTGTTGGCTAGAGAAAGGCAACACACTGCACCTTTCCTTGGGAGAGCCAGGTTATCTCAGGTCTACGCAGGATTCAGGAACACACTTCGAGACTGTCCGCCAGTAAATGGATGTAACCTCATTCCCCTAGTTGAACTCTATTGAGAAAAACACTCTCTTCTAATCCCTTTTCACCTTTTACACTTAGAGTCACGCATCCTCAAGGAGGTGGTCGGTTTGCATTCCAAGTACAATTTAAGCACAGTTCTTGGTGTAACACTGTAGGTCTTTGACGGATGCACAGGCCCCTAAGTCTCCCTCGTGCATCCTTTGTTTAGGCACTTGGCTGCACGCAGAAAAGCGGTCGTAGAAAAAAGTTGAATCAGGGAAAGCCCCAGTGGGTATCGTGAATCTCTTTTGACTTGTTAGCATCACCATGTACTTATGCTGCGTGTCATTCTGGAAATGGGAAACTGATGCCACAACGCTTGTGTTCCCATTTTGAAAGCTTCATCATGCAGTCTAGAAGACACCTGAAAAGCATTGTTGTTGCTGGGGATTTAGTCACTGCCTGTCGGCTTCTGAGAAGAAAATGAGTTTTCCCGAAATGGGAAACTGACGCCACAACGCTTGTGTTCCCATTTTGAAAGCTTCATCATGCAGTCTAGAAGACACCTGAAAAGCATTGTTGTTGCTGGGGATTTAGTCACTGCCTGTCGGCTTCTGAGAAGAAAATGAGTTTTCCCGAAAGGACCTTGTGCTTCCAGTTCCTAGTTGGAAGCTCACCCTGCTCTCCTCTATACCAAAAGTGGAAGTCAACGTGAGCACTAACCTAAAAGTAAGGCCCTGATTATCCTTGCAAATCGGGAGGCATGCAGCAGCTCCATGAGGCCTTCCTCGCTGTTCTGATTTAGTTTAACGGTAGTAAGCTTTCCAAGACTCCTAGGCACCTTGCTTCACCACCCGTTTCGGTATCAGAAAACTGCCTAGAGCCAGGAAGCTCTGGTCCTGCGTGTATGCTGCGTATCAACCTAGAAATTGGAGACTGATGGCACAAGGCTTGTTTTCCCATTAGGAAGGCTCCGTTCACGCGGCCTCCTTTATACCTGAAAAGCATTGTTGTTGCCGGGGATTTAGTCACTGCCTGCCTGCTGCTGCGAAGAAAATGAGTTTTCCCGAAAGAAACCTTGAGCTTCCAGTTCCTAGTTGGAAGCTCACTCTGCTCTGCTCTATATCTAAACTGAAAGTCAAGGGGAGCACTAGCCTCGAAGTAATGCCCTGATTATCCTGGCAAAACGGGAGGCGTGCAGCAGCTCCATGAGGCCTTCATCGCTGTTCTCTTTTAGTTTCACGGTAGTAAGCTTTCCAAGACTCCTAGAGACCTTACTTCAGCACCCGTTTCGGTATCCGAAAACTGCCTAGAGCCAGGAAGCTCTGCTCCTGCGTGTATGCTGCATACCAACTTACTATTTGGAGACTGAGGGCACAAGGCTTCTTTGCCCATTTGGAAAGCTCCGTTCATGCGGCCTCCTTTATACCTGAAAAGCATTGTTGTTGCCGGGGTTTTAGTCACTGCCTGCATGGTTCTGAGAAGATATTGAGTTTTCCCGTAAGAAATCTTGTGCTTCCAGTTCCTAGTAGGAAGCTCACCCTTCTCTGCTCTATAACTAAAGTGAAAGTCAAGGGGAGCACTAGCCTCGAAGTAATGCCCTGATTATCCTGGCAAAACGGGAGGCGTGCAGCAGCTCCATGAGGCCTTCATCGCTGTTCTCTTTTAGTTTCACGGTAGTAAGCTTTCCAAGACTCCTAGAGACCTTACTTCAGCACCCGTTTCGGTATCCGAAAACTGCCTAGAGCCAGGAAGCTCTGCTCCTGCGTGTATGCTGCATACCAACTTACTATTTGGAGACTGAGGGCACAAGGCTTCTTTGCCCATTTGGAAAGCTCCGTTCATGCGGCCTCCTTTATACCTGAAAAGCATTGTTGTTGCCGGGGTTTTAGTCACTGCCTGCATGGTTCTGAGAAGATATTGAGTTTCCCGTAAGAAACCTTGTGCTTCCAGTTCCTAGTTGGAAGCTCACCCTGCTCTGCTCTATACCTAATGTGAAAGTCAACGTGAGCCCTAGCCTCGAAGGAAGGCCCTGATTTGCCTTGCCAAACGGGAGGCGTGGAGCAGCTCCATGAGGCCTTCTTCACTGTTCTGCTTTAGTTTCAAGGTAGATAGCTTTTCAAGACTCCTAGGGACCTTGTTTCAGCACCCGTTTTGCTACCATTATACTGAGTGAGGCCAGGAAGCTCAGGGCCACGTAGGCAACTTCAGCCCCGTAGGCCTTTTGGAACACCCCAGTGTTGGCTAGAGAAAGGCAACACACTGCACCTTTCCTTGGGAGAGCCAGGTTATCTCAGGTCTACGCAGGATTCAGGAACACACTTCGAGACTGTCCGCCAGTAAATGGATGTAACCTCATTCCCCTAGTTGAACTCTATTGAGAAAAACACTCTCTTCTAATCCCTTTTCACCTTTTACACTTAGAGTCACGCATCCTCAAGGAGGTGGTCGGTTTGCATTCCAAGTACAATTTAAGCACAGTTCTTGGTGTAACACTGTAGGTCTTTGACGGATGCACAGGCCCCTAAGTCTCCCTCGTGCATCCTTTGTTTAGGCACTTGGCTGCACGCAGAAAAGCGGTCGTAGAAAAAAGTTGAATCAGGGAAAGCCCCAGTGGGTATCGTGAATCTCTTTTGACTTGTTAGCATCACCATGTACTTATGCTGCGTGTCATTCTGGAAATGGGAAACTGATGCCACAACGCTTGTGTTCCCATTTTGAAAGCTTCATCATGCAGTCTAGAAGACACCTGAAAAGCATTGTTGTTGCTGGGGATTTAGTCACTGCCTGTCGGCTTCTGAGAAGAAAATGAGTTTTCCCGAAATGGGAAACTGACGCCACAACGCTTGTGTTCCCATTTTGAAAGCTTCATCATGCAGTCTAGAAGACACCTGAAAAGCATTGTTGTTGCTGGGGATTTAGTCACTGCCTGTCGGCTTCTGAGAAGAAAATGAGTTTTCCCGAAAGGACCTTGTGCTTCCAGTTCCTAGTTGGAAGCTCACCCTGCTCTCCTCTATACCAAAAGTGGAAGTCAACGTGAGCACTAACCTAAAAGTAAGGCCCTGATTATCCTTGCAAATCGGGAGGCATGCAGCAGCTCCATGAGGCCTTCCTCGCTGTTCTGCTTTAGTTGAATGGTAGTAAGCTTTCCAAGACTCCTAGGCACCTTGCTTCACCACCCGTTTCGGTATCAGAAAACTGCCTAGAGCCAGGAAGCTCTGGTGCTGCGTTTATGCTGCGTATCAACCTAGAAATTGGAGACTGATGGCACAAGGCTTGTTTTCCCATTAGGAAGGCTCCGTTCACGCGGCCTCCTTTATACCTGAAAAGCATTGTTGTTGCCAGGGATTTAGTCACTGCCTGCCTGCTGCTGCGAAGAAAATGAGTTTTCCCGAAAGAAACCTTGTGCTTCCAGTTCCTAGTTGGAAGCTCACTCTGCTCTGCTCTATAACTAAAGTGAAAGTCAAGGGGAGCACTAGCCTCGAAGTAATGCCCTGATTATCCTGGCAAAACGGGAGGTGTGCAGCAGCTCCATGAGGCCTTCATCGCTGTTCTCTTTTAGTTTCACGGTAGTAAGCTTTCCAAGACTCCTAGAGACCTTACTTCAGCACCCGTTTGGGTATCCGAAAACTGCCTAGAGCCAGGAAGCTCTGCTCCTGCGTGTATGCTGCATACCAACTTACTATTTGGAGACTGAGGGCACAAGGCTTCTTTGCCCATTTGGAAAGCTCCGTTCATGCGGCCTCCTTTATACCTGAAAAGCATTGTTGTTGCCGGGGTTTTAGTCACTGCCTGCATGGTTCTGAGAAGATATTGAGTTTCCCGTAAGAAACCTTGTGCTTCCAGTTCCTAGTTGGAAGCTCACCCTGCTCTGCTCTATACCTAATGTGAAAGTCAACGTGAGCCCTAGCCTCGAAGGAAGGCCCTGATTTGCCTTGCCAAACGGGAGGCGTGGAGCAGCTCCATGAGGCCTTCTTCACTGTTCTGCTTTAGTTTCAAGGTAGATAGCTTTTCAAGACTCCTAGGGACCTTGTTTCAGCACCCGTTTTGCTACCATTATACTGAGTGAGGCCAGGAAGCTCAGGGCCACGTAGGCAACTTCAGCCCCGTAGGCCTTTTGGAACACCCCAGTGTTGGCTAGAGAAAGGCAACACACTGCACCTTTCCTTGGGAGAGCCAGGTTATCTCAGGTCTACGCAGGATTCAGGAACACACTTCGAGACTGTCCGCCAGTAAATGGATGTAACCTCATTCCCCTAGTTGAACTCTATTGAGAAAAACACTCTCTTCTAATCCCTTTTCACCTTTTACACTTAGAGTCACGCATCCTCAAGGAGGTGGTCGGTTTGCATTCCAAGTACAATTTAAGCACAGTTCTTGGTGTAACACTGTAGGTCTTTGACGGATGCACAGGCCCCTAAGTCTCCCTCGTGCATCCTTTGTTTAGGCACTTGGCTGCACGCAGAAAAGCGGTCGTAGAAAAAAGTTGAATCAGGGAAAGCCCCAGTGGGTATCGTGAATCTCTTTTGACTTGTTAGCATCACCATGTACTTATGCTGCGTGTCATTCTGGAAATGGGAAACTGATGCCACAACGCTTGTGTTCCCATTTTGAAAGCTTCATCATGCAGTCTAGAAGATACCTGAAAAGCATTGTTGTTGCTGGGGATTTAGTCACTGCCTGTCGGCTTCTGAGAAGAAAATGAGTTTTCCCGAAAGGACCTTGTGCTTCCAGTTCCTAGTTGGAAGCTCACCCTGCTCTCCTCTATACCAAAAGTGGAAGTCAACGTGAGCACTAACCTAAAAGTAAGGCCCTGATTATCCTTGCAAATCGGGAGGCATGCAGCAGCTCCATGAGGCCTTCCTCGCTGTTCTGATTTAGTTTAACGGTAGTAAGCTTTCCAAGACTCCTAGGCACCTTGCTTCACCACCCGTTTCGGTATCAGAAAACTGCCTAGAGCCAGGAAGCTCTGGTCCTGCGTGTATGCTGCGTATCAACCTAGAAATTGGAGACTGATGGCACAAGGCTTGTTTTCCCATTAGGAAGGCTCCGTTCATGCGGCCTCCTTTATACCTGAAAAGCATTGTTGTTGCCGGGGATTTAGTCACTGCCTGCCTGCTGCTGCGAGGAAAATGAGTTTTCCCGAAAGAAACCTTGTGCTTCCAGTTCCTAGTTGGAAGCTCACTCTGCTCTGCTCTATATCTAAACTGAAAGTCAAGGGGAGCACTAGCCTCGAAGTAATGCCCTGATTATCCTGGCAAAACGGGAGGCGTGCAGCAGCTCCTTGAGGCCTTCATCGCTGTTCTCTTTTAGTTTCACGGTAGTAAGCTTTCCAAGACTCCTAGAGACCTTACTTCAGCACCCGTTTCGGTATCAGAAAACTGCCTAGAGCCAGGAAGCTCTGGTCCTGCGTGTATGCTGCGTATCAACTTACTATTTGGAGACTGATGGCACAAGGCTTCTTTGCCCATTTGGAAAGCTCCGTTCATGCGGCCTCCTTTATACCTGAAAAGCATTGTTGTTGCCGGGGTTTTAGTCACTGCCTGCATGGTTCTGAGAAGATATTGAGTTTTCCCGTAAGAAACCTTGTGCTTCCAGTTCCTAGTAGGAAGCTCACCCTTCTCTGCTCTATAACTAAAGTGAAAGTCAAGGGGAGCACTAGCCTCGAAGTAATGCCCTGATTATCCTGGCAAAACGGGAGGCGTGCAGCAGCTCCATGAGGCCTTCATCGCTGTTCTCTTTTAGTTTCACGGTAGTAAGCTTTCCAAGACTCCTAGAGACCTTACTTCAGCACCCGTTTCGGTATCCGAAAACTGCCTAGAGCCAGGAAGCTCTGCTCCTGCGTGTATGCTGCATACCAACTTACTATTTGGAGACTGAGGGCACAAGGCTTCTTTGCCCATTTGGAAAGCTCCGTTCATGCGGCCTCCTTTATACCTGAAAAGCATTGTTGTTGCCGGGGTTTTAGTCACTGCCTGCATGGTTCTGAGAAGATATTGAGTTTCCCGTAAGAAACCTTGTGCTTCCAGTTCCTAGTTGGAAGCTCACCCTGCTCTGCTCTATACCTAATGTGAAAGTCAACGTGAGCCCTAGCCTCGAAGGAAGGCCCTGATTTGCCTTGCCAAACGGGAGGCGTGGAGCAGCTCCATGAGGCCTTCTTCACTGTTCTGCTTTAGTTTCAAGGTAGATAGCTTTTCAAGACTCCTAGGCACCTTGCTTCACCACCCGTTTCGGTATCAGAAAACTGCCTAGAGCCAGGAAGCTCTGGTCCTGCGTGTATGCTGCGTATCAACCTAGAAATTGGAGACTGATGGCACAAGGCTTGTTTTCCCATTAGGAAGGCTCCGTTCATGCGGCCTCCTTTATACCTGAAAAGCATTGTTGTTGCCGGGGATTTAGTCACTGCCTGCCTGCTGCTGCGAAGAAAATGAGTTTTCCCGAAAGAAACCTTGTGCTTCCAGTTCCTAGTTGGAAGCTCACTCTGCTCTGCTCTATATCTAAACTGAAAGTCAAGGGGAGCACTAGCCTCGAAGTAATGCCCTGATTATCCTGGCAAAACGGGAGGCGTGCAGCAGCTCCTTGAGGCCTTCATCGCTGTTCTCTTTTAGTTTCACGGTAGTAAGCTTTCCAAGACTCCTAGAGACCTTACTTCAGCACCCGTTTCGGTATCAGAAAACTGCCTAGAGCCAGGAAGCTCTGGTCCTGCGTGTATGCTGCGTATCAACTTACTATTTGGAGACTGATGGCACAAGGCTTCTTTGCCCATTTGGAAAGCTCCGTTCATGCGGCCTCCTTTATACCTGAAAAGCATTGTTGTTGCCGGGGTTTTAGTCACTGCCTGCATGGTTCTGAGAAGATATTGAGTTTTCCCGTAAGAAACCTTGTGCTTCCAGTTCCTAGTAGGAAGCTCACCCTTCTCTGCTCTATAACTAAAGTGAAAGTCAAGGGGAGCACTAGCCTCGAAGTAATGCCCTGATTATCCTGGCAAAACGGGAGGCGTGCAGCAGCTCCATGAGGCCTTCATCGCTGTTCTCTTTTAGTTTCACGGTAGTAAGCTTTCCAAGACTCCTAGAGACCTTACTTCAGCACCCGTTTCGGTATCCGAAAACTGCCTAGAGCCAGGAAGCTCTGCTCCTGCGTGTATGCTGCATACCAACTTACTATTTGGAGACTGAGGGCACAAGGCTTCTTTGCCCATTTGGAAAGCTCCGTTCATGCGGCCTCCTTTATACCTGAAAAGCATTGTTGTTGCCGGGGTTTTAGTCACTGCCTGCATGGTTCTGAGAAGATATTGAGTTTCCCGTAAGAAACCTTGTGCTTCCAGTTCCTAGTTGGAAGCTCACCCTGCTCTGCTCTATACCTAATGTGAAAGTCAACGTGAGCCCTAGCCTCGAAGGAAGGCCCTGATTTGCCTTGCCAAACGGGAGGCGTGGAGCAGCTCCATGAGGCCTTCTTCACTGTTCTGCTTTAGTTTCAAGGTAGATAGCTTTTCAAGACTCCTAGGCACCTTGCTTCACCACCCGTTTCGGTATCAGAAAACTGCCTAGAGCCAGGAAGCTCTGGTCCTGCGTGTATGCTGCATACCAACTTACTATTTGGAGACTGAGGGCACAAGGCTTGTTTTCCCATTAGGAAGGCTCCGTTCATGCGGCCTCCTTTATACCTGAAAAGCATTGTTGTTGCCGGGGATTTAGTCACTGCCTGCCTGCTGCTGCGAAGAAAATGAGTTTTCCCGAAAGAAACCTTGTGCTTCCAGTTCCTAGTTGGAAGCTCACTCTGCTCTGCTCTATATCTAAACTGAAAGTCAAGGGGAGCACTAGCCTCGAAGTAATGCCCTGATTATCCTGGCAAAACGGGAGGCGTGCAGCAGCTCCTTGAGGCCTTCATCGCTGTTCTCTTTTAGTTTCACGGTAGTAAGCTTTCCAAGACTCCTAGAGACCTTACTTCAGCACCCGTTTCGGTATCAGAAAACTGCCTAGAGCCAGGAAGCTCTGGTCCTGCGTGTATGCTGCGTATCAACTTACTATTTGGAGACTGATGGCACAAGGCTTCTTTGCCCATTTGGAAAGCTCCGTTCATGCGGCCTCCTTTATACCTGAAAAGCATTGTTGTTGCCGGGGTTTTAGTCACTGCCTGCATGGTTCTGAGAAGATATTGAGTTTTCCCGTAAGAAACCTTGTGCTTCCAGTTCCTAGTAGGAAGCTCACCCTTCTCTGCTCTATAACTAAAGTGAAAGTCAAGGGGAGCACTAGCCTCGAAGTAATGCCCTGATTATCCTGGCAAAACGGGAGGCGTGCAGCAGCTCCATGAGGCCTTCATCGCTGTTCTCTTTTAGTTTCACGGTAGTAAGCTTTCCAAGACTCCTAGAGACCTTACTTCAGCACCCGTTTCGGTATCCGAAAACTGCCTAGAGCCAGGAAGCTCTGCTCCTGCGTGTATGCTGCATACCAACTTACTATTTGGAGACTGAGGGCACAAGGCTTCTTTGCCCATTTGGAAAGCTCCGTTCATGCGGCCTCCTTTATACCTGAAAAGCATTGTTGTTGCCGGGGTTTTAGTCACTGCCTGCATGGTTCTGAGAAGATATTGAGTTTCCCGTAAGAAACCTTGTGCTTCCAGTTCCTAGTTGGAAGCTCACCCTGCTCTGCTCTATACCTAATGTGAAAGTCAACGTGAGCCCTAGCCTCGAAGGAAGGCCCTGATTTGCCTTGCCAAACGGGAGGCGTGGAGCAGCTCCATGAGGCCTTCTTCACTGTTCTGCTTTAGTTTCAAGGTAGATAGCTTTTCAAGACTCCTAGGGACCTTGTTTCAGCACCCGTTTTGCTACCATTATACTGAGTGAGGCCAGGAAGCTCAGGGCCACGTAGGCAACTTCAGCCCCGTAGGCCTTTTGGAACACCCCAGTGTTGGCTAGAGAAAGGCAACACACTGCACCTTTCCTTGGGAGAGCCAGGTTATCTCAGGTCTACGCAGGATTCAGGAACACACTTCGAGACTGTCCGCCAGTAAATGGATGTAACCTCATTCCCCTAGTTGAACTCTATTGAGAAAAACACTCTCTTCTAATCCCTTTTCACCTTTTACACTTAGAGTCACGCATCCTCAAGGAGGTGGTCGGTTTGCATTCCAAGTACAATTTAAGCACAGTTCTTGGTGTAACACTGTAGGTCTTTGACGGATGCACAGGCCCCTAAGTCTCCCTCGTGCATCCTTTGTTTAGGCACTTGGCTGCACGCAGAAAAGCGGTCGTAGAAAAAAGTTGAATCAGGGAAAGCCCCAGTGGGTATCGTGAATCTCTTTTGACTTGTTAGCATCACCATGTACTTATGCTGCGTGTCATTCTGGAAATGGGAAACTGATGCCACAACGCTTGTGTTCCCATTTTGAAAGCTTCATCATGCAGTCTAGAAGATACCTGAAAAGCATTGTTGTTGCTGGGGATTTAGTCACTGCCTGTCGGCTTCTGAGAAGAAAATGAGTTTTCCCGAAAGGACCTTGTGCTTCCAGTTCCTAGTTGGAAGCTCACCCTGCTCTCCTCTATACCAAAAGTGGAAGTCAACGTGAGCACTAACCTAAAAGTAAGGCCCTGATTATCCTTGCAAATCGGGAGGCATGCAGCAGCTCCATGAGGCCTTCCTCGCTGTTCTGATTTAGTTTAACGGTAGTAAGCTTTCCAAGACTCCTAGGCACCTTGCTTCACCACCCGTTTCGGTATCAGAAAACTGCCTAGAGCCAGGAAGCTCTGGTCCTGCGTGTATGCTGCGTATCAACCTAGAAATTGGAGACTGATGGCACAAGGCTTGTTTTCCCATTAGGAAGGCTCCGTTCACGCGGCCTCCTTTATACCTGAAAAGCATTGTTGTTGCCGGGGATTTAGTCACTGCCTGCCTGCTGCTGCGAAGAAAATGAGTTTTCCCGAAAGAAACCTTGAGCTTCCAGTTCCTAGTTGGAAGCTCACTCTGCTCTGCTCTATAACTAAAGTGAAAGTCAAGGGGAGCACTATCCTCGAAGTAATGCCCTGATTATCCTGGCAAAACGGGAGGTGTGCAGCAGCTCCATGAGGCCTTCATCGCTGTTCTCTTTTAGTTTCACGGTAGTAAGCTTTCCAAGACTCCTAGAGACCTTACTTCAGCACCCGTTTCGGTATCCGAAAACTGCCTAGAGCCAGGAAGCTCTGCTCCTGCGTGTATGCTGCATACCAACTTACTATTTGGAGACTGATGGCACAAGGCTTCTTTGCCCATTTGGAAAGCTCCGTTCATGCGGCCTCCTTTATACCTGAAAAGCATTGTTGTTGCCGGGGTTTTAGTCACTGCCTGCATGGTTCTGAGAAGATATTGAGTTTTCCCGTAAGAAACCTTGTGCTTCTAGTTCCTAGTAGGAAGCTCACCCTTCTCTGCTCTATAACTAAAGTGAAAGTCAAGGGGAGCACTAGCCTCGAAGTAATGCCCTGATTATCCTGGCAAAACGGGAGGCGTGCAGCAGCTCCATGAGGCCTTCATCGCTGTTCTCTTTTAGTTTCACGGTAGTAAGCTTTCCAAGACTCCTAGAGACCTTACTTCAGCACCCGTTTCGGTATCCGAAAACTGCCTAGAGCCAGGAAGCTCTGCTCCTGCGTGTATGCTGCATACCAACTTACTATTTGGAGACTGAGGGCACAAGGCTTCTTTGCCCATTTGGAAAGCTCCGTTCATGCGGCCTCCTTTATACCTGAAAAGCATTGTTGTTGCCGGGGTTTTAGTCACTGCCTGCATGGTTCTGAGAAGATATTGAGTTTCCCGTAAGAAACCTTGTGCTTCCAGTTCCTAGTTGGAAGCTCACCCTGCTCTGCTCTATACCTAATGTGAAAGTCAACGTGAGCCCTAGCCTCGAAGGAAGGCCCTGATTTGCCTTGCCAAACGGGAGGCGTGGAGCAGCTCCATGAGGCCTTCTTCACTGTTCTGCTTTAGTTTCAAGGTAGATAGCTTTTCAAGACTCCTAGGCACCTTGCTTCACCACCCGTTTCGGTATCAGAAAACTGCCTAGAGCCAGGAAGCTCTGGTCCTGCGTGTATGCTGCGTATCAACCTAGAAATTGGAGACTGATGGCACAAGGCTTGTTTTCCCATTAGGAAGGCTCCGTTCATGCGGCCTCCTTTATACCTGAAAAGCATTGTTGTTGCCGGGGATTTAGTCACTGCCTGCCTGCTGCTGCGAAGAAAATGAGTTTTCCCGAAAGAAACCTTGTGCTTCCAGTTCCTAGTTGGAAGCTCACTCTGCTCTGCTCTATATCTAAACTGAAAGTCAAGGGGAGCACTAGCCTCGAAGTAATGCCCTGATTATCCTGGCAAAACGGGAGGCGTGCAGCAGCTCCTTGAGGCCTTCATCGCTGTTCTCTTTTAGTTTCACGGTAGTAAGCTTTCCAAGACTCCTAGAGACCTTACTTCAGCACCCGTTTCGGTATCAGAAAACTGCCTAGAGCCAGGAAGCTCTGGTCCTGCGTGTATGCTGCGTATCAACTTACTATTTGGAGACTGATGGCACAAGGCTTCTTTGCCCATTTGGAAAGCTCCGTTCATGCGGCCTCCTTTATACCTGAAAAGCATTGTTGTTGCCGGGGTTTTAGTCACTGCCTGCATGGTTCTGAGAAGATATTGAGTTTTCCCGTAAGAAACCTTGTGCTTCCAGTTCCTAGTAGGAAGCTCACCCTTCTCTGCTCTATAACTAAAGTGAAAGTCAAGGGGAGCACTAGCCTCGAAGTAATGCCCTGATTATCCTGGCAAAACGGGAGGCGTGCAGCAGCTCCATGAGGCCTTCATCGCTGTTCTCTTTTAGTTTCACGGTAGTAAGCTTTCCAAGACTCCTAGAGACCTTACTTCAGCACCCGTTTCGGTATCCGAAAACTGCCTAGAGCCAGGAAGCTCTGCTCCTGCGTGTATGCTGCATACCAACTTACTATTTGGAGACTGAGGGCACAAGGCTTCTTTGCCCATTTGGAAAGCTCCGTTCATGCGGCCTCCTTTATACCTGAAAAGCATTGTTGTTGCCGGGGTTTTAGTCACTGCCTGCATGGTTCTGAGAAGATATTGAGTTTCCCGTAAGAAACCTTGTGCTTCCAGTTCCTAGTTGGAAGCTCACCCTGCTCTGCTCTATACCTAATGTGAAAGTCAACGTGAGCCCTAGCCTCGAAGGAAGGCCCTGATTTGCCTTGCCAAACGGGAGGCGTGGAGCAGCTCCATGAGGCCTTCTTCACTGTTCTGCTTTAGTTTCAAGGTAGATAGCTTTTCAAGACTCCTAGGGACCTTGTATCAGCACCCGTTTTGCTACCATTATACTGAGTGAGGCCAGGAAGCTCAGGGCCACGTAGGCAACTTCAGCCCCGTAGGCCTTTTGGAACACCCCAGTGTTGGCTAGAGAAAGGCAACACACTGCACCTTTCCTTGGGAGAGCCAGGTTATCTCAGGTCTACGCAGGATTCAGGAACACACTTCGAGACTGTCCGCCAGTAAATGGATGTAACCTCATTCCCCTAGTTGAACTCTATTGAGAAAAACACTCTCTTCTAATCCCTTTTCACCTTTTACACTTAGAGTCACGCATCCTCAAGGAGGTGGTCGGTTTGCATTCCAAGTACAATTTAAGCACAGTTCTTGGTGTAACACTGTAGGTCTTTGACGGATGCACAGGCCCCTAAGTCTCCCTCGTGCATCCTTTGTTTAGGCACTTGGCTGCACGCAGAAAAGCGGTCGTAGAAAAAAGTTGAATCAGGGAAAGCCCCAGTGGGTATCGTGAATCTCTTTTGACTTGTTAGCATCACCATGTACTTATGCTGCGTGTCATTCTGGAAATGGGAAACTGATGCCACAACGCTTGTGTTCCCATTTTGAAAGCTTCATCATGCAGTCTAGAAGACACCTGAAAAGCATTGTTGTTGCTGGGGATTTAGTCACTGCCTGTCGGCTTCTGAGAAGAAAATGAGTTTTCCCGAAAGGACCTTGTGCTTCCAGTTCCTAGTTGGAAGCTCACCCTGCTCTCCTCTATACCAAAAGTGGAAGTCAACGTGAGCACTAACCTAAAAGTAAGGCCCTGATTATCCTTGCCAATCGGGAGGCATGCAGCAGCTCCATGAGGCCTTCCTCGCTGTTCTGCTTTAGTTTAACGGTAGTAAGCTTTCCAAGACTCCTAGGCACCTTGCTTCACCACCCGTTTCGGGTTTCGGTATCAGAAAACTGCCTAGAGCCAGGAAGCTCTGGTCCTGCGTGTATGCTGCGTATCAACCTAGAAACTGGAGACTGATGGCACAAGGCTTGTTTTCCCATTAGGAAGGCTCCGTTCATGCGGCCTCCTTTATACCTGAAAAGCATTGTTGTTGCCGGGGATTTAGTCACTGCCTGCCTGCTGCTGCGAAGAAAATGAGTTTTCCCGAAAGAAACCTTGTGCTTCCAGTTCCTAGTTGGAAGCTCACTCTGCTCTGCTCTATATCTAAACTGAAAGTCAAGGGGAGCACTAGCCTCGAAGTAATGCCCTGATTATCCTGGCAAAACGGGAGGCGTGCAGCAGCTCCTTGAGGCCTTCATCGCTGTTCTCTTTTAGTTTCACGGTAGTAAGCTTTCCAAGACTCCTAGAGACCTTACTTCAGCACCCGTTTCGGTATCAGAAAACTGCCTAGAGCCAGGAAGCTCTGGTCCTGCGTGTATGCTGCGTATCAACTTACTATTTGGAGACTGATGGCACAAGGCTTCTTTGCCCATTTGGAAAGCTCCGTTCATGCGGCCTCCTTTATACCTGAAAAGCATTGTTGTTGCCGGGGTTTTAGTCACTGCCTGCATGGTTCTGAGAAGATATTGAGTTTTCCCGTAAGAAACCTTGTGCTTCCAGTTCCTAGTAGGAAGCTCACCCTTCTCTGCTCTATAACTAAAGTGAAAGTCAAGGGGAGCACTAGCCTCGAAGTAATGCCCTGATTATCCTGGCAAAACGGGAGGCGTGCAGCAGCTCCATGAGGCCTTCATCGCTGTTCTCTTTTAGTTTCACGGTAGTAAGCTTTCCAAGACTCCTAGAGACCTTACTTCAGCACCCGTTTCGGTATCCGAAAACTGCCTAGAGCCAGGAAGCTCTGCTCCTGCGTGTATGCTGCATACCAACTTACTATTTGGAGACTGAGGGCACAAGGCTTCTTTGCCCATTTGGAAAGCTCCGTTCATGCGGCCTCCTTTATACCTGAAAAGCATTGTTGTTGCCGGGGTTTTAGTCACTGCCTGCATGGTTCTGAGAAGATATTGAGTTTCCCGTAAGAAACCTTGTGCTTCCAGTTCCTAGTTGGAAGCTCACCCTGCTCTGCTCTATACCTAATGTGAAAGTCAACGTGAGCCCTAGCCTCGAAGGAAGGCCCTGATTTGCCTTGCCAAACGGGAGGCGTGGAGCAGCTCCATGAGGCCTTCTTCACTGTTCTGCTTTAGTTTCAAGGTAGATAGCTTTTCAAGACTCCTAGGGACCTTGTTTCAGCACCCGTTTTGCTACCATTATACTGAGTGAGGCCAGGAAGCTCAGGGCCACGTAGGCAACTTCAGCCCCGTAGGCCTTTTGGAACACCCCAGTGTTGGCTAGAGAAAGGCAACACACTGCACCTTTCCTTGGGAGAGCCAGGTTATCTCAGGTCTACGCAGGATTCAGGAACACACTTCGAGACTGTCCGCCAGTAAATGGATGTAACCTCATTCCCCTAGTTGAACTCTATTGAGAAAAACACTCTCTTCTAATCCCTTTTCACCTTTTACACTTAGAGTCACGCATCCTCAAGGAGGTGGTCGGTTTGCATTCCAAGTACAATTTAAGCACAGTTCTTGGTGTAACACTGTAGGTCTTTGACGGATGCACAGGCCCCTAAGTCTCCCTCGTGCATCCTTTGTTTAGGCACTTGGCTGCACGCAGAAAAGCGGTCGTAGAAAAAAGTTGAATCAGGGAAAGCCCCAGTGGGTATCGTGAATCTCTTTTGACTTGTTAGCATCACCATGTACTTATGCTGCGTGTCATTCTGGAAATGGGAAACTGATGCCACAACGCTTGTGTTCCCATTTTGAAAGCTTCATCATGCAGTCTAGAAGACACCTGAAAAGCATTGTTGTTGCTGGGGATTTAGTCACTGCCTGTCGGCTTCTGAGAAGAAAATGAGTTTTCCCGAAATGGGAAACTGACGCCACAACGCTTGTGTTCCCATTTTGAAAGCTTCATCATGCAGTCTAGAAGACACCTGAAAAGCATTGTTGTTGCTGGGGATTTAGTCACTGCCTGTCGGCTTCTGAGAAGAAAATGAGTTTTCCCGAAAGGACCTTGTGCTTCCAGTTCCTAGTTGGAAGCTCACCCTGCTCTCCTCTATACCAAAAGTGGAAGTCAACGTGAGCACTAACCTAAAAGTAAGGCCCTGATTATCCTTGCAAATCGGGAGGCATGCAGCAGCTCCATGAGGCCTTCCTCGCTGTTCTGCTTTAGTTGAATGGTAGTAAGCTTTCCAAGACTCCTAGGCACCTTGCTTCACCACCCGTTTCGGTATCAGAAAACTGCCTAGAGCCAGGAAGCTCTGGTGCTGCGTTTATGCTGCGTATCAACCTAGAAATTGGAGACTGATGGCACAAGGCTTGTTTTCCCATTAGGAAGGCTCCGTTCACGCGGCCTCCTTTATACCTGAAAAGCATTGTTGTTGCCAGGGATTTAGTCACTGCCTGCCTGCTGCTGCGAAGAAAATGAGTTTTCCCGAAAGAAACCTTGTGCTTCCAGTTCCTAGTTGGAAGCTCACTCTGCTCTGCTCTATAACTAAAGTGAAAGTCAAGGGGAGCACTATCCTCGAAGTAATGCCCTGATTATCCTGGCAAAACGGGAGGTGTGCAGCAGCTCCATGAGGCCTTCATCGCTGTTCTCTTTTAGTTTCACGGTAGTAAGCTTTCCAAGACTCCTAGAGACCTTACTTCAGCACCCGTTTGGGTATCCGAAAACTGCCTAGAGCCAGGAAGCTCTGCTCCTGCGTGTATGCTGCATACCAACTTACTATTTGGAGACTGAGGGCACAAGGCTTCTTTGCCCATTTGGAAAGCTCCGTTCATGCGGCCTCCTTTATACCTGAAAAGCATTGTTGTTGCCGGGGTTTTAGTCACTGCCTGCATGGTTCTGAGAAGATATTGAGTTTCCCGTAAGAAACCTTGTGCTTCCAGTTCCTAGTTGGAAGCTCACCCTGCTCTGCTCTATACCTAATGTGAAAGTCAACGTGAGCCCTAGCCTCGAAGGAAGGCCCTGATTTGCCTTGCCAAACGGGAGGCGTGGAGCAGCTCCATGAGGCCTTCTTCACTGTTCTGCTTTAGTTTCAAGGTAGATAGCTTTTCAAGACTCCTAGGGACCTTGTATCAGCACCCGTTTTGCTACCATTATACTGAGTGAGGCCAGGAAGCTCAGGGCCACGTAGGCAACTTCAGCCCCGTAGGCCTTTTGGAACACCCCAGTGTTGGCTAGAGAAAGGCAACACACTGCACCTTTCCTTGGGAGAGCCAGGTTATCTCAGGTCTACGCAGGATTCAGGAACACACTTCGAGACTGTCCGCCAGTAAATGGATGTAACCTCATTCCCCTAGTTGAACTCTATTGAGAAAAACACTCTCTTCTAATCCCTTTTCACCTTTTACACTTAGAGTCACGCATCCTCAAGGAGGTGGTCGGTTTGCATTCCAAGTACAATTTAAGCACAGTTCTTGGTGTAACACTGTAGGTCTTTGACGGATGCACAGGCCCCTAAGTCTCCCTCGTGCATCCTTTGTTTAGGCACTTGGCTGCACGCAGAAAAGCGGTCGTAGAAAAAAGTTGAATCAGGGAAAGCCCCAGTGGGTATCGTGAATCTCTTTTGACTTGTTAGCATCACCATGTACTTATGCTGCGTGTCATTCTGGAAATGGGAAACTGATGCCACAACGCTTGTGTTCCCATTTTGAAAGCTTCATCATGCAGTCTAGAAGACACCTGAAAAGCATTGTTGTTGCTGGGGATTTAGTCACTGCCTGTCGGCTTCTGAGAAGAAAATGAGTTTTCCCGAAAGGACCTTGTGCTTCCAGTTCCTAGTTGGAAGCTCACCCTGCTCTCCTCTATACCAAAAGTGGAAGTCAACGTGAGCACTAACCTAAAAGTAAGGCCCTGATTATCCTTGCAAATCGGGAGGCATGCAGCAGCTCCATGAGGCCTTCTTCGCTGTTCTGCTTTAGTTTAACGGTAGTAAGCTTTCCAAGACTCCTAGGCACCTTGCTTCACCACCCGTTTCGGTATCAGAAAACTGCCTAGAGCCAGGAAGCTCTGGTGCTGCGTGTATGCTGCGTATCAACCTAGAAATTGGAGACTGATGGCACAAGGCTTGTTTTCCCATTAGGAAGGCTCCGTTCACGCGGCCTCCTTTATACCTGAAAAGCATTGTTGTTGCCGGGGATTTAGTCACTGCCTGCCTGCTGCTGCGAAGAAAATGAGTTTTCCCGAAAGAAACCTTGAGCTTCCAGTTCCTAGTTGGAAGCTCACTCTGCTCTGCTCTATATCTAAACTGAAAGTCAAGGGGAGCACTAGCCTCGAAGTAATGCCCTGATTATCCTGGCAAAACGGGAGGCGTGCAGCAGCTCCATGAGGCCTTCATCGCTGTTCTCTTTTAGTTTCACGGTAGTAAGCTTTCCAAGACTCCTAGAGACCTTACTTCAGCACCCGTTTCGGTATCCGAAAACTGCCTAGAGCCAGGAAGCTCTGCTCCTGCGTGTATGCTGCATACCAACTTACTATTTGGAGACTGAGGGCACAAGGCTTCTTTGCCCATTTGGAAAGCTCCGTTCATGCGGCCTCCTTTATACCTGAAAAGCATTGTTGTTGCCGGGGTTTTAGTCACTGCCTGCATGGTTCTGAGAAGATATTGAGTTTTCCCGTAAGAAACCTTGTGCTTCCAGTTCCTAGTAGGAAGCTCACCCTTCTCTGCTCTATAACTAAAGTGAAAGTCAAGGGGAGCACTAGCCTCGAAGTAATGCCCTGATTATCCTGGCAAAACGGGAGGCGTGCAGCAGCTCCATGAGGCCTTCATCGCTGTTCTCTTTTAGTTTCACGGTAGTAAGCTTTCCAAGACTCCTAGAGACCTTACTTCAGCACCCGTTTCGGTATCCGAAAACTGCCTAGAGCCAGGAAGCTCTGCTCCTGCGTGTATGCTGCATACCAACTTACTATTTGGAGACTGAGGGCACAAGGCTTCTTTGCCCATTTGGAAAGCTCCGTTCATGCGGCCTCCTTTATACCTGAAAAGCATTGTTGTTGCCGGGGTTTTAGTCACTGCCTGCATGGTTCTGAGAAGATATTGAGTTTCCCGTAAGAAACCTTGTGCTTCCAGTTCCTAGTTGGAAGCTCACCCTGCTCTGCTCTATACCTAATGTGAAAGTCAACGTGAGCCCTAGCCTCGAAGGAAGGCCCTGATTTGCCTTGCCAAACGGGAGGCGTGGAGCAGCTCCATGAGGCCTTCTTCACTGTTCTGCTTTAGTTTCAAGGTAGATAGCTTTTCAAGACTCCTAGGGACCTTGTTTCAGCACCCGTTTTGCTACCATTATACTGAGTGAGGCCAGGAAGCTCAGGGCCACGTAGGCAACTTCAGCCCCGTAGGCCTTTTGGAACACCCCAGTGTTGGCTAGAGAAAGGCAACACACTGCACCTTTCCTTGGGAGAGCCAGGTTATCTCAGGTCTACGCAGGATTCAGGAACACACTTCGAGACTGTCCGCCAGTAAATGGATGTAACCTCATTCCCCTAGTTGAACTCTATTGAGAAAAACACTCTCTTCTAATCCCTTTTCACCTTTTACACTTAGAGTCACGCATCCTCAAGGAGGTGGTCGGTTTGCATTCCAAGTACAATTTAAGCACAGTTCTTGGTGTAACACTGTAGGTCTTTGACGGATGCACAGGCCCCTAAGTCTCCCTCGTGCATCCTTTGTTTAGGCACTTGGCTGCACGCAGAAAAGCGGTCGTAGAAAAAAGTTGAATCAGGGAAAGCCCCAGTGGGTATCGTGAATCTCTTTTGACTTGTTAGCATCACCATGTACTTATGCTGCGTGTCATTCTGGAAATGGGAAACTGATGCCACAACGCTTGTGTTCCCATTTTGAAAGCTTCATCATGCAGTCTAGAAGACACCTGAAAAGCATTGTTGTTGCTGGGGATTTAGTCACTGCCTGTCGGCTTCTGAGAAGAAAATGAGTTTTCCCGAAATGGGAAACTGACGCCACAACGCTTGTGTTCCCATTTTGAAAGCTTCATCATGCAGTCTAGAAGACACCTGAAAAGCATTGTTGTTGCTGGGGATTTAGTCACTGCCTGTCGGCTTCTGAGAAGAAAATGAGTTTTCCCGAAAGGACCTTGTGCTTCCAGTTCCTAGTTGGAAGCTCACCCTGCTCTCCTCTATACCAAAAGTGGAAGTCAACGTGAGCACTAACCTAAAAGTAAGGCCCTGATTATCCTTGCAAATCGAGAGGCATGCAGCAGCTCCATGAGGCCTTCCTCGCTGTTCTGCTTTAGTTGAATGGTAGTAAGCTTTCCAAGACTCCTAGGCACCTTGCTTCACCACCCGTTTCGGTATCAGAAAACTGCCTAGAGCCAGGAAGCTCTGGTGCTGCGTTTATGCTGCGTATCAACCTAGAAATTGGAGACTGATGGCACAAGGCTTGTTTTCCCATTAGGAAGGCTCCGTTCACGCGGCCTCCTTTATACCTGAAAAGCATTGTTGTTGCCAGGGATTTAGTCACTGCCTGCCTGCTGCTGCGAAGAAAATGAGTTTTCCCGAAAGAAACCTTGTGCTTCCAGTTCCTAGTTGGAAGCTCACTCTGCTCTGCTCTATAACTAAAGTGAAAGTCAAGGGGAGCACTAGCCTCGAAGTAATGCCCTGATTATCCTGGCAAAACGGGAGGTGTGCAGCAGCTCCATGAGGCCTTCATCGCTGTTCTCTTTTAGTTTCACGGTAGTAAGCTTTCCAAGACTCCTAGAGACCTTACTTCAGCACCCGTTTGGGTATCCGAAAACTGCCTAGAGCCAGGAAGCTCTGCTCCTGCGTGTATGCTGCATACCAACTTACTATTTGGAGACTGAGGGCACAAGGCTTCTTTGCCCATTTGGAAAGCTCCGTTCATGCGGCCTCCTTTATACCTGAAAAGCATTGTTGTTGCCGGGGTTTTAGTCACTGCCTGCATGGTTCTGAGAAGATATTGAGTTTCCCGTAAGAAACCTTGTGCTTCCAGTTCCTAGTTGGAAGCTCACCCTGCTCTGCTCTATACCTAATGTGAAAGTCAACGTGAGCCCTAGCCTCGAAGGAAGGCCCTGATTTGCCTTGCCAAACGGGAGGCGTGGAGCAGCTCCATGAGGCCTTCTTCACTGTTCTGCTTTAGTTTCAAGGTAGATAGCTTTTCAAGACTCCTAGGGACCTTGTATCAGCACCCGTTTTGCTACCATTATACTGAGTGAGGCCAGGAAGCTCAGGGCCACGTAGGCAACTTCAGCCCCGTAGGCCTTTTGGAACACCCCAGTGTTGGCTAGAGAAAGGCAACACACTGCACCTTTCCTTGGGAGAGCCAGGTTATCTCAGGTCTACGCAGGATTCAGGAACACACTTCGAGACTGTCCGCCAGTAAATGGATGTAACCTCATTCCCCTAGTTGAACTCTATTGAGAAAAACACTCTCTTCTAATCCCTTTTCACCTTTTACACTTAGAGTCACGCATCCTCAAGGAGGTGGTCGGTTTGCATTCCAAGTACAATTTAAGCACAGTTCTTGGTGTAACACTGTAGGTCTTTGACGGATGCACAGGCCCCTAAGTCTCCCTCGTGCATCCTTTGTTTAGGCACTTGGCTGCACGCAGAAAAGCGGTCGTAGAAAAAAGTTGAATCAGGGAAAGCCCCAGTGGGTATCGTGAATCTCTTTTGACTTGTTAGCATCACCATGTACTTATGCTGCGTGTCATTCTGGAAATGGGAAACTGATGCCACAACGCTTGTGTTCCCATTTTGAAAGCTTCATCATGCAGTCTAGAAGATACCTGAAAAGCATTGTTGTTGCTGGGGATTTAGTCACTGCCTGTCGGCTTCTGAGAAGAAAATGAGTTTTCCCGAAAGGACCTTGTGCTTCCAGTTCCTAGTTGGAAGCTCACCCTGCTCTCCTCTATACCAAAAGTGGAAGTCAACGTGAGCACTAACCTAAAAGTAAGGCCCTGATTATCCTTGCAAATCGGGAGGCATGCAGCAGCTCCATGAGGCCTTCCTCGCTGTTCTGATTTAGTTTAACGGTAGTAAGCTTTCCAAGACTCCTAGGCACCTTGCTTCACCACCCGTTTCGGTATCAGAAAACTGCCTAGAGCCAGGAAGCTCTGGTCCTGCGTGTATGCTGCGTATCAACCTAGAAATTGGAGACTGATGGCACAAGGCTTGTTTTCCCATTAGGAAGGCTCCGTTCACGCGGCCTACTTTATACCTGAAAAGCATTGTTGTTGCCGGGGATTTAGTCACTGCCTGCCTGCTGCTGCGAAGAAAATGAGTTTTCCCGAAAGAAACCTTGAGCTTCCAGTTCCTAGTTGGAAGCTCACTCTGCTCTGCTCTATATCTAAACTGAAAGTCAAGGGGAGCACTAGCCTCGAAGTAATGCCCTGATTATCCTGGCAAAACGGGAGGCGTGCAGCAGCTCCATGAGGCCTTCATCGCTGTTCTCTTTTAGTTTCACGGTAGTAAGCTTTCCAAGACTCCTAGAGACCTTACTTCAGCACCCGTTTCGGTATCCGAAAACTGCCTAGAGCCAGGAAGCTCTGCTCCTGCGTGTATGCTGCATACCAACTTACTATTTGGAGACTGAGGGCACAAGGCTTCTTTGCCCATTTGGAAAGCTCCGTTCATGCGGCCTCCTTTATACCTGAAAAGCATTGTTGTTGCCGGGGTTTTAGTCACTGCCTGCATGGTTCTGAGAAGATATTGAGTTTTCCCGTAAGAAACCTTGTGCTTCCAGTTCCTAGTAGGAAGCTCACCCTTCTCTGCTCTATAACTAAAGTGAAAGTCAAGGGGAGCACTAGCCTCGAAGTAATGCCCTGATTATCCTGGCAAAACGGGAGGCGTGCAGCAGCTCCATGAGGCCTTCATCGCTGTTCTCTTTTAGTTTCACGGTAGTAAGCTTTCCAAGACTCCTAGAGACCTTACTTCAGCACCCGTTTCGGTATCCGAAAACTGCCTAGAGCCAGGAAGCTCTGCTCCTGCGTGTATGCTGCATACCAACTTACTATTTGGAGACTGAGGGCACAAGGCTTCTTTGCCCATTTGGAAAGCTCCGTTCATGCGGCCTCCTTTATACCTGAAAAGCATTGTTGTTGCCGGGGTTTTAGTCACTGCCTGCATGGTTCTGAGAAGATATTGAGTTTCCCGTAAGAAACCTTGTGCTTCCAGTTCCTAGTTGGAAGCTCACCCTGCTCTGCTCTATACCTAATGTGAAAGTCAACGTGAGCCCTAGCCTCGAAGGAAGGCCCTGATTTGCCTTGCCAAACGGGAGGCGTGGAGCAGCTCCATGAGGCCTTCTTCACTGTTCTGCTTTAGTTTCAAGGTAGATAGCTTTTCAAGACTCCTAGGGACCTTGTTTCAGCACCCGTTTTGCTACCATTATACTGAGTGAGGCCAGGAAGCTCAGGGCCACGTAGGCAACTTCAGCCCCGTAGGCCTTTTGGAACACCCCAGTGTTGGCTAGAGAAAGGCAACACACTGCACCTTTCCTTGGGAGAGCCAGGTTATCTCAGGTCTACGCAGGATTCAGGAACACACTTCGAGACTGTCCGCCAGTAAATGGATGTAACCTCATTCCCCTAGTTGAACTCTATTGAGAAAAACACTCTCTTCTAATCCCTTTTCACCTTTTACACTTAGAGTCACGCATCCTCAAGGAGGTGGTCGGTTTGCATTCCAAGTACAATTTAAGCACAGTTCTTGGTGTAACACTGTAGGTCTTTGACGGATGCACAGGCCCCTAAGTCTCCCTCGTGCATCCTTTGTTTAGGCACTTGGCTGCACGCAGAAAAGCGGTCGTAGAAAAAAGTTGAATCAGGGAAAGCCCCAGTGGGTATCGTGAATCTCTTTTGACTTGTTAGCATCACCATGTACTTATGCTGCGTGTCATTCTGGAAATGGGAAACTGATGCCACAACGCTTGTGTTCCCATTTTGAAAGCTTCATCATGCAGTCTAGAAGACACCTGAAAAGCATTGTTGTTGCTGGGGATTTAGTCACTGCCTGTCGGCTTCTGAGAAGAAAATGAGTTTTCCCGAAATGGGAAACTGACGCCACAACGCTTGTGTTCCCATTTTGAAAGCTTCATCATGCAGTCTAGAAGACACCTGAAAAGCATTGTTGTTGCTGGGGATTTAGTCACTGCCTGTCGGCTTCTGAGAAGAAAATGAGTTTTCCCGAAAGGACCTTGTGCTTCCAGTTCCTAGTTGGAAGCTCACCCTGCTCTCCTCTATACCAAAAGTGGAAGTCAACGTGAGCACTAACCTAAAAGTAAGGCCCTGATTATCCTTGCAAATCGGGAGGCATGCAGCAGCTCCATGAGGCCTTCCTCGCTGTTCTGCTTTAGTTGAATGGTAGTAAGCTTTCCAAGACTCCTAGGCACCTTGCTTCACCACCCGTTTCGGTATCAGAAAACTGCCTAGAGCCAGGAAGCTCTGGTGCTGCGTTTATGCTGCGTATCAACCTAGAAATTGGAGACTGATGGCACAAGGCTTGTTTTCCCATTAGGAAGGCTCCGTTCACGCGGCCTCCTTTATACCTGAAAAGCATTGTTGTTGCCAGGGATTTAGTCACTGCCTGCCTGCTGCTGCGAAGAAAATGAGTTTTCCCGAAAGAAACCTTGTGCTTCCAGTTCCTAGTTGGAAGCTCACTCTGCTCTGCTCTATAACTAAAGTGAAAGTCAAGGGGAGCACTAGCCTCGAAGTAATGCCCTGATTATCCTGGCAAAACGGGAGGCGTGCAGCAGCTCCATGAGGCCTTCATCGCTGTTCTCTTTTAGTTTCACGGTAGTAAGCTTTCCAAGACTCCTAGAGACCTTACTTCAGCACCCGTTTCGGTATCCGAAAACTGCCTAGAGCCAGGAAGCTCTGCTCCTGCGTGTATGCTGCATACCAACTTACTATTTGGAGACTGAGGGCACAAGGCTTCTTTGCCCATTTGGAAAGCTCCGTTCATGCGGCCTCCTTTATACCTGAAAAGCATTGTTGTTGCCGGGGTTTTAGTCACTGCCTGCATGGTTCTGAGAAGATATTGAGTTTCCCGTAAGAAACCTTGTGCTTCCACTTCCTAGTTGGAAGCTCACCCTGCTCTGCTCTATACCTAATGTGAAAGTCAACGTGAGCCCTAGCCTCGAAGGAAGGCCCTGATTTGCCTTGCCAAACGGGAGGCGTGGAGCAGCTCCATGAGGCCTTCTTCACTGTTCTGCTTTAGTTTCAAGGTAGATAGCTTTTCAAGACTCCTAGGCACCTTGCTTCACCACCCGTTTCGGTATCAGAAAACTGCCTAGAGCCAGGAAGCTCTGGTCCTGCGTGTATGCTGCGTATCAACCTAGAAATTGGAGACTGATGGCACAAGGCTTGTTTTCCCATTAGGAAGGCTCCGTTCATGCGGCCTCCTTTATACCTGAAAAGCATTGTTGTTGCCGGGGATTTAGTCACTGCCTGCCTGCTGCTGCGAGGAAAATGAGTTTTCCCGAAAGAAACCTTGTGCTTCCAGTTCCTAGTTGGAAGCTCACTCTGCTCTGCTCTATATCTAAACTGAAAGTCAAGGGGAGCACTAGCCTCGAAGTAATGCCCTGATTATCCTGGCAAAACGGGAGGCGTGCAGCAGCTCCTTGAGGCCTTCATCGCTGTTCTCTTTTAGTTTCACGGTAGTAAGCTTTCCAAGACTCCTAGAGACCTTACTTCAGCACCCGTTTCGGTATCAGAAAACTGCCTAGAGCCAGGAAGCTCTGGTCCTGCGTGTATGCTGCGTATCAACTTACTATTTGGAGACTGATGGCACAAGGCTTCTTTGCCCATTTGGAAAGCTCCGTTCATGCGGCCTCCTTTATACCTGAAAAGCATTGTTGTTGCCGGGGTTTTAGTCACTGCCTGCATGGTTCTGAGAAGATATTGAGTTTTCCCGTAAGAAACCTTGTGCTTCCAGTTCCTAGTAGGAAGCTCACCCTTCTCTGCTCTATAACTAAAGTGAAAGTCAAGGGGAGCACTAGCCTCGAAGTAATGCCCTGATTATCCTGGCAAAACGGGAGGCGTGCAGCAGCTCCATGAGGCCTTCATCGCTGTTCTCTTTTAGTTTCACGGTAGTAAGCTTTCCAAGACTCCTAGAGACCTTACTTCAGCACCCGTTTCGGTATCCGAAAACTGCCTAGAGCCAGGAAGCTCTGCTCCTGCGTGTATGCTGCATACCAACTTACTATTTGGAGACTGAGGGCACAAGGCTTCTTTGCCCATTTGGAAAGCTCCGTTCATGCGGCCTCCTTTATACCTGAAAAGCATTGTTGTTGCCGGGGTTTTAGTCACTGCCTGCATGGTTCTGAGAAGATATTGAGTTTCCCGTAAGAAACCTTGTGCTTCCAGTTCCTAGTTGGAAGCTCACCCTGCTCTGCTCTATACCTAATGTGAAAGTCAACGTGAGCCCTAGCCTCGAAGGAAGGCCCTGATTTGCCTTGCCAAACGGGAGGCGTGGAGCAGCTCCATGAGGCCTTCTTCACTGTTCTGCTTTAGTTTCAAGGTAGATAGCTTTTCAAGACTCCTAGGCACCTTGCTTCACCACCCGTTTCGGTATCAGAAAACTGCCTAGAGCCAGGAAGCTCTGGTCCTGCGTGTATGCTGCGTATCAACCTAGAAATTGGAGACTGATGGCACAAGGCTTGTTTTCCCATTAGGAAGGCTCCGTTCATGCGGCCTCCTTTATACCTGAAAAGCATTGTTGTTGCCGGGGATTTAGTCACTGCCTGCCTGCTGCTGCGAAGAAAATGAGTTTTCCCGAAAGAAACCTTGTGCTTCCAGTTCCTAGTTGGAAGCTCACTCTGCTCTGCTCTATATCTAAACTGAAAGTCAAGGGGAGCACTAGCCTCGAAGTAATGCCCTGATTATCCTGGCAAAACGGGAGGCGTGCAGCAGCTCCTTGAGGCCTTCATCGCTGTTCTCTTTTAGTTTCACGGTAGTAAGCTTTCCAAGACTCCTAGAGACCTTACTTCAGCACCCGTTTCGGTATCAGAAAACTGCCTAGAGCCAGGAAGCTCTGGTCCTGCGTGTATGCTGCGTATCAACTTACTATTTGGAGACTGATGGCACAAGGCTTCTTTGCCCATTTGGAAAGCTCCGTTCATGCGGCCTCCTTTATACCTGAAAAGCATTGTTGTTGCCGGGGTTTTAGTCACTGCCTGCATGGTTCTGAGAAGATATTGAGTTTTCCCGTAAGAAACCTTGTGCTTCCAGTTCCTAGTAGGAAGCTCACCCTTCTCTGCTCTATAACTAAAGTGAAAGTCAAGGGGAGCACTAGCCTCGAAGTAATGCCCTGATTATCCTGGCAAAACGGGAGGCGTGCAGCAGCTCCATGAGGCCTTCATCGCTGTTCTCTTTTAGTTTCACGGTAGTAAGCTTTCCAAGACTCCTAGAGACCTTACTTCAGCACCCGTTTCGGTATCCGAAAACTGCCTAGAGCCAGGAAGCTCTGCTCCTGCGTGTATGCTGCATACCAACTTACTATTTGGAGACTGAGGGCACAAGGCTTCTTTGCCCATTTGGAAAGCTCCGTTCATGCGGCCTCCTTTATACCTGAAAAGCATTGTTGTTGCCGGGGTTTTAGTCACTGCCTGCATGGTTCTGAGAAGATATTGAGTTTCCCGTAAGAAACCTTGTGCTTCCAGTTCCTAGTTGGAAGCTCACCCTGCTCTGCTCTATACCTAATGTGAAAGTCAACGTGAGCCCTAGCCTCGAAGGAAGGCCCTGATTTGCCTTGCCAAACGGGAGGCGTGGAGCAGCTCCATGAGGCCTTCTTCACTGTTCTGCTTTAGTTTCAAGGTAGATAGCTTTTCAAGACTCCTAGGCACCTTGCTTCACCACCCGTTTCGGTATCAGAAAACTGCCTAGAGCCAGGAAGCTCTGGTCCTGCGTGTATGCTGCATACCAACTTACTATTTGGAGACTGAGGGCACAAGGCTTGTTTTCCCATTAGGAAGGCTCCGTTCACGCGGCCTCCTTTATACCTGAAAAGCATTGTTGTTGCCGGGGATTTAGTCACTGCCTGCCTGCTGCTGCGAAGAAAATGAGTTTTCCCGAAAGAAACCTTGTGCTTCCAGTTCCTAGTTGGAAGCTCACTCTGCTCTGCTCTATATCTAAACTGAAAGTCAAGGGGAGCACTAGCCTCGAAGTAATGCCCTGATTATCCTGGCAAAACGGGAGGCGTGCAGCAGCTCCTTGAGGCCTTCATCGCTGTTCTCTTTTAGTTTCACGGTAGTAAGCTTTCCAAGACTCCTAGAGACCTTACTTCAGCACCCGTTTCGGTATCAGAAAACTGCCTAGAGCCAGGAAGCTCTGGTCCTGCGTGTATGCTGCGTATCAACTTACTATTTGGAGACTGATGGCACAAGGCTTCTTTGCCCATTTGGAAAGCTCCGTTCATGCGGCCTCCTTTATACCTGAAAAGCATTGTTGTTGCCGGGGTTTTAGTCACTGCCTGCATGGTTCTGAGAAGATATTGAGTTTTCCCGTAAGAAACCTTGTGCTTCCAGTTCCTAGTAGGAAGCTCACCCTTCTCTGCTCTATAACTAAAGTGAAAGTCAAGGGGAGCACTAGCCTCGAAGTAATGCCCTGATTATCCTGGCAAAACGGGAGGCGTGCAGCAGCTCCATGAGGCCTTCATCGCTGTTCTCTTTTAGTTTCACGGTAGTAAGCTTTCCAAGACTCCTAGAGACCTTACTTCAGCACCCGTTTCGGTATCCGAAAACTGCCTAGAGCCAGGAAGCTCTGCTCCTGCGTGTATGCTGCATACCAACTTACTATTTGGAGACTGAGGGCACAAGGCTTCTTTGCCCATTTGGAAAGCTCCGTTCATGCGGCCTCCTTTATACCTGAAAAGCATTGTTGTTGCCGGGGTTTTAGTCACTGCCTGCATGGTTCTGAGAAGATATTGAGTTTCCCGTAAGAAACCTTGTGCTTCCAGTTCCTAGTTGGAAGCTCACCCTGCTCTGCTCTATACCTAATGTGAAAGTCAACGTGAGCCCTAGCCTCGAAGGAAGGCCCTGATTTGCCTTGCCAAACGGGAGGCGTGGAGCAGCTCCATGAGGCCTTCTTCACTGTTCTGCTTTAGTTTCAAGGTAGATAGCTTTTCAAGACTCCTAGGGACCTTGTTTCAGCACCCGTTTTGCTACCATTATACTGAGTGAGGCCAGGAAGCTCAGGGCCACGTAGGCAACTTCAGCCCCGTAGGCCTTTTGGAACACCCCAGTGTTGGCTAGAGAAAGGCAACACACTGCACCTTTCCTTGGGAGAGCCAGGTTATCTCAGGTCTACGCAGGATTCAGGAACACACTTCGAGACTGTCCGCCAGTAAATGGATGTAACCTCATTCCCCTAGTTGAACTCTATTGAGAAAAACACTCTCTTCTAATCCCTTTTCACCTTTTACACTTAGAGTCACGCATCCTCAAGGAGGTGGTCGGTTTGCATTCCAAGTACAATTTAAGCACAGTTCTTGGTGTAACACTGTAGGTCTTTGACGGATGCACAGGCCCCTAAGTCTCCCTCGTGCATCCTTTGTTTAGGCACTTGGCTGCACGCAGAAAAGCGGTCGTAGAAAAAAGTTGAATCAGGGAAAGCCCCAGTGGGTATCGTGAATCTCTTTTGACTTGTTAGCATCACCATGTACTTATGCTGCGTGTCATTCTGGAAATGGGAAACTGATGCCACAACGCTTGTGTTCCCATTTTGAAAGCTTCATCATGCAGTCTAGAAGATACCTGAAAAGCATTGTTGTTGCTGGGGATTTAGTCACTGCCTGTCGGCTTCTGAGAAGAAAATGAGTTTTCCCGAAAGGACCTTGTGCTTCCAGTTCCTAGTTGGAAGCTCACCCTGCTCTCCTCTATACCAAAAGTGGAAGTCAACGTGAGCACTAACCTAAAAGTAAGGCCCTGATTATCCTTGCAAATCGGGAGGCATGCAGCAGCTCCATGAGGCCTTCCTCGCTGTTCTGATTTAGTTTAACGGTAGTAAGCTTTCCAAGACTCCTAGGCACCTTGCTTCACCACCCGTTTCGGTATCAGAAAACTGCCTAGAGCCAGGAAGCTCTGGTCCTGCGTGTATGCTGCGTATCAACCTAGAAATTGGAGACTGATGGCACAAGGCTTGTTTTCCCATTAGGAAGGCTCCGTTCACGCGGCCTCCTTTATACCTGAAAAGCATTGTTGTTGCCGGGGATTTAGTCACTGCCTGCCTGCTGCTGCGAAGAAAATGAGTTTTCCCGAAAGAAACCTTGAGCTTCCAGTTCCTAGTTGGAAGCTCACTCTGCTCTGCTCTATAACTAAAGTGAAAGTCAAGGGGAGCACTATCCTCGAAGTAATGCCCTGATTATCCTGGCAAAACGGGAGGTGTGCAGCAGCTCCATGAGGCCTTCATCGCTGTTCTCTTTTAGTTTCACGGTAGTAAGCTTTCCAAGACTCCTAGAGACCTTACTTCAGCACCCGTTTCGGTATCCGAAAACTGCCTAGAGCCAGGAAGCTCTGCTCCTGCGTGTATGCTGCATACCAACTTACTATTTGGAGACTGAGGGCACAAGGCTTCTTTGCCCATTTGGAAAGCTCCGTTCATGCGGCCTCCTTTATACCTGAAAAGCATTGTTGTTGCCGGGGTTTTAGTCACTGCCTGCATGGTTCTGAGAAGATATTGAGTTTTCCCGTAAGAAACCTTGTGCTTCCAGTTCCTAGTAGGAAGCTCACCCTTCTCTGCTCTATAACTAAAGTGAAAGTCAAGGGGAGCACTAGCCTCGAAGTAATGCCCTGATTATCCTGGCAAAACGGGAGGCGTGCAGCAGCTCCATGAGGCCTTCATCGCTGTTCTCTTTTAGTTTCACGGTAGTAAGCTTTCCAAGACTCCTAGAGACCTTACTTCAGCACCCGTTTCGGTATCCGAAAACTGCCTAGAGCCAGGAAGCTCTGCTCCTGCGTGTATGCTGCATACCAACTTACTATTTGGAGACTGAGGGCACAAGGCTTCTTTGCCCATTTGGAAAGCTCCGTTCATGCGGCCTCCTTTATACCTGAAAAGCATTGTTGTTGCCGGGGTTTTAGTCACTGCCTGCATGGTTCTGAGAAGATATTGAGTTTCCCGTAAGAAACCTTGTGCTTCCAGTTCCTAGTTGGAAGCTCACCCTGCTCTGCTCTATACCTAATGTGAAAGTCAACGTGAGCCCTAGCCTCGAAGGAAGGCCCTGATTTGCCTTGCCAAACGGGAGGCGTGGAGCAGCTCCATGAGGCCTTCTTCACTGTTCTGCTTTAGTTTCAAGGTAGATAGCTTTTCAAGACTCCTAGGCACCTTGCTTCACCACCCGTTTCGGTATCAGAAAACTGCCTAGAGCCAGGAAGCTCTGGTCCTGCGTGTATGCTGCGTATCAACCTAGAAATTGGAGACTGATGGCACAAGGCTTGTTTTCCCATTAGGAAGGCTCCGTTCATGCGGCCTCCTTTATACCTGAAAAGCATTGTTGTTGCCGGGGATTTAGTCACTGCCTGCCTGCTGCTGCGAAGAAAATGAGTTTTCCCGAAAGAAACCTTGTGCTTCCAGTTCCTAGTTGGAAGCTCACTCTGCTCTGCTCTATATCTAAACTGAAAGTCAAGGGGAGCACTAGCCTCGAAGTAATGCCCTGATTATCCTGGCAAAACGGGAGGCGTGCAGCAGCTCCTTGAGGCCTTCATCGCTGTTCTCTTTTAGTTTCACGGTAGTAAGCTTTCCAAGACTCCTAGAGACCTTACTTCAGCACCCGTTTCGGTATCAGAAAACTGCCTAGAGCCAGGAAGCTCTGGTCCTGCGTGTATGCTGCGTATCAACTTACTATTTGGAGACTGATGGCACAAGGCTTCTTTGCCCATTTGGAAAGCTCCGTTCATGCGGCCTCCTTTATACCTGAAAAGCATTGTTGTTGCCGGGGTTTTAGTCACTGCCTGCATGGTTCTGAGAAGATATTGAGTTTTCCCGTAAGAAACCTTGTGCTTCCAGTTCCTAGTAGGAAGCTCACCCTTCTCTGCTCTATAACTAAAGTGAAAGTCAAGGGGAGCACTAGCCTCGAAGTAATGCCCTGATTATCCTGGCAAAACGGGAGGCGTGCAGCAGCTCCATGAGGCCTTCATCGCTGTTCTCTTTTAGTTTCACGGTAGTAAGCTTTCCAAGACTCCTAGAGACCTTACTTCAGCACCCGTTTCGGTATCCGAAAACTGCCTAGAGCCAGGAAGCTCTGCTCCTGCGTGTATGCTGCATACCAACTTACTATTTGGAGACTGAGGGCACAAGGCTTCTTTGCCCATTTGGAAAGCTCCGTTCATGCGGCCTCCTTTATACCTGAAAAGCATTGTTGTTGCCGGGGTTTTAGTCACTGCCTGCATGGTTCTGAGAAGATATTGAGTTTCCCGTAAGAAACCTTGTGCTTCCAGTTCCTAGTTGGAAGCTCACCCTGCTCTGCTCTATACCTAATGTGAAAGTCAACGTGAGCCCTAGCCTCGAAGGAAGGCCCTGATTTGCCTTGCCAAACGGGAGGCGTGGAGCAGCTCCATGAGGCCTTCTTCACTGTTCTGCTTTAGTTTCAAGGTAGATAGCTTTTCAAGACTCCTAGGGACCTTGTATCAGCACCCGTTTTGCTACCATTATACTGAGTGAGGCCAGGAAGCTCAGGGCCACGTAGGCAACTTCAGCCCCGTAGGCCTTTTGGAACACCCCAGTGTTGGCTAGAGAAAGGCAACACACTGCACCTTTCCTTGGGAGAGCCAGGTTATCTCAGGTCTACGCAGGATTCAGGAACACACTTCGAGACTGTCCGCCAGTAAATGGATGTAACCTCATTCCCCTAGTTGAACTCTATTGAGAAAAACACTCTCTTCTAATCCCTTTTCACCTTTTACACTTAGAGTCACGCATCCTCAAGGAGGTGGTCGGTTTGCATTCCAAGTACAATTTAAGCACAGTTCTTGGTGTAACACTGTAGGTCTTTGACGGATGCACAGGCCCCTAAGTCTCCCTCGTGCATCCTTTGTTTAGGCACTTGGCTGCACGCAGAAAAGCGGTCGTAGAAAAAAGTTGAATCAGGGAAAGCCCCAGTGGGTATCGTGAATCTCTTTTGACTTGTTAGCATCACCATGTACTTATGCTGCGTGTCATTCTGGAAATGGGAAACTGATGCCACAACGCTTGTGTTCCCATTTTGAAAGCTTCATCATGCAGTCTAGAAGACACCTGAAAAGCATTGTTGTTGCTGGGGATTTAGTCACTGCCTGTCGGCTTCTGAGAAGAAAATGAGTTTTCCCGAAAGGACCTTGTGCTTCCAGTTCCTAGTTGGAAGCTCACCCTGCTCTCCTCTATACCAAAAGTGGAAGTCAACGTGAGCACTAACCTAAAAGTAAGGCCCTGATTATCCTTGCCAATCGGGAGGCATGCAGCAGCTCCATGAGGCCTTCCTCGCTGTTCTGCTTTAGTTTAACGGTAGTAAGCTTTCCAAGACTCCTAGGCACCTTGCTTCACCACCCGTTTCGGGTTTCGGTATCAGAAAACTGCCTAGAGCCAGGAAGCTCTGGTCCTGCGTGTATGCTGCGTATCAACCTAGAAACTGGAGACTGATGGCACAAGGCTTGTTTTCCCATTAGGAAGGCTCCGTTCATGCGGCCTCCTTTATACCTGAAAAGCATTGTTGTTGCCGGGGATTTAGTCACTGCCTGCCTGCTGCTGCGAAGAAAATGAGTTTTCCCGAAAGAAACCTTGTGCTTCCAGTTCCTAGTTGGAAGCTCACTCTGCTCTGCTCTATATCTAAACTGAAAGTCAAGGGGAGCACTAGCCTCGAAGTAATGCCCTGATTATCCTGGCAAAACGGGAGGCGTGCAGCAGCTCCTTGAGGCCTTCATCGCTGTTCTCTTTTAGTTTCACGGTAGTAAGCTTTCCAAGACTCCTAGAGACCTTACTTCAGCACCCGTTTCGGTATCAGAAAACTGCCTAGAGCCAGGAAGCTCTGGTCCTGCGTGTATGCTGCGTATCAACTTACTATTTGGAGACTGATGGCACAAGGCTTCTTTGCCCATTTGGAAAGCTCCGTTCATGCGGCCTCCTTTATACCTGAAAAGCATTGTTGTTGCCGGGGTTTTAGTCACTGCCTGCATGGTTCTGAGAAGATATTGAGTTTTCCCGTAAGAAACCTTGTGCTTCCAGTTCCTAGTAGGAAGCTCACCCTTCTCTGCTCTATAACTAAAGTGAAAGTCAAGGGGAGCACTAGCCTCGAAGTAATGCCCTGATTATCCTGGCAAAACGGGAGGCGTGCAGCAGCTCCATGAGGCCTTCATCGCTGTTCTCTTTTAGTTTCACGGTAGTAAGCTTTCCAAGACTCCTAGAGACCTTACTTCAGCACCCGTTTCGGTATCCGAAAACTGCCTAGAGCCAGGAAGCTCTGCTCCTGCGTGTATGCTGCATACCAACTTACTATTTGGAGACTGAGGGCACAAGGCTTCTTTGCCCATTTGGAAAGCTCCGTTCATGCGGCCTCCTTTATACCTGAAAAGCATTGTTGTTGCCGGGGTTTTAGTCACTGCCTGCATGGTTCTGAGAAGATATTGAGTTTCCCGTAAGAAACCTTGTGCTTCCAGTTCCTAGTTGGAAGCTCACCCTGCTCTGCTCTATACCTAATGTGAAAGTCAACGTGAGCCCTAGCCTCGAAGGAAGGCCCTGATTTGCCTTGCCAAACGGGAGGCGTGGAGCAGCTCCATGAGGCCTTCTTCACTGTTCTGCTTTAGTTTCAAGGTAGATAGCTTTTCAAGACTCCTAGGGACCTTGTTTCAGCACCCGTTTTGCTACCATTATACTGAGTGAGGCCAGGAAGCTCAGGGCCACGTAGGCAACTTCAGCCCCGTAGGCCTTTTGGAACACCCCAGTGTTGGCTAGAGAAAGGCAACACACTGCACCTTTCCTTGGGAGAGCCAGGTTATCTCAGGTCTACGCAGGATTCAGGAACACACTTCGAGACTGTCCGCCAGTAAATGGATGTAACCTCATTCCCCTAGTTGAACTCTATTGAGAAAAACACTCTCTTCTAATCCCTTTTCACCTTTTACACTTAGAGTCACGCATCCTCAAGGAGGTGGTCGGTTTGCATTCCAAGTACAATTTAAGCACAGTTCTTGGTGTAACACTGTAGGTCTTTGACGGATGCACAGGCCCCTAAGTCTCCCTCGTGCATCCTTTGTTTAGGCACTTGGCTGCACGCAGAAAAGCGGTCGTAGAAAAAAGTTGAATCAGGGAAAGCCCCAGTGGGTATCGTGAATCTCTTTTGACTTGTTAGCATCACCATGTACTTATGCTGCGTGTCATTCTGGAAATGGGAAACTGATGCCACAACGCTTGTGTTCCCATTTTGAAAGCTTCATCATGCAGTCTAGAAGACACCTGAAAAGCATTGTTGTTGCTGGGGATTTAGTCACTGCCTGTCGGCTTCTGAGAAGAAAATGAGTTTTCCCGAAATGGGAAACTGACGCCACAACGCTTGTGTTCCCATTTTGAAAGCTTCATCATGCAGTCTAGAAGACACCTGAAAAGCATTGTTGTTGCTGGGGATTTAGTCACTGCCTGTCGGCTTCTGAGAAGAAAATGAGTTTTCCCGAAAGGACCTTGTGCTTCCAGTTCCTAGTTGGAAGCTCACCCTGCTCTCCTCTATACCAAAAGTGGAAGTCAACGTGAGCACTAACCTAAAAGTAAGGCCCTGATTATCCTTGCAAATCGGGAGGCATGCAGCAGCTCCATGAGGCCTTCCTCGCTGTTCTGCTTTAGTTGAATGGTAGTAAGCTTTCCAAGACTCCTAGGCACCTTGCTTCACCACCCGTTTCGGTATCAGAAAACTGCCTAGAGCCAGGAAGCTCTGGTGCTGCGTTTATGCTGCGTATCAACCTAGAAATTGGAGACTGATGGCACAAGGCTTGTTTTCCCATTAGGAAGGCTCCGTTCACGCGGCCTCCTTTATACCTGAAAAGCATTGTTGTTGCCAGGGATTTAGTCACTGCCTGCCTGCTGCTGCGAAGAAAATGAGTTTTCCCGAAAGAAACCTTGTGCTTCCAGTTCCTAGTTGGAAGCTCACTCTGCTCTGCTCTATAACTAAAGTGAAAGTCAAGGGGAGCACTATCCTCGAAGTAATGCCCTGATTATCCTGGCAAAACGGGAGGTGTGCAGCAGCTCCATGAGGCCTTCATCGCTGTTCTCTTTTAGTTTCACGGTAGTAAGCTTTCCAAGACTCCTAGAGACCTTACTTCAGCACCCGTTTGGGTATCCGAAAACTGCCTAGAGCCAGGAAGCTCTGCTCCTGCGTGTATGCTGCATACCAACTTACTATTTGGAGACTGAGGGCACAAGGCTTCTTTGCCCATTTGGAAAGCTCCGTTCATGCGGCCTCCTTTATACCTGAAAAGCATTGTTGTTGCCGGGGTTTTAGTCACTGCCTGCATGGTTCTGAGAAGATATTGAGTTTCCCGTAAGAAACCTTGTGCTTCCAGTTCCTAGTTGGAAGCTCACCCTGCTCTGCTCTATACCTAATGTGAAAGTCAACGTGAGCCCTAGCCTCGAAGGAAGGCCCTGATTTGCCTTGCCAAACGGGAGGCGTGGAGCAGCTCCATGAGGCCTTCTTCACTGTTCTGCTTTAGTTTCAAGGTAGATAGCTTTTCAAGACTCCTAGGGACCTTGTATCAGCACCCGTTTTGCTACCATTATACTGAGTGAGGCCAGGAAGCTCAGGGCCACGTAGGCAACTTCAGCCCCGTAGGCCTTTTGGAACACCCCAGTGTTGGCTAGAGAAAGGCAACACACTGCACCTTTCCTTGGGAGAGCCAGGTTATCTCAGGTCTACGCAGGATTCAGGAACACACTTCGAGACTGTCCGCCAGTAAATGGATGTAACCTCATTCCCCTAGTTGAACTCTATTGAGAAAAACACTCTCTTCTAATCCCTTTTCACCTTTTACACTTAGAGTCACGCATCCTCAAGGAGGTGGTCGGTTTGCATTCCAAGTACAATTTAAGCACAGTTCTTGGTGTAACACTGTAGGTCTTTGACGGATGCACAGGCCCCTAAGTCTCCCTCGTGCATCCTTTGTTTAGGCACTTGGCTGCACGCAGAAAAGCGGTCGTAGAAAAAAGTTGAATCAGGGAAAGCCCCAGTGGGTATCGTGAATCTCTTTTGACTTGTTAGCATCACCATGTACTTATGCTGCGTGTCATTCTGGAAATGGGAAACTGATGCCACAACGCTTGTGTTCCCATTTTGAAAGCTTCATCATGCAGTCTAGAAGACACCTGAAAAGCATTGTTGTTGCTGGGGATTTAGTCACTGCCTGTCGGCTTCTGAGAAGAAAATGAGTTTTCCCGAAAGGACCTTGTGCTTCCAGTTCCTAGTTGGAAGCTCACCCTGCTCTCCTCTATACCAAAAGTGGAAGTCAACGTGAGCACTAACCTAAAAGTAAGGCCCTGATTATCCTTGCAAATCGGGAGGCATGCAGCAGCTCCATGAGGCCTTCTTCGCTGTTCTGCTTTAGTTTAACGGTAGTAAGCTTTCCAAGACTCCTAGGCACCTTGCTTCACCACCCGTTTCGGTATCAGAAAACTGCCTAGAGCCAGGAAGCTCTGGTGCTGCGTGTATGCTGCGTATCAACCTAGAAATTGGAGACTGATGGCACAAGGCTTGTTTTCCCATTAGGAAGGCTCCGTTCACGCGGCCTCCTTTATACCTGAAAAGCATTGTTGTTGCCGGGGATTTAGTCACTGCCTGCCTGCTGCTGCGAAGAAAATGAGTTTTCCCGAAAGAAACCTTGAGCTTCCAGTTCCTAGTTGGAAGCTCACTCTGCTCTGCTCTATATCTAAACTGAAAGTCAAGGGGAGCACTAGCCTCGAAGTAATGCCCTGATTATCCTGGCAAAACGGGAGGCGTGCAGCAGCTCCATGAGGCCTTCATCGCTGTTCTCTTTTAGTTTCACGGTAGTAAGCTTTCCAAGACTCCTAGAGACCTTACTTCAGCACCCGTTTCGGTATCCGAAAACTGCCTAGAGCCAGGAAGCTCTGCTCCTGCGTGTATGCTGCATACCAACTTACTATTTGGAGACTGAGGGCACAAGGCTTCTTTGCCCATTTGGAAAGCTCCGTTCATGCGGCCTCCTTTATACCTGAAAAGCATTGTTGTTGCCGGGGTTTTAGTCACTGCCTGCATGGTTCTGAGAAGATATTGAGTTTTCCCGTAAGAAACCTTGTGCTTCCAGTTCCTAGTAGGAAGCTCACCCTTCTCTGCTCTATAACTAAAGTGAAAGTCAAGGGGAGCACTAGCCTCGAAGTAATGCCCTGATTATCCTGGCAAAACGGGAGGCGTGCAGCAGCTCCATGAGGCCTTCATCGCTGTTCTCTTTTAGTTTCACGGTAGTAAGCTTTCCAAGACTCCTAGAGACCTTACTTCAGCACCCGTTTCGGTATCCGAAAACTGCCTAGAGCCAGGAAGCTCTGCTCCTGCGTGTATGCTGCATACCAACTTACTATTTGGAGACTGAGGGCACAAGGCTTCTTTGCCCATTTGGAAAGCTCCGTTCATGCGGCCTCCTTTATACCTGAAAAGCATTGTTGTTGCCGGGGTTTTAGTCACTGCCTGCATGGTTCTGAGAAGATATTGAGTTTCCCGTAAGAAACCTTGTGCTTCCAGTTCCTAGTTGGAAGCTCACCCTGCTCTGCTCTATACCTAATGTGAAAGTCAACGTGAGCCCTAGCCTCGAAGGAAGGCCCTGATTTGCCTTGCCAAACGGGAGGCGTGGAGCAGCTCCATGAGGCCTTCTTCACTGTTCTGCTTTAGTTTCAAGGTAGATAGCTTTTCAAGACTCCTAGGGACCTTGTTTCAGCACCCGTTTTGCTACCATTATACTGAGTGAGGCCAGGAAGCTCAGGGCCACGTAGGCAACTTCAGCCCCGTAGGCCTTTTGGAACACCCCAGTGTTGGCTAGAGAAAGGCAACACACTGCACCTTTCCTTGGGAGAGCCAGGTTATCTCAGGTCTACGCAGGATTCAGGAACACACTTCGAGACTGTCCGCCAGTAAATGGATGTAACCTCATTCCCCTAGTTGAACTCTATTGAGAAAAACACTCTCTTCTAATCCCTTTTCACCTTTTACACTTAGAGTCACGCATCCTCAAGGAGGTGGTCGGTTTGCATTCCAAGTACAATTTAAGCACAGTTCTTGGTGTAACACTGTAGGTCTTTGACGGATGCACAGGCCCCTAAGTCTCCCTCGTGCATCCTTTGTTTAGGCACTTGGCTGCACGCAGAAAAGCGGTCGTAGAAAAAAGTTGAATCAGGGAAAGCCCCAGTGGGTATCGTGAATCTCTTTTGACTTGTTAGCATCACCATGTACTTATGCTGCGTGTCATTCTGGAAATGGGAAACTGATGCCACAACGCTTGTGTTCCCATTTTGAAAGCTTCATCATGCAGTCTAGAAGACACCTGAAAAGCATTGTTGTTGCTGGGGATTTAGTCACTGCCTGTCGGCTTCTGAGAAGAAAATGAGTTTTCCCGAAATGGGAAACTGACGCCACAACGCTTGTGTTCCCATTTTGAAAGCTTCATCATGCAGTCTAGAAGACACCTGAAAAGCATTGTTGTTGCTGGGGATTTAGTCACTGCCTGTCGGCTTCTGAGAAGAAAATGAGTTTTCCCGAAAGGACCTTGTGCTTCCAGTTCCTAGTTGGAAGCTCACCCTGCTCTCCTCTATACCAAAAGTGGAAGTCAACGTGAGCACTAACCTAAAAGTAAGGCCCTGATTATCCTTGCAAATCGGGAGGCATGCAGCAGCTCCATGAGGCCTTCCTCGCTGTTCTGCTTTAGTTGAATGGTAGTAAGCTTTCCAAGACTCCTAGGCACCTTGCTTCACCACCCGTTTCGGTATCAGAAAACTGCCTAGAGCCAGGAAGCTCTGGTGCTGCGTTTATGCTGCGTATCAACCTAGAAATTGGAGACTGATGGCACAAGGCTTGTTTTCCCATTAGGAAGGCTCCGTTCACGCGGCCTCCTTTATACCTGAAAAGCATTGTTGTTGCCAGGGATTTAGTCACTGCCTGCCTGCTGCTGCGAAGAAAATGAGTTTTCCCGAAAGAAACCTTGTGCTTCCAGTTCCTAGTTGGAAGCTCACTCTGCTCTGCTCTATAACTAAAGTGAAAGTCAAGGGGAGCACTAGCCTCGAAGTAATGCCCTGATTATCCTGGCAAAACGGGAGGCGTGCAGCAGCTCCATGAGGCCTTCATCGCTGTTCTCTTTTAGTTTCACGGTAGTAAGCTTTCCAAGACTCCTAGAGACCTTACTTCAGCACCCGTTTCGGTATCCGAAAACTGCCTAGAGCCAGGAAGCTCTGCTCCTGCGTGTATGCTGCATACCAACTTACTATTTGGAGACTGAGGGCACAAGGCTTCTTTGCCCATTTGGAAAGCTCCGTTCATGCGGCCTCCTTTATACCTGAAAAGCATTGTTGTTGCCGGGGTTTTAGTCACTGCCTGCATGGTTCTGAGAAGATATTGAGTTTCCCGTAAGAAACCTTGTGCTTCCAGTTCCTAGTTGGAAGCTCACCCTGCTCTGCTCTATACCTAATGTGAAAGTCAACGTGAGCCCTAGCCTCGAAGGAAGGCCCTGATTTGCCTTGCCAAACGGGAGGCGTGGAGCAGCTCCATGAGGCCTTCTTCACTGTTCTGCTTTAGTTTCAAGGTAGATAGCTTTTCAAGACTCCTAGGCACCTTGCTTCACCACCCGTTTCGGTATCAGAAAACTGCCTAGAGCCAGGAAGCTCTGGTCCTGCGTGTATGCTGCGTATCAACCTAGAAATTGGAGACTGATGGCACAAGGCTTGTTTTCCCATTAGGAAGGCTCCGTTCATGCGGCCTCCTTTATACCTGAAAAGCATTGTTGTTGCCGGGGATTTAGTCACTGCCTGCCTGCTGCTGCGAAGAAAATGAGTTTTCCCGAAAGAAACCTTGTGCTTCCAGTTCCTAGTTGGAAGCTCACTCTGCTCTGCTCTATATCTAAACTGAAAGTCAAGGGGAGCACTAGCCTCGAAGTAATGCCCTGATTATCCTGGCAAAACGGGAGGCGTGCAGCAGCTCCTTGAGGCCTTCATCGCTGTTCTCTTTTAGTTTCACGGTAGTAAGCTTTCCAAGACTCCTAGAGACCTTACTTCAGCACCCGTTTCGGTATCAGAAAACTGCCTAGAGCCAGGAAGCTCTGGTCCTGCGTGTATGCTGCGTATCAACTTACTATTTGGAGACTGATGGCACAAGGCTTCTTTGCCCATTTGGAAAGCTCCGTTCATGCGGCCTCCTTTATACCTGAAAAGCATTGTTGTTGCCGGGGTTTTAGTCACTGCCTGCATGGTTCTGAGAAGATATTGAGTTTTCCCGTAAGAAACCTTGTGCTTCCAGTTCCTAGTAGGAAGCTCACCCTTCTCTGCTCTATAACTAAAGTGAAAGTCAAGGGGAGCACTAGCCTCGAAGTAATGCCCTGATTATCCTGGCAAAACGGGAGGCGTGCAGCAGCTCCATGAGGCCTTCATCGCTGTTCTCTTTTAGTTTCACGGTAGTAAGCTTTCCAAGACTCCTAGAGACCTTACTTCAGCACCCGTTTCGGTATCCGAAAACTGCCTAGAGCCAGGAAGCTCTGCTCCTGCGTGTATGCTGCATACCAACTTACTATTTGGAGACTGAGGGCACAAGGCTTCTTTGCCCATTTGGAAAGCTCCGTTCATGCGGCCTCCTTTATACCTGAAAAGCATTGTTGTTGCCGGGGTTTTAGTCACTGCCTGCATGGTTCTGAGAAGATATTGAGTTTCCCGTAAGAAACCTTGTGCTTCCAGTTCCTAGTTGGAAGCTCACCCTGCTCTGCTCTATACCTAATGTGAAAGTCAACGTGAGCCCTAGCCTCGAAGGAAGGCCCTGATTTGCCTTGCCAAACGGGAGGCGTGGAGCAGCTCCATGAGGCCTTCTTCACTGTTCTGCTTTAGTTTCAAGGTAGATAGCTTTTCAAGACTCCTAGGGACCTTGTTTCAGCACCCGTTTTGCTACCATTATACTGAGTGAGGCCAGGAAGCTCAGGGCCACGTAGGCAACTTCAGCCCCGTAGGCCTTTTGGAACACCCCAGTGTTGGCTAGAGAAAGGCAACACACTGCACCTTTCCTTGGGAGAGCCAGGTTATCTCAGGTCTACGCAGGATTCAGGAACACACTTCGAGACTGTCCGCCAGTAAATGGATGTAACCTCATTCCCCTAGTTGAACTCTATTGAGAAAAACACTCTCTTCTAATCCCTTTTCACCTTTTACACTTAGAGTCACGCATCCTCAAGGAGGTGGTCGGTTTGCATTCCAAGTACAATTTAAGCACAGTTCTTGGTGTAACACTGTAGGTCTTTGACGGATGCACAGGCCCCTAAGTCTCCCTCGTGCATCCTTTGTTTAGGCACTTGGCTGCACGCAGAAAAGCGGTCGTAGAAAAAAGTTGAATCAGGGAAAGCCCCAGTGGGTATCGTGAATCTCTTTTGACTTGTTAGCATCACCATGTACTTATGCTGCGTGTCATTCTGGAAATGGGAAACTGATGCCACAACGCTTGTGTTCCCATTTTGAAAGCTTCATCATGCAGTCTAGAAGACACCTGAAAAGCATTGTTGTTGCTGGGGATTTAGTCACTGCCTGTCGGCTTCTGAGAAGAAAATGAGTTTTCCCGAAATGGGAAACTGACGCCACAACGCTTGTGTTCCCATTTTGAAAGCTTCATCATGCAGTCTAGAAGACACCTGAAAAGCATTGTTGTTGCTGGGGATTTAGTCACTGCCTGTCGGCTTCTGAGAAGAAAATGAGTTTTCCCGAAAGGACCTTGTGCTTCCAGTTCCTAGTTGGAAGCTCACCCTGCTCTCCTCTATACCAAAAGTGGAAGTCAACGTGAGCACTAACCTAAAAGTAAGGCCCTGATTATCCTTGCAAATCGGGAGGCATGCAGCAGCTCCATGAGGCCTTCCTCGCTGTTCTGCTTTAGTTGAATGGTAGTAAGCTTTCCAAGACTCCTAGGCACCTTGCTTCACCACCCGTTTCGGTATCAGAAAACTGCCTAGAGCCAGGAAGCTCTGGTGCTGCGTTTATGCTGCGTATCAACCTAGAAATTGGAGACTGATGGCACAAGGCTTGTTTTCCCATTAGGAAGGCTCCGTTCACGCGGCCTCCTTTATACCTGAAAAGCATTGTTGTTGCCAGGGATTTAGTCACTGCCTGCCTGCTGCTGCGAAGAAAATGAGTTTTCCCGAAAGAAACCTTGTGCTTCCAGTTCCTAGTTGGAAGCTCACTCTGCTCTGCTCTATAACTAAAGTGAAAGTCAAGGGGAGCACTATCCTCGAAGTAATGCCCTGATTATCCTGGCAAAACGGGAGGTGTGCAGCAGCTCCATGAGGCCTTCATCGCTGTTCTCTTTTAGTTTCACGGTAGTAAGCTTTCCAAGACTCCTAGAGACCTTACTTCAGCACCCGTTTGGGTATCCGAAAACTGCCTAGAGCCAGGAAGCTCTGCTCCTGCGTGTATGCTGCATACCAACTTACTATTTGGAGACTGAGGGCACAAGGCTTCTTTGCCCATTTGGAAAGCTCCGTTCATGCGGCCTCCTTTATACCTGAAAAGCATTGTTGTTGCCGGGGTTTTAGTCACTGCCTGCATGGTTCTGAGAAGATATTGAGTTTCCCGTAAGAAACCTTGTGCTTCCAGTTCCTAGTTGGAAGCTCACCCTGCTCTGCTCTATACCTAATGTGAAAGTCAACGTGAGCCCTAGCCTCGAAGGAAGGCCCTGATTTGCCTTGCCAAACGGGAGGCGTGGAGCAGCTCCATGAGGCCTTCTTCACTGTTCTGCTTTAGTTTCAAGGTAGATAGCTTTTCAAGACTCCTAGGGACCTTGTATCAGCACCCGTTTTGCTACCATTATACTGAGTGAGGCCAGGAAGCTCAGGGCCACGTAGGCAACTTCAGCCCCGTAGGCCTTTTGGAACACCCCAGTGTTGGCTAGAGAAAGGCAACACACTGCACCTTTCCTTGGGAGAGCCAGGTTATCTCAGGTCTACGCAGGATTCAGGAACACACTTCGAGACTGTCCGCCAGTAAATGGATGTAACCTCATTCCCCTAGTTGAACTCTATTGAGAAAAACACTCTCTTCTAATCCCTTTTCACCTTTTACACTTAGAGTCACGCATCCTCAAGGAGGTGGTCGGTTTGCATTCCAAGTACAATTTAAGCACAGTTCTTGGTGTAACACTGTAGGTCTTTGACGGATGCACAGGCCCCTAAGTCTCCCTCGTGCATCCTTTGTTTAGGCACTTGGCTGCACGCAGAAAAGCGGTCGTAGAAAAAAGTTGAATCAGGGAAAGCCCCAGTGGGTATCGTGAATCTCTTTTGACTTGTTAGCATCACCATGTACTTATGCTGCGTGTCATTCTGGAAATGGGAAACTGATGCCACAACGCTTGTGTTCCCATTTTGAAAGCTTCATCATGCAGTCTAGAAGACACCTGAAAAGCATTGTTGTTGCTGGGGATTTAGTCACTGCCTGTCGGCTTCTGAGAAGAAAATGAGTTTTCCCGAAAGGACCTTGTGCTTCCAGTTCCTAGTTGGAAGCTCACCCTGCTCTCCTCTATACCAAAAGTGGAAGTCAACGTGAGCACTAACCTAAAAGTAAGGCCCTGATTATCCTTGCAAATCGGGAGGCATGCAGCAGCTCCATGAGGCCTTCTTCGCTGTTCTGCTTTAGTTTAACGGTAGTAAGCTTTCCAAGACTCCTAGGCACCTTGCTTCACCACCCGTTTCGGTATCAGAAAACTGCCTAGAGCCAGGAAGCTCTGGTGCTGCGTGTATGCTGCGTATCAACCTAGAAATTGGAGACTGATGGCACAAGGCTTGTTTTCCCATTAGGAAGGCTCCGTTCACGCGGCCTCCTTTATACCTGAAAAGCATTGTTGTTGCCGGGGATTTAGTCACTGCCTGCCTGCTGCTGCGAAGAAAATGAGTTTTCCCGAAAGAAACCTTGAGCTTCCAGTTCCTAGTTGGAAGCTCACTCTGCTCTGCTCTATATCTAAACTGAAAGTCAAGGGGAGCACTAGCCTCGAAGTAATGCCCTGATTATCCTGGCAAAACGGGAGGCGTGCAGCAGCTCCATGAGGCCTTCATCGCTGTTCTCTTTTAGTTTCACGGTAGTAAGCTTTCCAAGACTCCTAGAGACCTTACTTCAGCACCCGTTTCGGTATCCGAAAACTGCCTAGAGCCAGGAAGCTCTGCTCCTGCGTGTATGCTGCATACCAACTTACTATTTGGAGACTGAGGGCACAAGGCTTCTTTGCCCATTTGGAAAGCTCCGTTCATGCGGCCTCCTTTATACCTGAAAAGCATTGTTGTTGCCGGGGTTTTAGTCACTGCCTGCATGGTTCTGAGAAGATATTGAGTTTTCCCGTAAGAAACCTTGTGCTTCCAGTTCCTAGTAGGAAGCTCACCCTTCTCTGCTCTATAACTAAAGTGAAAGTCAAGGGGAGCACTAGCCTCGAAGTAATGCCCTGATTATCCTGGCAAAACGGGAGGCGTGCAGCAGCTCCATGAGGCCTTCATCGCTGTTCTCTTTTAGTTTCACGGTAGTAAGCTTTCCAAGACTCCTAGAGACCTTACTTCAGCACCCGTTTCGGTATCCGAAAACTGCCTAGAGCCAGGAAGCTCTGCTCCTGCGTGTATGCTGCATACCAACTTACTATTTGGAGACTGAGGGCACAAGGCTTCTTTGCCCATTTGGAAAGCTCCGTTCATGCGGCCTCCTTTATACCTGAAAAGCATTGTTGTTGCCGGGGTTTTAGTCACTGCCTGCATGGTTCTGAGAAGATATTGAGTTTCCCGTAAGAAACCTTGTGCTTCCAGTTCCTAGTTGGAAGCTCACCCTGCTCTGCTCTATACCTAATGTGAAAGTCAACGTGAGCCCTAGCCTCGAAGGAAGGCCCTGATTTGCCTTGCCAAACGGGAGGCGTGGAGCAGCTCCATGAGGCCTTCTTCACTGTTCTGCTTTAGTTTCAAGGTAGATAGCTTTTCAAGACTCCTAGGCACCTTGCTTCACCACCCGTTTCGGTATCAGAAAACTGCCTAGAGCCAGGAAGCTCTGGTCCTGCGTGTATGCTGCGTATCAACCTAGAAATTGGAGACTGATGGCACAAGGCTTGTTTTCCCATTAGGAAGGCTCCGTTCATGCGGCCTCCTTTATACCTGAAAAGCATTGTTGTTGCCGGGGATTTAGTCACTGCCTGCCTGCTGCTGCGAAGAAAATGAGTTTTCCCGAAAGAAACCTTGTGCTTCCAGTTCCTAGTTGGAAGCTCACTCTGCTCTGCTCTATATCTAAACTGAAAGTCAAGGGGAGCACTAGCCTCGAAGTAATGCCCTGATTATCCTGGCAAAACGGGAGGCGTGCAGCAGCTCCTTGAGGCCTTCATCGCTGTTCTCTTTTAGTTTCACGGTAGTAAGCTTTCCAAGACTCCTAGAGACCTTACTTCAGCACCCGTTTCGGTATCCGAAAACTGCCTAGAGCCAGGAAGCTCTGCTCCTGCGTGTATGCTGCATACCAACTTACTATTTGGAGACTGAGGGCACAAGGCTTCTTTGCCCATTTGGAAAGCTCCGTTCATGCGGCCTCCTTTATACCTGAAAAGCATTGTTGTTGCCGGGGTTTTAGTCACTGCCTGCATGGTTCTGAGAAGATATTGAGTTTCCCGTAAGAAACCTTGTGCTTCCAGTTCCTAGTTGGAAGCTCACCCTGCTCTGCTCTATACCTAATGTGAAAGTCAACGTGAGCCCTAGCCTCGAAGGAAGGCCCTGATTTGCCTTGCCAAACGGGAGGTGTGGAGCAGCTCCATGAGGCCTTCTTCACTGTTCTGCTTTAGTTTCAAGGTAGATAGCTTTTCAAGACTCCTAGGGACCTTGTTTCAGCACCCGTTTTGCTACCATTATACTGAGTGAGGCCAGGAAGCTCAGGGCCACGTAGGCAACTTCAGCCCCGTAGGCCTTTTGGAACACCCCAGTGTTGGCTAGAGAAAGGCAACACACTGCACCTTTCCTTGGGAGAGCCAGGTTATCTCAGGTCTACGCAGGATTCAGGAACACACTTCGAGACTGTCCGCCAGTAAATGGATGTAACCTCATTCCCCTAGTTGAACTCTATTGAGAAAAACACTCTCTTCTAATCCCTTTTCACCTTTTACACTTAGAGTCACGCATCCTCAAGGAGGTGGTCGGTTTGCATTCCAAGTACAATTTAAGCACAGTTCTTGGTGTAACACTGTAGGTCTTTGACGGATGCACAGGCCCCTAAGTCTCCCTCGTGCATCCTTTGTTTAGGCACTTGGCTGCACGCAGAAAAGCGGTCGTAGAAAAAAGTTGAATCAGGGAAAGCCCCAGTGGGTATCGTGAATCTCTTTTGACTTGTTAGCATCACCATGTACTTATGCTGCGTGTCATTCTGGAAATGGGAAACTGATGCCACAACGCTTGTGTTCCCATTTTGAAAGCTTCATCATGCAGTCTAGAAGACACCTGAAAAGCATTGTTGTTGCTGGGGATTTAGTCACTGCCTGTCGGCTTCTGAGAAGAAAATGAGTTTTCCCGAAATGGGAAACTGACGCCACAACGCTTGTGTTCCCATTTTGAAAGCTTCATCATGCAGTCTAGAAGACACCTGAAAAGCATTGTTGTTGCTGGGGATTTAGTCACTGCCTGTCGGCTTCTGAGAAGAAAATGAGTTTTCCCGAAAGGACCTTGTGCTTCCAGTTCCTAGTTGGAAGCTCACCCTGCTCTCCTCTATACCAAAAGTGGAAGTCAACGTGAGCACTAACCTAAAAGTAAGGCCCTGATTATCCTTGCAAATCGGGAGGCATGCAGCAGCTCCATGAGGCCTTCCTCGCTGTTCTGCTTTAGTTGAATGGTAGTAAGCTTTCCAAGACTCCTAGGCACCTTGCTTCACCACCCGTTTCGGTATCAGAAAACTGCCTAGAGCCAGGAAGCTCTGGTGCTGCGTTTATGCTGCGTATCAACCTAGAAATTGGAGACTGATGGCACAAGGCTTGTTTTCCCATTAGGAAGGCTCCGTTCACGCGGCCTCCTTTATACCTGAAAAGCATTGTTGTTGCCAGGGATTTAGTCACTGCCTGCCTGCTGCTGCGAAGAAAATGAGTTTTCCCGAAAGAAACCTTGTGCTTCCAGTTCCTAGTTGGAAGCTCACTCTGCTCTGCTCTATAACTAAAGTGAAAGTCAAGGGGAGCACTATCCTCGAAGTAATGCCCTGATTATCCTGGCAAAACGGGAGGTGTGCAGCAGCTCCATGAGGCCTTCATCGCTGTTCTCTTTTAGTTTCACGGTAGTAAGCTTTCCAAGACTCCTAGAGACCTTACTTCAGCACCCGTTTGGGTATCCGAAAACTGCCTAGAGCCAGGAAGCTCTGCTCCTGCGTGTATGCTGCATACCAACTTACTATTTGGAGACTGAGGGCACAAGGCTTCTTTGCCCATTTGGAAAGCTCCGTTCATGCGGCCTCCTTTATACCTGAAAAGCATTGTTGTTGCCGGGGTTTTAGTCACTGCCTGCATGGTTCTGAGAAGATATTGAGTTTCCCGTAAGAAACCTTGTGCTTCCAGTTCCTAGTTGGAAGCTCACCCTGCTCTGCTCTATACCTAATGTGAAAGTCAACGTGAGCCCTAGCCTCGAAGGAAGGCCCTGATTTGCCTTGCCAAACGGGAGGCGTGGAGCAGCTCCATGAGGCCTTCTTCACTGTTCTGCTTTAGTTTCAAGGTAGATAGCTTTTCAAGACTCCTAGGGACCTTGTATCAGCACCCGTTTTGCTACCATTATACTGAGTGAGGCCAGGAAGCTCAGGGCCACGTAGGCAACTTCAGCCCCGTAGGCCTTTTGGAACACCCCAGTGTTGGCTAGAGAAAGGCAACACACTGCACCTTTCCTTGGGAGAGCCAGGTTATCTCAGGTCTACGCAGGATTCAGGAACACACTTCGAGACTGTCCGCCAGTAAATGGATGTAACCTCATTCCCCTAGTTGAACTCTATTGAGAAAAACACTCTCTTCTAATCCCTTTTCACCTTTTACACTTAGAGTCACGCATCCTCAAGGAGGTGGTCGGTTTGCATTCCAAGTACAATTTAAGCACAGTTCTTGGTGTAACACTGTAGGTCTTTGACGGATGCACAGGCCCCTAAGTCTCCCTCGTGCATCCTTTGTTTAGGCACTTGGCTGCACGCAGAAAAGCGGTCGTAGAAAAAAGTTGAATCAGGGAAAGCCCCAGTGGGTATCGTGAATCTCTTTTGACTTGTTAGCATCACCATGTACTTATGCTGCGTGTCATTCTGGAAATGGGAAACTGATGCCACAACGCTTGTGTTCCCATTTTGAAAGCTTCATCATGCAGTCTAGAAGACACCTGAAAAGCATTGTTGTTGCTGGGGATTTAGTCACTGCCTGTCGGCTTCTGAGAAGAAAATGAGTTTTCCCGAAAGGACCTTGTGCTTCCAGTTCCTAGTTGGAAGCTCACCCTGCTCTCCTCTATACCAAAAGTGGAAGTCAACGTGAGCACTAACCTAAAAGTAAGGCCCTGATTATCCTTGCAAATCGGGAGGCATGCAGCAGCTCCATGAGGCCTTCTTCGCTGTTCTGCTTTAGTTTAACGGTAGTAAGCTTTCCAAGACTCCTAGGCACCTTGCTTCACCACCCGTTTCGGTATCAGAAAACTGCCTAGAGCCAGGAAGCTCTGGTGCTGCGTGTATGCTGCGTATCAACCTAGAAATTGGAGACTGATGGCACAAGGCTTGTTTTCCCATTAGGAAGGCTCCGTTCACGCGGCCTCCTTTATACCTGAAAAGCATTGTTGTTGCCGGGGATTTAGTCACTGCCTGCCTGCTGCTGCGAAGAAAATGAGTTTTCCCGAAAGAAACCTTGAGCTTCCAGTTCCTAGTTGGAAGCTCACTCTGCTCTGCTCTATATCTAAACTGAAAGTCAAGGGGAGCACTAGCCTCGAAGTAATGCCCTGATTATCCTGGCAAAACGGGAGGCGTGCAGCAGCTCCATGAGGCCTTCATCGCTGTTCTCTTTTAGTTTCACGGTAGTAAGCTTTCCAAGACTCCTAGAGACCTTACTTCAGCACCCGTTTCGGTATCCGAAAACTGCCTAGAGCCAGGAAGCTCTGCTCCTGCGTGTATGCTGCATACCAACTTACTATTTGGAGACTGAGGGCACAAGGCTTCTTTGCCCATTTGGAAAGCTCCGTTCATGCGGCCTCCTTTATACCTGAAAAGCATTGTTGTTGCCGGGGTTTTAGTCACTGCCTGCATGGTTCTGAGAAGATATTGAGTTTTCCCGTAAGAAACCTTGTGCTTCCAGTTCCTAGTAGGAAGCTCACCCTTCTCTGCTCTATAACTAAAGTGAAAGTCAAGGGGAGCACTAGCCTCGAAGTAATGCCCTGATTATCCTGGCAAAACGGGAGGCGTGCAGCAGCTCCATGAGGCCTTCATCGCTGTTCTCTTTTAGTTTCACGGTAGTAAGCTTTCCAAGACTCCTAGAGACCTTACTTCAGCACCCGTTTCGGTATCCGAAAACTGCCTAGAGCCAGGAAGCTCTGCTCCTGCGTGTATGCTGCATACCAACTTACTATTTGGAGACTGAGGGCACAAGGCTTCTTTGCCCATTTGGAAAGCTCCGTTCATGCGGCCTCCTTTATACCTGAAAAGCATTGTTGTTGCCGGGGTTTTAGTCACTGCCTGCATGGTTCTGAGAAGATATTGAGTTTCCCGTAAGAAACCTTGTGCTTCCAGTTCCTAGTTGGAAGCTCACCCTGCTCTGCTCTATACCTAATGTGAAAGTCAACGTGAGCCCTAGCCTCGAAGGAAGGCCCTGATTTGCCTTGCCAAACGGGAGGCGTGGAGCAGCTCCATGAGGCCTTCTTCACTGTTCTGCTTTAGTTTCAAGGTAGATAGCTTTTCAAGACTCCTAGGCACCTTGCTTCACCACCCGTTTCGGTATCAGAAAACTGCCTAGAGCCAGGAAGCTCTGGTCCTGCGTGTATGCTGCGTATCAACCTAGAAATTGGAGACTGATGGCACAAGGCTTGTTTTCCCATTAGGAAGGCTCCGTTCATGCGGCCTCCTTTATACCTGAAAAGCATTGTTGTTGCCGGGGATTTAGTCACTGCCTGCCTGCTGCTGCGAAGAAAATGAGTTTTCCCGAAAGAAACCTTGTGCTTCCAGTTCCTAGTTGGAAGCTCACTCTGCTCTGCTCTATATCTAAACTGAAAGTCAAGGGGAGCACTAGCCTCGAAGTAATGCCCTGATTATCCTGGCAAAACGGGAGGCGTGCAGCAGCTCCTTGAGGCCTTCATCGCTGTTCTCTTTTAGTTTCACGGTAGTAAGCTTTCCAAGACTCCTAGAGACCTTACTTCAGCACCCGTTTCGGTATCAGAAAACTGCCTAGAGCCAGGAAGCTCTGGTCCTGCGTGTATGCTGCGTATCAACTTACTATTTGGAGACTGATGGCACAAGGCTTCTTTGCCCATTTGGAAAGCTCCGTTCATGCGGCCTCCTTTATACCTGAAAAGCATTGTTGTTGCCGGGGTTTTAGTCACTGCCTGCATGGTTCTGAGAAGATATTGAGTTTTCCCGTAAGAAATCTTGTGCTTCCAGTTCCTAGTAGGAAGCTCACCCTTCTCTGCTCTATAACTAAAGTGAAAGTCAAGGGGAGCACTAGCCTCGAAGTAATGCCCTGATTATCCTGGCAAAACGGGAGGCGTGCAGCAGCTCCATGAGGCCTTCATCGCTGTTCTCTTTTAGTTTCACGGTAGTAAGCTTTCCAAGACTCCTAGAGACCTTACTTCAGCACCCGTTTCGGTATCCGAAAACTGCCTAGAGCCAGGAAGCTCTGCTCCTGCGTGTATGCTGCATACCAACTTACTATTTGGAGACTGAGGGCACAAGGCTTCTTTGCCCATTTGGAAAGCTCCGTTCATGCGGCCTCCTTTATACCTGAAAAGCATTGTTGTTGCCGGGGTTTTAGTCACTGCCTGCATGGTTCTGAGAAGATATTGAGTTTCCCGTAAGAAACCTTGTGCTTCCAGTTCCTAGTTGGAAGCTCACCCTGCTCTGCTCTATACCTAATGTGAAAGTCAACGTGAGCCCTAGCCTCGAAGGAAGGCCCTGATTTGCCTTGCCAAACGGGAGGCGTGGAGCAGCTCCATGAGGCCTTCTTCACTGTTCTGCTTTAGTTTCAAGGTAGATAGCTTTTCAAGACTCCTAGGGACCTTGTTTCAGCACCCGTTTTGCTACCATTATACTGAGTGAGGCCAGGAAGCTCAGGGCCACGTAGGCAACTTCAGCCCCGTAGGCCTTTTGGAACACCCCAGTGTTGGCTAGAGAAAGGCAACACACTGCACCTTTCCTTGGGAGAGCCAGGTTATCTCAGGTCTACGCAGGATTCAGGAACACACTTCGAGACTGTCCGCCAGTAAATGGATGTAACCTCATTCCCCTAGTTGAACTCTATTGAGAAAAACACTCTCTTCTAATCCCTTTTCACCTTTTACACTTAGAGTCACGCATCCTCAAGGAGGTGGTCGGTTTGCATTCCAAGTACAATTTAAGCACAGTTCTTGGTGTAACACTGTAGGTCTTTGACGGATGCACAGGCCCCTAAGTCTCCCTCGTGCATCCTTTGTTTAGGCACTTGGCTGCACGCAGAAAAGCGGTCGTAGAAAAAAGTTGAATCAGGGAAAGCCCCAGTGGGTATCGTGAATCTCTTTTGACTTGTTAGCATCACCATGTACTTATGCTGCGTGTCATTCTGGAAATGGGAAACTGATGCCACAACGCTTGTGTTCCCATTTTGAAAGCTTCATCATGCAGTCTAGAAGACACCTGAAAAGCATTGTTGTTGCTGGGGATTTAGTCACTGCCTGTCGGCTTCTGAGAAGAAAATGAGTTTTCCCGAAATGGGAAACTGACGCCACAACGCTTGTGTTCCCATTTTGAAAGCTTCATCATGCAGTCTAGAAGACACCTGAAAAGCATTGTTGTTGCTGGGGATTTAGTCACTGCCTGTCGGCTTCTGAGAAGAAAATGAGTTTTCCCGAAAGGACCTTGTGCTTCCAGTTCCTAGTTGGAAGCTCACCCTGCTCTCCTCTATACCAAAAGTGGAAGTCAACGTGAGCACTAACCTAAAAGTAAGGCCCTGATTATCCTTGCAAATCGGGAGGCATGCAGCAGCTCCATGAGGCCTTCCTCGCTGTTCTGCTTTAGTTGAATGGTAGTAAGCTTTCCAAGACTCCTAGGCACCTTGCTTCACCACCCGTTTCGGTATCAGAAAACTGCCTAGAGCCAGGAAGCTCTGGTGCTGCGTTTATGCTGCGTATCAACCTAGAAATTGGAGACTGATGGCACAAGGCTTGTTTTCCCATTAGGAAGGCTCCGTTCACGCGGCCTCCTTTATACCTGAAAAGCATTGTTGTTGCCAGGGATTTAGTCACTGCCTGCCTGCTGCTGCGAAGAAAATGAGTTTTCCCGAAAGAAACCTTGTGCTTCCAGTTCCTAGTTGGAAGCTCACTCTGCTCTGCTCTATAACTAAAGTGAAAGTCAAGGGGAGCACTATCCTCGAAGTAATGCCCTGATTATCCTGGCAAAACGGGAGGTGTGCAGCAGCTCCATGAGGCCTTCATCGCTGTTCTCTTTTAGTTTCACGGTAGTAAGCTTTCCAAGACTCCTAGAGACCTTACTTCAGCACCCGTTTGGGTATCCGAAAACTGCCTAGAGCCAGGAAGCTCTGCTCCTGCGTGTATGCTGCATACCAACTTACTATTTGGAGACTGAGGGCACAAGGCTTCTTTGCCCATTTGGAAAGCTCCGTTCATGCGGCCTCCTTTATACCTGAAAAGCATTGTTGTTGCCGGGGTTTTAGTCACTGCCTGCATGGTTCTGAGAAGATATTGAGTTTCCCGTAAGAAACCTTGTGCTTCCAGTTCCTAGTTGGAAGCTCACCCTGCTCTGCTCTATACCTAATGTGAAAGTCAACGTGAGCCCTAGCCTCGAAGGAAGGCCCTGATTTGCCTTGCCAAACGGGAGGCGTGGAGCAGCTCCATGAGGCCTTCTTCACTGTTCTGCTTTAGTTTCAAGGTAGATAGCTTTTCAAGACTCCTAGGGACCTTGTATCAGCACCCGTTTTGCTACCATTATACTGAGTGAGGCCAGGAAGCTCAGGGCCACGTAGGCAACTTCAGCCCCGTAGGCCTTTTGGAACACCCCAGTGTTGGCTAGAGAAAGGCAACACACTGCACCTTTCCTTGGGAGAGCCAGGTTATCTCAGGTCTACGCAGGATTCAGGAACACACTTCGAGACTGTCCGCCAGTAAATGGATGTAACCTCATTCCCCTAGTTGAACTCTATTGAGAAAAACACTCTCTTCTAATCCCTTTTCACCTTTTACACTTAGAGTCACGCATCCTCAAGGAGGTGGTCGGTTTGCATTCCAAGTACAATTTAAGCACAGTTCTTGGTGTAACACTGTAGGTCTTTGACGGATGCACAGGCCCCTAAGTCTCCCTCGTGCATCCTTTGTTTAGGCACTTGGCTGCACGCAGAAAAGCGGTCGTAGAAAAAAGTTGAATCAGGGAAAGCCCCAGTGGGTATCGTGAATCTCTTTTGACTTGTTAGCATCACCATGTACTTATGCTGCGTGTCATTCTGGAAATGGGAAACTGATGCCACAACGCTTGTGTTCCCATTTTGAAAGCTTCATCATGCAGTCTAGAAGACACCTGAAAAGCATTGTTGTTGCTGGGGATTTAGTCACTGCCTGTCGGCTTCTGAGAAGAAAATGAGTTTTCCCGAAATGGGAAACTGACGCCACAACGCTTGTGTTCCCATTTTGAAAGCTTCATCATGCAGTCTAGAAGACACCTGAAAAGCATTGTTGTTGCTGGGGATTTAGTCACTGCCTGTCGGCTTCTGAGAAGAAAATGAGTTTTCCCGAAAGGACCTTGTGCTTCCAGTTCCTAGTTGGAAGCTCACCCTGCTCTCCTCTATACCAAAAGTGGAAGTCAACGTGAGCACTAACCTAAAAGTAAGGCCCTGATTATCCTTGCAAATCGGGAGGCATGCAGCAGCTCCATGAGGCCTTCCTCGCTGTTCTGCTTTAGTTGAATGGTAGTAAGCTTTCCAAGACTCCTAGGCACCTTGCTTCACCACCCGTTTCGGTATCAGAAAACTGCCTAGAGCCAGGAAGCTCTGGTGCTGCGTTTATGCTGCGTATCAACCTAGAAATTGGAGACTGATGGCACAAGGCTTGTTTTCCCATTAGGAAGGCTCCGTTCACGCGGCCTCCTTTATACCTGAAAAGCATTGTTGTTGCCAGGGATTTAGTCACTGCCTGCCTGCTGCTGCGAAGAAAATGAGTTTTCCCGAAAGAAACCTTGTGCTTCCAGTTCCTAGTTGGAAGCTCACTCTGCTCTGCTCTATAACTAAAGTGAAAGTCAAGGGGAGCACTATCCTCGAAGTAATGCCCTGATTATCCTGGCAAAACGGGAGGCGTGCAGCAGCTCCATGAGGCCTTCATCGCTGTTCTCTTTTAGTTTCACGGTAGTAAGCTTTCCAAGACTCCTAGAGACCTTACTTCAGCACCCGTTTGGGTATCCGAAAACTGCCTAGAGCCAGGAAGCTCTGCTCCTGCGTGTATGCTGCATACCAACTTACTATTTGGAGACTGAGGGCACAAGGCTTCTTTGCCCATTTGGAAAGCTCCGTTCATGCGGCCTCCTTTATACCTGAAAAGCATTGTTGTTGCCGGGGTTTTAGTCACTGCCTGCATGGTTCTGAGAAGATATTGAGTTTCCCGTAAGAAACCTTGTGCTTCCAGTTCCTAGTTGGAAGCTCACCCTGCTCTGCTCTATACCTAATGTGAAAGTCAACGTGAGCCCTAGCCTCGAAGGAAGGCCCTGATTTGCCTTGCCAAACGGGAGGCGTGGAGCAGCTCCATGAGGCCTTCTTCACTGTTCTGCTTTAGTTTCAAGGTAGATAGCTTTTCAAGACTCCTAGGGACCTTGTATCAGCACCCGTTTTGCTACCATTATACTGAGTGAGGCCAGGAAGCTCAGGGCCACGTAGGCAACTTCAGCCCCGTAGGCCTTTTGGAACACCCCAGTGTTGGCTAGAGAAAGGCAACACACTGCACCTTTCCTTGGGAGAGCCAGGTTATCTCAGGTCTACGCAGGATTCAGGAACACACTTCGAGACTGTCCGCCAGTAAATGGATGTAACCTCATTCCCCTAGTTGAACTCTATTGAGAAAAACACTCTCTTCTAATCCCTTTTCACCTTTTACACTTAGAGTCACGCATCCTCAAGGAGGTGGTCGGTTTGCATTCCAAGTACAATTTAAGCACAGTTCTTGGTGTAACACTGTAGGTCTTTGACGGATGCACAGGCCCCTAAGTCTCCCTCGTGCATCCTTTGTTTAGGCACTTGGCTGCACGCAGAAAAGCGGTCGTAGAAAAAAGTTGAATCAGGGAAAGCCCCAGTGGGTATCGTGAATCTCTTTTGACTTGTTAGCATCACCATGTACTTATGCTGCGTGTCATTCTGGAAATGGGAAACTGATGCCACAACGCTTGTGTTCCCATTTTGAAAGCTTCATCATGCAGTCTAGAAGATACCTGAAAAGCATTGTTGTTGCTGGGGATTTAGTCACTGCCTGTCGGCTTCTGAGAAGAAAATGAGTTTTCCCGAAAGGACCTTGTGCTTCCAGTTCCTAGTTGGAAGCTCACCCTGCTCTCCTCTATACCAAAAGTGGAAGTCAACGTGAGCACTAACCTAAAAGTAAGGCCCTGATTATCCTTGCAAATCGGGAGGCATGCAGCAGCTCCATGAGGCCTTCCTCGCTGTTCTGATTTAGTTTAACGGTAGTAAGCTTTCCAAGACTCCTAGGCACCTTGCTTCACCACCCGTTTCGGTATCAGAAAACTGCCTAGAGCCAGGAAGCTCTGGTCCTGCGTGTATGCTGCGTATCAACCTAGAAATTGGAGACTGATGGCACAAGGCTTGTTTTCCCATTAGGAAGGCTCCGTTCACGCGGCCTACTTTATACCTGAAAAGCATTGTTGTTGCCGGGGATTTAGTCACTGCCTGCCTGCTGCTGCGAAGAAAATGAGTTTTCCCGAAAGAAACCTTGAGCTTCCAGTTCCTAGTTGGAAGCTCACTCTGCTCTGCTCTATATCTAAACTGAAAGTCAAGGGGAGCACTAGCCTCGAAGTAATGCCCTGATTATCCTGGCAAAACGGGAGGCGTGCAGCAGCTCCATGAGGCCTTCATCGCTGTTCTCTTTTAGTTTCACGGTAGTAAGCTTTCCAAGACTCCTAGAGACCTTACTTCAGCACCCGTTTCGGTATCCGAAAACTGCCTAGAGCCAGGAAGCTCTGCTCCTGCGTGTATGCTGCATACCAACTTACTATTTGGAGACTGAGGGCACAAGGCTTCTTTGCCCATTTGGAAAGCTCCGTTCATGCGGCCTCCTTTATACCTGAAAAGCATTGTTGTTGCCGGGGTTTTAGTCACTGCCTGCATGGTTCTGAGAAGATATTGAGTTTTCCCGTAAGAAACCTTGTGCTTCCAGTTCCTAGTAGGAAGCTCACCCTTCTCTGCTCTATAACTAAAGTGAAAGTCAAGGGGAGCACTAGCCTCGAAGTAATGCCCTGATTATCCTGGCAAAACGGGAGGCGTGCAGCAGCTCCATGAGGCCTTCATCGCTGTTCTCTTTTAGTTTCACGGTAGTAAGCTTTCCAAGACTCCTAGAGACCTTACTTCAGCACCCGTTTCGGTATCCGAAAACTGCCTAGAGCCAGGAAGCTCTGCTCCTGCGTGTATGCTGCATACCAACTTACTATTTGGAGACTGAGGGCACAAGGCTTCTTTGCCCATTTGGAAAGCTCCGTTCATGCGGCCTCCTTTATACCTGAAAAGCATTGTTGTTGCCGGGGTTTTAGTCACTGCCTGCATGGTTCTGAGAAGATATTGAGTTTCCCGTAAGAAACCTTGTGCTTCCAGTTCCTAGTTGGAAGCTCACCCTGCTCTGCTCTATACCTAATGTGAAAGTCAACGTGAGCCCTAGCCTCGAAGGAAGGCCCTGATTTGCCTTGCCAAACGGGAGGCGTGGAGCAGCTCCATGAGGCCTTCTTCACTGTTCTGCTTTAGTTTCAAGGTAGATAGCTTTTCAAGACTCCTAGGGACCTTGTTTCAGCACCCGTTTTGCTACCATTATACTGAGTGAGGCCAGGAAGCTCAGGGCCACGTAGGCAACTTCAGCCCCGTAGGCCTTTTGGAACACCCCAGTGTTGGCTAGAGAAAGGCAACACACTGCACCTTTCCTTGGGAGAGCCAGGTTATCTCAGGTCTACGCAGGATTCAGGAACACACTTCGAGACTGTCCGCCAGTAAATGGATGTAACCTCATTCCCCTAGTTGAACTCTATTGAGAAAAACACTCTCTTCTAATCCCTTTTCACCTTTTACACTTAGAGTCACGCATCCTCAAGGAGGTGGTCGGTTTGCATTCCAAGTACAATTTAAGCACAGTTCTTGGTGTAACACTGTAGGTCTTTGACGGATGCACAGGCCCCTAAGTCTCCCTCGTGCATCCTTTGTTTAGGCACTTGGCTGCACGCAGAAAAGCGGTCGTAGAAAAAAGTTGAATCAGGGAAAGCCCCAGTGGGTATCGTGAATCTCTTTTGACTTGTTAGCATCACCATGTACTTATGCTGCGTGTCATTCTGGAAATGGGAAACTGATGCCACAACGCTTGTGTTCCCATTTTGAAAGCTTCATCATGCAGTCTAGAAGACACCTGAAAAGCATTGTTGTTGCTGGGGATTTAGTCACTGCCTGTCGGCTTCTGAGAAGAAAATGAGTTTTCCCGAAATGGGAAACTGACGCCACAACGCTTGTGTTCCCATTTTGAAAGCTTCATCATGCAGTCTAGAAGACACCTGAAAAGCATTGTTGTTGCTGGGGATTTAGTCACTGCCTGTCGGCTTCTGAGAAGAAAATGAGTTTTCCCGAAAGGACCTTGTGCTTCCAGTTCCTAGTTGGAAGCTCACCCTGCTCTCCTCTATACCAAAAGTGGAAGTCAACGTGAGCACTAACCTAAAAGTAAGGCCCTGATTATCCTTGCAAATCGGGAGGCATGCAGCAGCTCCATGAGGCCTTCCTCGCTGTTCTGCTTTAGTTGAATGGTAGTAAGCTTTCCAAGACTCCTAGGCACCTTGCTTCACCACCCGTTTCGGTATCAGAAAACTGCCTAGAGCCAGGAAGCTCTGGTGCTGCGTTTATGCTGCGTATCAACCTAGAAATTGGAGACTGATGGCACAAGGCTTGTTTTCCCATTAGGAAGGCTCCGTTCACGCGGCCTCCTTTATACCTGAAAAGCATTGTTGTTGCCAGGGATTTAGTCACTGCCTGCCTGCTGCTGCGAAGAAAATGAGTTTTCCCGAAAGAAACCTTGTGCTTCCAGTTCCTAGTTGGAAGCTCACTCTGCTCTGCTCTATAACTAAAGTGAAAGTCAAGGGGAGCACTATCCTCGAAGTAATGCCCTGATTATCCTGGCAAAACGGGAGGTGTGCAGCAGCTCCATGAGGCCTTCATCGCTGTTCTCTTTTAGTTTCACGGTAGTAAGCTTTCCAAGACTCCTAGAGACCTTACTTCAGCACCCGTTTGGGTATCCGAAAACTGCCTAGAGCCAGGAAGCTCTGCTCCTGCGTGTATGCTGCATACCAACTTACTATTTGGAGACTGAGGGCACAAGGCTTCTTTGCCCATTTGGAAAGCTCCGTTCATGCGGCCTCCTTTATACCTGAAAAGCATTGTTGTTGCCGGGGTTTTAGTCACTGCCTGCATGGTTCTGAGAAGATATTGAGTTTCCCGTAAGAAACCTTGTGCTTCCAGTTCCTAGTTGGAAGCTCACCCTGCTCTGCTCTATACCTAATGTGAAAGTCAACGTGAGCCCTAGCCTCGAAGGAAGGCCCTGATTTGCCTTGCCAAACGGGAGGCGTGGAGCAGCTCCATGAGGCCTTCTTCACTGTTCTGCTTTAGTTTCAAGGTAGATAGCTTTTCAAGACTCCTAGGGACCTTGTATCAGCACCCGTTTTGCTACCATTATACTGAGTGAGGCCAGGAAGCTCAGGGCCACGTAGGCAACTTCAGCCCCGTAGGCCTTTTGGAACACCCCAGTGTTGGCTAGAGAAAGGCAACACACTGCACCTTTCCTTGGGAGAGCCAGGTTATCTCAGGTCTACGCAGGATTCAGGAACACACTTCGAGACTGTCCGCCAGTAAATGGATGTAACCTCATTCCCCTAGTTGAACTCTATTGAGAAAAACACTCTCTTCTAATCCCTTTTCACCTTTTACACTTAGAGTCACGCATCCTCAAGGAGGTGGTCGGTTTGCATTCCAAGTACAATTTAAGCACAGTTCTTGGTGTAACACTGTAGGTCTTTGACGGATGCACAGGCCCCTAAGTCTCCCTCGTGCATCCTTTGTTTAGGCACTTGGCTGCACGCAGAAAAGCGGTCGTAGAAAAAAGTTGAATCAGGGAAAGCCCCAGTGGGTATCGTGAATCTCTTTTGACTTGTTAGCATCACCATGTACTTATGCTGCGTGTCATTCTGGAAATGGGAAACTGATGCCACAACGCTTGTGTTCCCATTTTGAAAGCTTCATCATGCAGTCTAGAAGACACCTGAAAAGCATTGTTGTTGCTGGGGATTTAGTCACTGCCTGTCGGCTTCTGAGAAGAAAATGAGTTTTCCCGAAAGGACCTTGTGCTTCCAGTTCCTAGTTGGAAGCTCACCCTGCTCTCCTCTATACCAAAAGTGGAAGTCAACGTGAGCACTAACCTAAAAGTAAGGCCCTGATTATCCTTGCAAATCGGGAGGCATGCAGCAGCTCCATGAGGCCTTCCTCGCTGTTCTGCTTTAGTTGAATGGTAGTAAGCTTTCCAAGACTCCTAGGCACCTTGCTTCACCACCCGTTTCGGTATCAGAAAACTGCCTAGAGCCAGGAAGCTCTGGTGCTGCGTTTATGCTGCGTATCAACCTAGAAATTGGAGACTGATGGCACAAGGCTTGTTTTCCCATTAGGAAGGCTCCGTTCACGCGGCCTCCTTTATACCTGAAAAGCATTGTTGTTGCCAGGGATTTAGTCACTGCCTGCCTGCTGCTGCGAAGAAAATGAGTTTTCCCGAAAGAAACCTTGTGCTTCCAGTTCCTAGTTGGAAGCTCACTCTGCTCTGCTCTATAACTAAAGTGAAAGTCAAGGGGAGCACTATCCTCGAAGTAATGCCCTGATTATCCTGGCAAAACGGGAGGTGTGCAGCAGCTCCATGAGGCCTTCATCGCTGTTCTCTTTTAGTTTCACGGTAGTAAGCTTTCCAAGACTCCTAGAGACCTTACTTCAGCACCCGTTTCGGTATCCGAAAACTGCCTAGAGCCAGGAAGCTCTGCTCCTGCGTGTATGCTGCATACCAACTTACTATTTGGAGACTGAGGGCACAAGGCTTCTTTGCCCATTTGGAAAGCTCCGTTCATGCGGCCTCCTTTATACCTGAAAAGCATTGTTGTTGCCGGGGTTTTAGTCACTGCCTGCATGGTTCTGAGAAGATATTGAGTTTCCCGTAAGAAACCTTGTGCTTCCAGTTCCTAGTTGGAAGCTCACCCTGCTCTGCTCTATACCTAATGTGAAAGTCAACGTGAGCCCTAGCCTCGAAGGAAGGCCCTGATTTGCCTTGCCAAACGGGAGGCGTGGAGCAGCTCCATGAGGCCTTCTTCACTGTTCTGCTTTAGTTTCAAGGTAGATAGCTTTTCAAGACTCCTAGGGACCTTGTATCAGCACCCGTTTTGCTACCATTATACTGAGTGAGGCCAGGAAGCTCAGGGCCACGTAGGCAACTTCAGCCCCGTAGGCCTTTTGGAACACCCCAGTGTTGGCTAGAGAAAGGCAACACACTGCACCTTTCCTTGGGAGAGCCAGGTTATCTCAGGTCTACGCAGGATTCAGGAACACACTTCGAGACTGTCCGCCAGTAAATGGATGTAACCTCATTCCCCTAGTTGAACTCTATTGAGAAAAACACTCTCTTCTAATCCCTTTTCACCTTTTACACTTAGAGTCACGCATCCTCAAGGAGGTGGTCGGTTTGCATTCCAAGTACAATTTAAGCACAGTTCTTGGTGTAACACTGTAGGTCTTTGACGGATGCACAGGCCCCTAAGTCTCCCTCGTGCATCCTTTGTTTAGGCACTTGGCTGCACGCAGAAAAGCGGTCGTAGAAAAAAGTTGAATCAGGGAAAGCCCCAGTGGGTATCGTGAATCTCTTTTGACTTGTTAGCATCACCATGTACTTATGCTGCGTGTCATTCTGGAAATGGGAAACTGATGCCACAACGCTTGTGTTCCCATTTTGAAAGCTTCATCATGCAGTCTAGAAGACACCTGAAAAGCATTGTTGTTGCTGGGGATTTAGTCACTGCCTGTCGGCTTCTGAGAAGAAAATGAGTTTTCCCGAAAGGACCTTGTGCTTCCAGTTCCTAGTTGGAAGCTCACCCTGCTCTCCTCTATACCAAAAGTGGAAGTCAACGTGAGCACTAACCTAAAAGTAAGGCCCTGATTATCCTTGCAAATCGGGAGGCATGCAGCAGCTCCATGAGGCCTTCCTCGCTGTTCTGATTTAGTTTAACGGTAGTAAGCTTTCCAAGACTCCTAGGCACCTTGCTTCACCACCCGTTTCGGTATCAGAAAACTGCCTAGAGCCAGGAAGCTCTGGTCCTGCGTGTATGCTGCGTATCAACCTAGAAATTGGAGACTGATGGCACAAGGCTTGTTTTCCCATTAGGAAGGCTCCGTTCACGCGGCCTACTTTATACCTGAAAAGCATTGTTGTTGCCGGGGATTTAGTCACTGCCTGCCTGCTGCTGCGAAGAAAATGAGTTTTCCCGAAAGAAACCTTGAGCTTCCAGTTCCTAGTTGGAAGCTCACTCTGCTCTGCTCTATATCTAAACTGAAAGTCAAGGGGAGCACTAGCCTCGAAGTAATGCCCTGATTATCCTGGCAAAACGGGAGGCGTGCAGCAGCTCCATGAGGCCTTCATCGCTGTTCTCTTTTAGTTTCACGGTAGTAAGCTTTCCAAGACTCCTAGAGACCTTACTTCAGCACCCGTTTCGGTATCCGAAAACTGCCTAGAGCCAGGAAGCTCTGCTCCTGCGTGTATGCTGCATACCAACTTACTATTTGGAGACTGAGGGCACAAGGCTTCTTTGCCCATTTGGAAAGCTCCGTTCATGCGGCCTCCTTTATACCTGAAAAGCATTGTTGTTGCCGGGGTTTTAGTCACTGCCTGCATGGTTCTGAGAAGATATTGAGTTTTCCCGTAAGAAACCTTGTGCTTCCAGTTCCTAGTAGGAAGCTCACCCTTCTCTGCTCTATAACTAAAGTGAAAGTCAAGGGGAGCACTAGCCTCGAAGTAATGCCCTGATTATCCTGGCAAAACGGGAGGCGTGCAGCAGCTCCATGAGGCCTTCATCGCTGTTCTCTTTTAGTTTCACGGTAGTAAGCTTTCCAAGACTCCTAGAGACCTTACTTCAGCACCCGTTTCGGTATCCGAAAACTGCCTAGAGCCAGGAAGCTCTGCTCCTGCGTGTATGCTGCATACCAACTTACTATTTGGAGACTGAGGGCACAAGGCTTCTTTGCCCATTTGGAAAGCTCCGTTCATGCGGCCTCCTTTATACCTGAAAAGCATTGTTGTTGCCGGGGTTTTAGTCACTGCCTGCATGGTTCTGAGAAGATATTGAGTTTCCCGTAAGAAACCTTGTGCTTCCAGTTCCTAGTTGGAAGCTCACCCTGCTCTGCTCTATACCTAATGTGAAAGTCAACGTGAGCCCTAGCCTCGAAGGAAGGCCCTGATTTGCCTTGCCAAACGGGAGGCGTGGAGCAGCTCCATGAGGCCTTCTTCACTGTTCTGCTTTAGTTTCAAGGTAGATAGCTTTTCAAGACTCCTAGGGACCTTGTTTCAGCACCCGTTTTGCTACCATTATACTGAGTGAGGCCAGGAAGCTCAGGGCCACGTAGGCAACTTCAGCCCCGTAGGCCTTTTGGAACACCCCAGTGTTGGCTAGAGAAAGGCAACACACTGCACCTTTCCTTGGGAGAGCCAGGTTATCTCAGGTCTACGCAGGATTCAGGAACACACTTCGAGACTGTCCGCCAGTAAATGGATGTAACCTCATTCCCCTAGTTGAACTCTATTGAGAAAAACACTCTCTTCTAATCCCTTTTCACCTTTTACACTTAGAGTCACGCATCCTCAAGGAGGTGGTCGGTTTGCATTCCAAGTACAATTTAAGCACAGTTCTTGGTGTAACACTGTAGGTCTTTGACGGATGCACAGGCCCCTAAGTCTCCCTCGTGCATCCTTTGTTTAGGCACTTGGCTGCACGCAGAAAAGCGGTCGTAGAAAAAAGTTGAATCAGGGAAAGCCCCAGTGGGTATCGTGAATCTCTTTTGACTTGTTAGCATCACCATGTACTTATGCTGCGTGTCATTCTGGAAATGGGAAACTGATGCCACAACGCTTGTGTTCCCATTTTGAAAGCTTCATCATGCAGTCTAGAAGACACCTGAAAAGCATTGTTGTTGCTGGGGATTTAGTCACTGCCTGTCGGCTTCTGAGAAGAAAATGAGTTTTCCCGAAATGGGAAACTGACGCCACAACGCTTGTGTTCCCATTTTGAAAGCTTCATCATGCAGTCTAGAAGACACCTGAAAAGCATTGTTGTTGCTGGGGATTTAGTCACTGCCTGTCGGCTTCTGAGAAGAAAATGAGTTTTCCCGAAAGGACCTTGTGCTTCCAGTTCCTAGTTGGAAGCTCACCCTGCTCTCCTCTATACCAAAAGTGGAAGTCAACGTGAGCACTAACCTAAAAGTAAGGCCCTGATTATCCTTGCAAATCGGGAGGCATGCAGCAGCTCCATGAGGCCTTCCTCGCTGTTCTGCTTTAGTTGAATGGTAGTAAGCTTTCCAAGACTCCTAGGCACCTTGCTTCACCACCCGTTTCGGTATCAGAAAACTGCCTAGAGCCAGGAAGCTCTGGTGCTGCGTTTATGCTGCGTATCAACCTAGAAATTGGAGACTGATGGCACAAGGCTTGTTTTCCCATTAGGAAGGCTCCGTTCACGCGGCCTCCTTTATACCTGAAAAGCATTGTTGTTGCCAGGGATTTAGTCACTGCCTGCCTGCTGCTGCGAAGAAAATGAGTTTTCCCGAAAGAAACCTTGTGCTTCCAGTTCCTAGTTGGAAGCTCACTCTGCTCTGCTCTATAACTAAAGTGAAAGTCAAGGGGAGCACTAGCCTCGAAGTAATGCCCTGATTATCCTGGCAAAACGGGAGGTGTGCAGCAGCTCCATGAGGCCTTCATCGCTGTTCTCTTTTAGTTTCACGGTAGTAAGCTTTCCAAGACTCCTAGAGACCTTACTTCAGCACCCGTTTGGGTATCCGAAAACTGCCTAGAGCCAGGAAGCTCTGCTCCTGCGTGTATGCTGCATACCAACTTACTATTTGGAGACTGAGGGCACAAGGCTTCTTTGCCCATTTGGAAAGCTCCGTTCATGCGGCCTCCTTTATACCTGAAAAGCATTGTTGTTGCCGGGGTTTTAGTCACTGCCTGCATGGTTCTGAGAAGATATTGAGTTTCCCGTAAGAAACCTTGTGCTTCCAGTTCCTAGTTGGAAGCTCACCCTGCTCTGCTCTATACCTAATGTGAAAGTCAACGTGAGCCCTAGCCTCGAAGGAAGGCCCTGATTTGCCTTGCCAAACGGGAGGCGTGGAGCAGCTCCATGAGGCCTTCTTCACTGTTCTGCTTTAGTTTCAAGGTAGATAGCTTTTCAAGACTCCTAGGGACCTTGTATCAGCACCCGTTTTGCTACCATTATACTGAGTGAGGCCAGGAAGCTCAGGGCCACGTAGGCAACTTCAGCCCCGTAGGCCTTTTGGAACACCCCAGTGTTGGCTAGAGAAAGGCAACACACTGCACCTTTCCTTGGGAGAGCCAGGTTATCTCAGGTCTACGCAGGATTCAGGAACACACTTCGAGACTGTCCGCCAGTAAATGGATGTAACCTCATTCCCCTAGTTGAACTCTATTGAGAAAAACACTCTCTTCTAATCCCTTTTCACCTTTTACACTTAGAGTCACGCATCCTCAAGGAGGTGGTCGGTTTGCATTCCAAGTACAATTTAAGCACAGTTCTTGGTGTAACACTGTAGGTCTTTGACGGATGCACAGGCCCCTAAGTCTCCCTCGTGCATCCTTTGTTTAGGCACTTGGCTGCACGCAGAAAAGCGGTCGTAGAAAAAAGTTGAATCAGGGAAAGCCCCAGTGGGTATCGTGAATCTCTTTTGACTTGTTAGCATCACCATGTACTTATGCTGCGTGTCATTCTGGAAATGGGAAACTGATGCCACAACGCTTGTGTTCCCATTTTGAAAGCTTCATCATGCAGTCTAGAAGATACCTGAAAAGCATTGTTGTTGCTGGGGATTTAGTCACTGCCTGTCGGCTTCTGAGAAGAAAATGAGTTTTCCCGAAAGGACCTTGTGCTTCCAGTTCCTAGTTGGAAGCTCACCCTGCTCTCCTCTATACCAAAAGTGGAAGTCAACGTGAGCACTAACCTAAAAGTAAGGCCCTGATTATCCTTGCAAATCGGGAGGCATGCAGCAGCTCCATGAGGCCTTCCTCGCTGTTCTGATTTAGTTTAACGGTAGTAAGCTTTCCAAGACTCCTAGGCACCTTGCTTCACCACCCGTTTCGGTATCAGAAAACTGCCTAGAGCCAGGAAGCTCTGGTCCTGCGTGTATGCTGCGTATCAACCTAGAAATTGGAGACTGATGGCACAAGGCTTGTTTTCCCATTAGGAAGGCTCCGTTCACGCGGCCTCCTTTATACCTGAAAAGCATTGTTGTTGCCGGGGATTTAGTCACTGCCTGCCTGCTGCTGCGAAGAAAATGAGTTTTCCCGAAAGAAACCTTGAGCTTCCAGTTCCTAGTTGGAAGCTCACTCTGCTCTGCTCTATATCTAAACTGAAAGTCAAGGGGAGCACTAGCCTCGAAGTAATGCCCTGATTATCCTGGCAAAACGGGAGGCGTGCAGCAGCTCCATGAGGCCTTCATCGCTGTTCTCTTTTAGTTTCACGGTAGTAAGCTTTCCAAGACTCCTAGAGACCTTACTTCAGCACCCGTTTCGGTATCCGAAAACTGCCTAGAGCCAGGAAGCTCTGCTCCTGCGTGTATGCTGCATACCAACTTACTATTTGGAGACTGAGGGCACAAGGCTTCTTTGCCCATTTGGAAAGCTCCGTTCATGCGGCCTCCTTTATACCTGAAAAGCATTGTTGTTGCCGGGGTTTTAGTCACTGCCTGCATGGTTCTGAGAAGATATTGAGTTTTCCCGTAAGAAATCTTGTGCTTCCAGTTCCTAGTAGGAAGCTCACCCTTCTCTGCTCTATAACTAAAGTGAAAGTCAAGGGGAGCACTAGCCTCGAAGTAATGCCCTGATTATCCTGGCAAAACGGGAGGCGTGCAGCAGCTCCATGAGGCCTTCATCGCTGTTCTCTTTTAGTTTCACGGTAGTAAGCTTTCCAAGACTCCTAGAGACCTTACTTCAGCACCCGTTTCGGTATCCGAAAACTGCCTAGAGCCAGGAAGCTCTGCTCCTGCGTGTATGCTGCATACCAACTTACTATTTGGAGACTGAGGGCACAAGGCTTCTTTGCCCATTTGGAAAGCTCCGTTCATGCGGCCTCCTTTATACCTGAAAAGCATTGTTGTTGCCGGGGTTTTAGTCACTGCCTGCATGGTTCTGAGAAGATATTGAGTTTCCCGTAAGAAACCTTGTGCTTCCAGTTCCTAGTTGGAAGCTCACCCTGCTCTGCTCTATACCTAATGTGAAAGTCAACGTGAGCCCTAGCCTCGAAGGAAGGCCCTGATTTGCCTTGCCAAACGGGAGGCGTGGAGCAGCTCCATGAGGCCTTCTTCACTGTTCTGCTTTAGTTTCAAGGTAGATAGCTTTTCAAGACTCCTAGGGACCTTGTTTCAGCACCCGTTTTGCTACCATTATACTGAGTGAGGCCAGGAAGCTCAGGGCCACGTAGGCAACTTCAGCCCCGTAGGCCTTTTGGAACACCCCAGTGTTGGCTAGAGAAAGGCAACACACTGCACCTTTCCTTGGGAGAGCCAGGTTATCTCAGGTCTACGCAGGATTCAGGAACACACTTCGAGACTGTCCGCCAGTAAATGGATGTAACCTCATTCCCCTAGTTGAACTCTATTGAGAAAAACACTCTCTTCTAATCCCTTTTCACCTTTTACACTTAGAGTCACGCATCCTCAAGGAGGTGGTCGGTTTGCATTCCAAGTACAATTTAAGCACAGTTCTTGGTGTAACACTGTAGGTCTTTGACGGATGCACAGGCCCCTAAGTCTCCCTCGTGCATCCTTTGTTTAGGCACTTGGCTGCACGCAGAAAAGCGGTCGTAGAAAAAAGTTGAATCAGGGAAAGCCCCAGTGGGTATCGTGAATCTCTTTTGACTTGTTAGCATCACCATGTACTTATGCTGCGTGTCATTCTGGAAATGGGAAACTGATGCCACAACGCTTGTGTTCCCATTTTGAAAGCTTCATCATGCAGTCTAGAAGACACCTGAAAAGCATTGTTGTTGCTGGGGATTTAGTCACTGCCTGTCGGCTTCTGAGAAGAAAATGAGTTTTCCCGAAATGGGAAACTGACGCCACAACGCTTGTGTTCCCATTTTGAAAGCTTCATCATGCAGTCTAGAAGACACCTGAAAAGCATTGTTGTTGCTGGGGATTTAGTCACTGCCTGTCGGCTTCTGAGAAGAAAATGAGTTTTCCCGAAAGGACCTTGTGCTTCCAGTTCCTAGTTGGAAGCTCACCCTGCTCTCCTCTATACCAAAAGTGGAAGTCAACGTGAGCACTAACCTAAAAGTAAGGCCCTGATTATCCTTGCAAATCGGGAGGCATGCAGCAGCTCCATGAGGCCTTCCTCGCTGTTCTGCTTTAGTTGAATGGTAGTAAGCTTTCCAAGACTCCTAGGCACCTTGCTTCACCACCCGTTTCGGTATCAGAAAACTGCCTAGAGCCAGGAAGCTCTGGTGCTGCGTTTATGCTGCGTATCAACCTAGAAATTGGAGACTGATGGCACAAGGCTTGTTTTCCCATTAGGAAGGCTCCGTTCACGCGGCCTCCTTTATACCTGAAAAGCATTGTTGTTGCCAGGGATTTAGTCACTGCCTGCCTGCTGCTGCGAAGAAAATGAGTTTTCCCGAAAGAAACCTTGTGCTTCCAGTTCCTAGTTGGAAGCTCACTCTGCTCTGCTCTATAACTAAAGTGAAAGTCAAGGGGAGCACTAGCCTCGAAGTAATGCCCTGATTATCCTGGCAAAACGGGAGGTGTGCAGCAGCTCCATGAGGCCTTCATCGCTGTTCTCTTTTAGTTTCACGGTAGTAAGCTTTCCAAGACTCCTAGAGACCTTACTTCAGCACCCGTTTGGGTATCCGAAAACTGCCTAGAGCCAGGAAGCTCTGCTCCTGCGTGTATGCTGCATACCAACTTACTATTTGGAGACTGAGGGCACAAGGCTTCTTTGCCCATTTGGAAAGCTCCGTTCATGCGGCCTCCTTTATACCTGAAAAGCATTGTTGTTGCCGGGGTTTTAGTCACTGCCTGCATGGTTCTGAGAAGATATTGAGTTTCCCGTAAGAAACCTTGTGCTTCCAGTTCCTAGTTGGAAGCTCACCCTGCTCTGCTCTATACCTAATGTGAAAGTCAACGTGAGCCCTAGCCTCGAAGGAAGGCCCTGATTTGCCTTGCCAAACGGGAGGCGTGGAGCAGCTCCATGAGGCCTTCTTCACTGTTCTGCTTTAGTTTCAAGGTAGATAGCTTTTCAAGACTCCTAGGGACCTTGTATCAGCACCCGTTTTGCTACCATTATACTGAGTGAGGCCAGGAAGCTCAGGGCCACGTAGGCAACTTCAGCCCCGTAGGCCTTTTGGAACACCCCAGTGTTGGCTAGAGAAAGGCAACACACTGCACCTTTCCTTGGGAGAGCCAGGTTATCTCAGGTCTACGCAGGATTCAGGAACACACTTCGAGACTGTCCGCCAGTAAATGGATGTAACCTCATTCCCCTAGTTGAACTCTATTGAGAAAAACACTCTCTTCTAATCCCTTTTCACCTTTTACACTTAGAGTCACGCATCCTCAAGGAGGTGGTCGGTTTGCATTCCAAGTACAATTTAAGCACAGTTCTTGGTGTAACACTGTAGGTCTTTGACGGATGCACAGGCCCCTAAGTCTCCCTCGTGCATCCTTTGTTTAGGCACTTGGCTGCACGCAGAAAAGCGGTCGTAGAAAAAAGTTGAATCAGGGAAAGCCCCAGTGGGTATCGTGAATCTCTTTTGACTTGTTAGCATCACCATGTACTTATGCTGCGTGTCATTCTGGAAATGGGAAACTGATGCCACAACGCTTGTGTTCCCATTTTGAAAGCTTCATCATGCAGTCTAGAAGATACCTGAAAAGCATTGTTGTTGCTGGGGATTTAGTCACTGCCTGTCGGCTTCTGAGAAGAAAATGAGTTTTCCCGAAAGGACCTTGTGCTTCCAGTTCCTAGTTGGAAGCTCACCCTGCTCTCCTCTATACCAAAAGTGGAAGTCAACGTGAGCACTAACCTAAAAGTAAGGCCCTGATTATCCTTGCAAATCGGGAGGCATGCAGCAGCTCCATGAGGCCTTCATCGCTGTTCTCTTTTAGTTTCACGGTAGTAAGCTTTCCAAGACTCCTAGGCACCTTGCTTCACCACCCGTTTCGGTATCAGAAAACTGCCTAGAGCCAGGAAGCTCTGGTCCTGCGTGTATGCTGCGTATCAACCTAGAAATTGGAGACTGATGGCACAAGGCTTGTTTTCCCATTAGGAAGGCTCCGTTCACGCGGCCTCCTTTATACCTGAAAAGCATTGTTGTTGCCGGGGATTTAGTCACTGCCTGCCTGCTGCTGCGAAGAAAATGAGTTTTCCCGAAAGAAACCTTGAGCTTCCAGTTCCTAGTTGGAAGCTCACTCTGCTCTGCTCTATATCTAAACTGAAAGTCAAGGGGAGCACTAGCCTCGAAGTAATGCCCTGATTATCCTGGCAAAACGGGAGGCGTGCAGCAGCTCCATGAGGCCTTCATCGCTGTTCTCTTTTAGTTTCACGGTAGTAAGCTTTCCAAGACTCCTAGAGACCTTACTTCAGCACCCGTTTCGGTATCCGAAAACTGCCTAGAGCCAGGAAGCTCTGCTCCTGCGTGTATGCTGCATACCAACTTACTATTTGGAGACTGAGGGCACAAGGCTTCTTTGCCCATTTGGAAAGCTCCGTTCATGCGGCCTCCTTTATACCTGAAAAGCATTGTTGTTGCCGGGGTTTTAGTCACTGCCTGCATGGTTCTGAGAAGATATTGAGTTTTCCCGTAAGAAACCTTGTGCTTCCAGTTCCTAGTAGGAAGCTCACCCTTCTCTGCTCTATAACTAAAGTGAAAGTCAAGGGGAGCACTAGCCTCGAAGTAATGCCCTGATTATCCTGGCAAAACGGGAGGCGTGCAGCAGCTCCATGAGGCCTTCATCGCTGTTCTCTTTTAGTTTCACGGTAGTAAGCTTTCCAAGACTCCTAGAGACCTTACTTCAGCACCCGTTTCGGTATCCGAAAACTGCCTAGAGCCAGGAAGCTCTGCTCCTGCGTGTATGCTGCATACCAACTTACTATTTGGAGACTGAGGGCACAAGGCTTCTTTGCCCATTTGGAAAGCTCCGTTCATGCGGCCTCCTTTATACCTGAAAAGCATTGTTGTTGCCGGGGTTTTAGTCACTGCCTGCATGGTTCTGAGAAGATATTGAGTTTCCCGTAAGAAACCTTGTGCTTCCAGTTCCTAGTTGGAAGCTCACCCTGCTCTGCTCTATACCTAATGTGAAAGTCAACGTGAGCCCTAGCCTCGAAGGAAGGCCCTGATTTGCCTTGCCAAACGGGAGGCGTGGAGCAGCTCCATGAGGCCTTCTTCACTGTTCTGCTTTAGTTTCAAGGTAGATAGCTTTTCAAGACTCCTAGGGACCTTGTTTCAGCACCCGTTTTGCTACCATTATACTGAGTGAGGCCAGGAAGCTCAGGGCCACGTAGGCAACTTCAGCCCCGTAGGCCTTTTGGAACACCCCAGTGTTGGCTAGAGAAAGGCAACACACTGCACCTTTCCTTGGGAGAGCCAGGTTATCTCAGGTCTACGCAGGATTCAGGAACACACTTCGAGACTGTCCGCCAGTAAATGGATGTAACCTCATTCCCCTAGTTGAACTCTATTGAGAAAAACACTCTCTTCTAATCCCTTTTCACCTTTTACACTTAGAGTCACGCATCCTCAAGGAGGTGGTCGGTTTGCATTCCAAGTACAATTTAAGCACAGTTCTTGGTGTAACACTGTAGGTCTTTGACGGATGCACAGGCCCCTAAGTCTCCCTCGTGCATCCTTTGTTTAGGCACTTGGCTGCACGCAGAAAAGCGGTCGTAGAAAAAAGTTGAATCAGGGAAAGCCCCAGTGGGTATCGTGAATCTCTTTTGACTTGTTAGCATCACCATGTACTTATGCTGCGTGTCATTCTGGAAATGGGAAACTGATGCCACAACGCTTGTGTTCCCATTTTGAAAGCTTCATCATGCAGTCTAGAAGACACCTGAAAAGCATTGTTGTTGCTGGGGATTTAGTCACTGCCTGTCGGCTTCTGAGAAGAAAATGAGTTTTCCCGAAATGGGAAACTGACGCCACAACGCTTGTGTTCCCATTTTGAAAGCTTCATCATGCAGTCTAGAAGACACCTGAAAAGCATTGTTGTTGCTGGGGATTTAGTCACTGCCTGTCGGCTTCTGAGAAGAAAATGAGTTTTCCCGAAAGGACCTTGTGCTTCCAGTTCCTAGTTGGAAGCTCACCCTGCTCTCCTCTATACCAAAAGTGGAAGTCAACGTGAGCACTAACCTAAAAGTAAGGCCCTGATTATCCTTGCAAATCGGGAGGCATGCAGCAGCTCCATGAGGCCTTCCTCGCTGTTCTGCTTTAGTTGAATGGTAGTAAGCTTTCCAAGACTCCTAGGCACCTTGCTTCACCACCCGTTTCGGTATCAGAAAACTGCCTAGAGCCAGGAAGCTCTGGTGCTGCGTTTATGCTGCGTATCAACCTAGAAATTGGAGACTGATGGCACAAGGCTTGTTTTCCCATTAGGAAGGCTCCGTTCACGCGGCCTCCTTTATACCTGAAAAGCATTGTTGTTGCCAGGGATTTAGTCACTGCCTGCCTGCTGCTGCGAAGAAAATGAGTTTTCCCGAAAGAAACCTTGTGCTTCCAGTTCCTAGTTGGAAGCTCACTCTGCTCTGCTCTATAACTAAAGTGAAAGTCAAGGGGAGCACTAGCCTCGAAGTAATGCCCTGATTATCCTGGCAAAACGGGAGGCGTGCAGCAGCTCCATGAGGCCTTCATCGCTGTTCTCTTTTAGTTTCACGGTAGTAAGCTTTCCAAGACTCCTAGAGACCTTACTTCAGCACCCGTTTCGGTATCCGAAAACTGCCTAGAGCCAGGAAGCTCTGCTCCTGCGTGTATGCTGCATACCAACTTACTATTTGGAGACTGAGGGCACAAGGCTTCTTTGCCCATTTGGAAAGCTCCGTTCATGCGGCCTCCTTTATACCTGAAAAGCATTGTTGTTGCCGGGGTTTTAGTCACTGCCTGCATGGTTCTGAGAAGATATTGAGTTTCCCGTAAGAAACCTTGTGCTTCCACTTCCTAGTTGGAAGCTCACCCTGCTCTGCTCTATACCTAATGTGAAAGTCAACGTGAGCCCTAGCCTCGAAGGAAGGCCCTGATTTGCCTTGCCAAACGGGAGGCGTGGAGCAGCTCCATGAGGCCTTCTTCACTGTTCTGCTTTAGTTTCAAGGTAGATAGCTTTTCAAGACTCCTAGGCACCTTGCTTCACCACCCGTTTCGGTATCAGAAAACTGCCTAGAGCCAGGAAGCTCTGGTCCTGCGTGTATGCTGCGTATCAACCTAGAAATTGGAGACTGATGGCACAAGGCTTGTTTTCCCATTAGGAAGGCTCCGTTCATGCGGCCTCCTTTATACCTGAAAAGCATTGTTGTTGCCGGGGATTTAGTCACTGCCTGCCTGCTGCTGCGAAGAAAATGAGTTTTCCCGAAAGAAACCTTGTGCTTCCAGTTCCTAGTTGGAAGCTCACTCTGCTCTGCTCTATATCTAAACTGAAAGTCAAGGGGAGCACTAGCCTCGAAGTAATGCCCTGATTATCCTGGCAAAACGGGAGGCGTGCAGCAGCTCCATGAGGCCTTCATCGCTGTTCTCTTTTAGTTTCACGGTAGTAAGCTTTCCAAGACTCCTAGAGACCTTACTTCAGCACCCGTTTCGGTATCCGAAAACTGCCTAGAGCCAGGAAGCTCTGCTCCTGCGTGTATGCTGCGTATCAACTTACTATTTGGAGACTGAGGGCACAAGGCTTCTTTGCCCATTTGGAAAGCTCCGTTCATGCGGCCTCCTTTATACCTGAAAAGCATTGTTGTTGCCGGGGATTTAGTCACTGCCTGTCGGCTTCTGAGAAGAAAATGAGTTTTCCCGAAAGGACCTTGTGCTTCCAGTTCCTAGTTGGAAGCTCACCCTGCTCTCCTCTATACCAAAAGTGGAAGTCAACGTGAGCACTAACCTAAAAGTAAGGCCCTGATTATCCTTGCCAATCGGGAGGCATGCAGCAGCTCCATGAGGCCTTCCTCGCTGTTCTGCTTTAGTTTAACGGTAGTAAGCTTTCCAAGACTCCTAGGCACCTTGCTTCACCACCCGTTTCGGGTTTCGGTATCAGAAAACTGCCTAGAGCCAGGAAGCTCTGGTCCTGCGTGTATGCTGCGTATCAACCTAGAAACTGGAGACTGATGGCACAAGGCTTGTTTTCCCATTAGGAAGGCTCCGTTCATGCGGCCTCCTTTATACCTGAAAAGCATTGTTGTTGCCGGGGATTTAGTCACTGCCTGCCTGCTGCTGCGAAGAAAATGAGTTTTCCCGAAAGAAACCTTGTGCTTCCAGTTCCTAGTTGGAAGCTCACTCTGCTCTGCTCTATATCTAAACTGAAAGTCAAGGGGAGCACTAGCCTCGAAGTAATGCCCTGATTATCCTGGCAAAACGGGAGGCGTGCAGCAGCTCCTTGAGGCCTTCATCGCTGTTCTCTTTTAGTTTCACGGTAGTAAGCTTTCCAAGACTCCTAGAGACCTTACTTCAGCACCCGTTTCGGTATCAGAAAACTGCCTAGAGCCAGGAAGCTCTGGTCCTGCGTGTATGCTGCGTATCAACTTACTATTTGGAGACTGATGGCACAAGGCTTCTTTGCCCATTTGGAAAGCTCCGTTCATGCGGCCTCCTTTATACCTGAAAAGCATTGTTGTTGCCGGGGTTTTAGTCACTGCCTGCATGGTTCTGAGAAGATATTGAGTTTTCCCGTAAGAAACCTTGTGCTTCCAGTTCCTAGTAGGAAGCTCACCCTTCTCTGCTCTATAACTAAAGTGAAAGTCAAGGGGAGCACTAGCCTCGAAGTAATGCCCTGATTATCCTGGCAAAACGGGAGGCGTGCAGCAGCTCCATGAGGCCTTCATCGCTGTTCTCTTTTAGTTTCACGGTAGTAAGCTTTCCAAGACTCCTAGAGACCTTACTTCAGCACCCGTTTCGGTATCCGAAAACTGCCTAGAGCCAGGAAGCTCTGCTCCTGCGTGTATGCTGCATACCAACTTACTATTTGGAGACTGAGGGCACAAGGCTTCTTTGCCCATTTGGAAAGCTCCGTTCATGCGGCCTCCTTTATACCTGAAAAGCATTGTTGTTGCCGGGGTTTTAGTCACTGCCTGCATGGTTCTGAGAAGATATTGAGTTTCCCGTAAGAAACCTTGTGCTTCCAGTTCCTAGTTGGAAGCTCACCCTGCTCTGCTCTATACCTAATGTGAAAGTCAACGTGAGCCCTAGCCTCGAAGGAAGGCCCTGATTTGCCTTGCCAAACGGGAGGCGTGGAGCAGCTCCATGAGGCCTTCTTCACTGTTCTGCTTTAGTTTCAAGGTAGATAGCTTTTCAAGACTCCTAGGCACCTTGCTTCACCACCCGTTTCGGTATCAGAAAACTGCCTAGAGCCAGGAAGCTCTGGTCCTGCGTGTATGCTGCGTATCAACCTAGAAATTGGAGACTGATGGCACAAGGCTTGTTTTCCCATTAGGAAGGCTCCGTTCATGCGGCCTCCTTTATACCTGAAAAGCATTGTTGTTGCCGGGGATTTAGTCACTGCCTGCCTGCTGCTGCGAAGAAAATGAGTTTTCCCGAAAGAAACCTTGTGCTTCCAGTTCCTAGTTGGAAGCTCACTCTGCTCTGCTCTATATCTAAACTGAAAGTCAAGGGGAGCACTAGCCTCGAAGTAATGCCCTGATTATCCTGGCAAAACGGGAGGCGTGCAGCAGCTCCTTGAGGCCTTCATCGCTGTTCTCTTTTAGTTTCACGGTAGTAAGCTTTCCAAGACTCCTAGAGACCTTACTTCAGCACCCGTTTCGGTATCAGAAAACTGCCTAGAGCCAGGAAGCTCTGGTCCTGCGTGTATGCTGCGTATCAACTTACTATTTGGAGACTGATGGCACAAGGCTTCTTTGCCCATTTGGAAAGCTCCGTTCATGCGGCCTCCTTTATACCTGAAAAGCATTGTTGTTGCCGGGGTTTTAGTCACTGCCTGCATGGTTCTGAGAAGATATTGAGTTTTCCCGTAAGAAACCTTGTGCTTCCAGTTCCTAGTAGGAAGCTCACCCTTCTCTGCTCTATAACTAAAGTGAAAGTCAAGGGGAGCACTAGCCTCGAAGTAATGCCCTGATTATCCTGGCAAAACGGGAGGCGTGCAGCAGCTCCATGAGGCCTTCATCGCTGTTCTCTTTTAGTTTCACGGTAGTAAGCTTTCCAAGACTCCTAGAGACCTTACTTCAGCACCCGTTTCGGTATCCGAAAACTGCCTAGAGCCAGGAAGCTCTGCTCCTGCGTGTATGCTGCATACCAACTTACTATTTGGAGACTGAGGGCACAAGGCTTCTTTGCCCATTTGGAAAGCTCCGTTCATGCGGCCTCCTTTATACCTGAAAAGCATTGTTGTTGCCGGGGTTTTAGTCACTGCCTGCATGGTTCTGAGAAGATATTGAGTTTCCCGTAAGAAACCTTGTGCTTCCAGTTCCTAGTTGGAAGCTCACCCTGCTCTGCTCTATACCTAATGTGAAAGTCAACGTGAGCCCTAGCCTCGAAGGAAGGCCCTGATTTGCCTTGCCAAACGGGAGGCGTGGAGCAGCTCCATGAGGCCTTCTTCACTGTTCTGCTTTAGTTTCAAGGTAGATAGCTTTTCAAGACTCCTAGGGACCTTGTTTCAGCACCCGTTTTGCTACCATTATACTGAGTGAGGCCAGGAAGCTCAGGGCCACGTAGGCAACTTCAGCCCCGTAGGCCTTTTGGAACACCCCAGTGTTGGCTAGAGAAAGGCAACACACTGCACCTTTCCTTGGGAGAGCCAGGTTATCTCAGGTCTACGCAGGATTCAGGAACACACTTCGAGACTGTCCGCCAGTAAATGGATGTAACCTCATTCCCCTAGTTGAACTCTATTGAGAAAAACACTCTCTTCTAATCCCTTTTCACCTTTTACACTTAGAGTCACGCATCCTCAAGGAGGTGGTCGGTTTGCATTCCAAGTACAATTTAAGCACAGTTCTTGGTGTAACACTGTAGGTCTTTGACGGATGCACAGGCCCCTAAGTCTCCCTCGTGCATCCTTTGTTTAGGCACTTGGCTGCACGCAGAAAAGCGGTCGTAGAAAAAAGTTGAATCAGGGAAAGCCCCAGTGGGTATCGTGAATCTCTTTTGACTTGTTAGCATCACCATGTACTTATGCTGCGTGTCATTCTGGAAATGGGAAACTGATGCCACAACGCTTGTGTTCCCATTTTGAAAGCTTCATCATGCAGTCTAGAAGATACCTGAAAAGCATTGTTGTTGCTGGGGATTTAGTCACTGCCTGTCGGCTTCTGAGAAGAAAATGAGTTTTCCCGAAAGGACCTTGTGCTTCCAGTTCCTAGTTGGAAGCTCACCCTGCTCTCCTCTATACCAAAAGTGGAAGTCAACGTGAGCACTAACCTAAAAGTAAGGCCCTGATTATCCTTGCAAATCGGGAGGCATGCAGCAGCTCCATGAGGCCTTCCTCGCTGTTCTGATTTAGTTTAACGGTAGTAAGCTTTCCAAGACTCCTAGGCACCTTGCTTCACCACCCGTTTCGGTATCAGAAAACTGCCTAGAGCCAGGAAGCTCTGGTCCTGCGTGTATGCTGCGTATCAACCTAGAAATTGGAGACTGATGGCACAAGGCTTGTTTTCCCATTAGGAAGGCTCCGTTCACGCGGCCTCCTTTATACCTGAAAAGCATTGTTGTTGCCGGGGATTTAGTCACTGCCTGCCTGCTGCTGCGAAGAAAATGAGTTTTCCCGAAAGAAACCTTGAGCTTCCAGTTCCTAGTTGGAAGCTCACTCTGCTCTGCTCTATATCTAAACTGAAAGTCAAGGGGAGCACTAGCCTCGAAGTAATGCCCTGATTATCCTGGCAAAACGGGAGGCGTGCAGCAGCTCCATGAGGCCTTCATCGCTGTTCTCTTTTAGTTTCACGGTAGTAAGCTTTCCAAGACTCCTAGAGACCTTACTTCAGCACCCGTTTCGGTATCCGAAAACTGCCTAGAGCCAGGAAGCTCTGCTCCTGCGTGTATGCTGCATACCAACTTACTATTTGGAGACTGAGGGCACAAGGCTTCTTTGCCCATTTGGAAAGCTCCGTTCATGCGGCCTCCTTTATACCTGAAAAGCATTGTTGTTGCCGGGGTTTTAGTCACTGCCTGCATGGTTCTGAGAAGATATTGAGTTTTCCCGTAAGAAACCTTGTGCTTCCAGTTCCTAGTAGGAAGCTCACCCTTCTCTGCTCTATAACTAAAGTGAAAGTCAAGGGGAGCACTAGCCTCGAAGTAATGCCCTGATTATCCTGGCAAAACGGGAGGCGTGCAGCAGCTCCATGAGGCCTTCATCGCTGTTCTCTTTTAGTTTCACGGTAGTAAGCTTTCCAAGACTCCTAGAGACCTTACTTCAGCACCCGTTTCGGTATCCGAAAACTGCCTAGAGCCAGGAAGCTCTGCTCCTGCGTGTATGCTGCATACCAACTTACTATTTGGAGACTGAGGGCACAAGGCTTCTTTGCCCATTTGGAAAGCTCCGTTCATGCGGCCTCCTTTATACCTGAAAAGCATTGTTGTTGCCGGGGTTTTAGTCACTGCCTGCATGGTTCTGAGAAGATATTGAGTTTCCCGTAAGAAACCTTGTGCTTCCAGTTCCTAGTTGGAAGCTCACCCTGCTCTGCTCTATACCTAATGTGAAAGTCAACGTGAGCCCTAGCCTCGAAGGAAGGCCCTGATTTGCCTTGCCAAACGGGAGGCGTGGAGCAGCTCCATGAGGCCTTCTTCACTGTTCTGCTTTAGTTTCAAGGTAGATAGCTTTTCAAGACTCCTAGGCACCTTGCTTCACCACCCGTTTCGGTATCAGAAAACTGCCTAGAGCCAGGAAGCTCTGGTCCTGCGTGTATGCTGCGTATCAACCTAGAAATTGGAGACTGATGGCACAAGGCTTGTTTTCCCATTAGGAAGGCTCCGTTCATGCGGCCTCCTTTATACCTGAAAAGCATTGTTGTTGCCGGGGATTTAGTCACTGCCTGCCTGCTGCTGCGAAGAAAATGAGTTTTCCCGAAAGAAACCTTGTGCTTCCAGTTCCTAGTTGGAAGCTCACTCTGCTCTGCTCTATATCTAAACTGAAAGTCAAGGGGAGCACTAGCCTCGAAGTAATGCCCTGATTATCCTGGCAAAACGGGAGGCGTGCAGCAGCTCCTTGAGGCCTTCATCGCTGTTCTCTTTTAGTTTCACGGTAGTAAGCTTTCCAAGACTCCTAGAGACCTTACTTCAGCACCCGTTTCGGTATCAGAAAACTGCCTAGAGCCAGGAAGCTCTGGTCCTGCGTGTATGCTGCGTATCAACTTACTATTTGGAGACTGATGGCACAAGGCTTCTTTGCCCATTTGGAAAGCTCCGTTCATGCGGCCTCCTTTATACCTGAAAAGCATTGTTGTTGCCGGGGTTTTAGTCACTGCCTGCATGGTTCTGAGAAGATATTGAGTTTTCCCGTAAGAAACCTTGTGCTTCCAGTTCCTAGTAGGAAGCTCACCCTTCTCTGCTCTATAACTAAAGTGAAAGTCAAGGGGAGCACTAGCCTCGAAGTAATGCCCTGATTATCCTGGCAAAACGGGAGGCGTGCAGCAGCTCCATGAGGCCTTCATCGCTGTTCTCTTTTAGTTTCACGGTAGTAAGCTTTCCAAGACTCCTAGAGACCTTACTTCAGCACCCGTTTGGGTATCCGAAAACTGCCTAGAGCCAGGAAGCTCTGCTCCTGCGTGTATGCTGCATACCAACTTACTATTTGGAGACTGAGGGCACAAGGCTTCTTTGCCCATTTGGAAAGCTCCGTTCATGCGGCCTCCTTTATACCTGAAAAGCATTGTTGTTGCCGGGGTTTTAGTCACTGCCTGCATGGTTCTGAGAAGATATTGAGTTTCCCGTAAGAAACCTTGTGCTTCCAGTTCCTAGTTGGAAGCTCACCCTGCTCTGCTCTATACCTAATGTGAAAGTCAACGTGAGCCCTAGCCTCGAAGGAAGGCCCTGATTTGCCTTGCCAAACGGGAGGCGTGGAGCAGCTCCATGAGGCCTTCTTCACTGTTCTGCTTTAGTTTCAAGGTAGATAGCTTTTCAAGACTCCTAGGGACCTTGTATCAGCACCCGTTTTGCTACCATTATACTGAGTGAGGCCAGGAAGCTCAGGGCCACGTAGGCAACTTCAGCCCCGTAGGCCTTTTGGAACACCCCAGTGTTGGCTAGAGAAAGGCAACACACTGCACCTTTCCTTGGGAGAGCCAGGTTATCTCAGGTCTACGCAGGATTCAGGAACACACTTCGAGACTGTCCGCCAGTAAATGGATGTAACCTCATTCCCCTAGTTGAACTCTATTGAGAAAAACACTCTCTTCTAATCCCTTTTCACCTTTTACACTTAGAGTCACGCATCCTCAAGGAGGTGGTCGGTTTGCATTCCAAGTACAATTTAAGCACAGTTCTTGGTGTAACACTGTAGGTCTTTGACGGATGCACAGGCCCCTAAGTCTCCCTCGTGCATCCTTTGTTTAGGCACTTGGCTGCACGCAGAAAAGCGGTCGTAGAAAAAAGTTGAATCAGGGAAAGCCCCAGTGGGTATCGTGAATCTCTTTTGACTTGTTAGCATCACCATGTACTTATGCTGCGTGTCATTCTGGAAATGGGAAACTGATGCCACAACGCTTGTGTTCCCATTTTGAAAGCTTCATCATGCAGTCTAGAAGATACCTGAAAAGCATTGTTGTTGCTGGGGATTTAGTCACTGCCTGTCGGCTTCTGAGAAGAAAATGAGTTTTCCCGAAAGGACCTTGTGCTTCCAGTTCCTAGTTGGAAGCTCACCCTGCTCTCCTCTATACCAAAAGTGGAAGTCAACGTGAGCACTAACCTAAAAGTAAGGCCCTGATTATCCTTGCAAATCGGGAGGCATGCAGCAGCTCCATGAGGCCTTCCTCGCTGTTCTGATTTAGTTTAACGGTAGTAAGCTTTCCAAGACTCCTAGGCACCTTGCTTCACCACCCGTTTCGGTATCAGAAAACTGCCTAGAGCCAGGAAGCTCTGGTCCTGCGTGTATGCTGCGTATCAACCTAGAAATTGGAGACTGATGGCACAAGGCTTGTTTTCCCATTAGGAAGGCTCCGTTCACGCGGCCTACTTTATACCTGAAAAGCATTGTTGTTGCCGGGGATTTAGTCACTGCCTGCCTGCTGCTGCGAAGAAAATGAGTTTTCCCGAAAGAAACCTTGAGCTTCCAGTTCCTAGTTGGAAGCTCACTCTGCTCTGCTCTATATCTAAACTGAAAGTCAAGGGGAGCACTAGCCTCGAAGTAATGCCCTGATTATCCTGGCAAAACGGGAGGCGTGCAGCAGCTCCATGAGGCCTTCATCGCTGTTCTCTTTTAGTTTCACGGTAGTAAGCTTTCCAAGACTCCTAGAGACCTTACTTCAGCACCCGTTTCGGTATCCGAAAACTGCCTAGAGCCAGGAAGCTCTGCTCCTGCGTGTATGCTGCATACCAACTTACTATTTGGAGACTGAGGGCACAAGGCTTCTTTGCCCATTTGGAAAGCTCCGTTCATGCGGCCTCCTTTATACCTGAAAAGCATTGTTGTTGCCGGGGTTTTAGTCACTGCCTGCATGGTTCTGAGAAGATATTGAGTTTTCCCGTAAGAAACCTTGTGCTTCCAGTTCCTAGTAGGAAGCTCACCCTTCTCTGCTCTATAACTAAAGTGAAAGTCAAGGGGAGCACTAGCCTCGAAGTAATGCCCTGATTATCCTGGCAAAACGGGAGGCGTGCAGCAGCTCCATGAGGCCTTCATCGCTGTTCTCTTTTAGTTTCACGGTAGTAAGCTTTCCAAGACTCCTAGAGACCTTACTTCAGCACCCGTTTCGGTATCCGAAAACTGCCTAGAGCCAGGAAGCTCTGCTCCTGCGTGTATGCTGCATACCAACTTACTATTTGGAGACTGAGGGCACAAGGCTTCTTTGCCCATTTGGAAAGCTCCGTTCATGCGGCCTCCTTTATACCTGAAAAGCATTGTTGTTGCCGGGGTTTTAGTCACTGCCTGCATGGTTCTGAGAAGATATTGAGTTTCCCGTAAGAAACCTTGTGCTTCCAGTTCCTAGTTGGAAGCTCACCCTGCTCTGCTCTATACCTAATGTGAAAGTCAACGTGAGCCCTAGCCTCGAAGGAAGGCCCTGATTTGCCTTGCCAAACGGGAGGCGTGGAGCAGCTCCATGAGGCCTTCTTCACTGTTCTGCTTTAGTTTCAAGGTAGATAGCTTTTCAAGACTCCTAGGGACCTTGTTTCAGCACCCGTTTTGCTACCATTATACTGAGTGAGGCCAGGAAGCTCAGGGCCACGTAGGCAACTTCAGCCCCGTAGGCCTTTTGGAACACCCCAGTGTTGGCTAGAGAAAGGCAACACACTGCACCTTTCCTTGGGAGAGCCAGGTTATCTCAGGTCTACGCAGGATTCAGGAACACACTTCGAGACTGTCCGCCAGTAAATGGATGTAACCTCATTCCCCTAGTTGAACTCTATTGAGAAAAACACTCTCTTCTAATCCCTTTTCACCTTTTACACTTAGAGTCACGCATCCTCAAGGAGGTGGTCGGTTTGCATTCCAAGTACAATTTAAGCACAGTTCTTGGTGTAACACTGTAGGTCTTTGACGGATGCACAGGCCCCTAAGTCTCCCTCGTGCATCCTTTGTTTAGGCACTTGGCTGCACGCAGAAAAGCGGTCGTAGAAAAAAGTTGAATCAGGGAAAGCCCCAGTGGGTATCGTGAATCTCTTTTGACTTGTTAGCATCACCATGTACTTATGCTGCGTGTCATTCTGGAAATGGGAAACTGATGCCACAACGCTTGTGTTCCCATTTTGAAAGCTTCATCATGCAGTCTAGAAGACACCTGAAAAGCATTGTTGTTGCTGGGGATTTAGTCACTGCCTGTCGGCTTCTGAGAAGAAAATGAGTTTTCCCGAAATGGGAAACTGACGCCACAACGCTTGTGTTCCCATTTTGAAAGCTTCATCATGCAGTCTAGAAGACACCTGAAAAGCATTGTTGTTGCTGGGGATTTAGTCACTGCCTGTCGGCTTCTGAGAAGAAAATGAGTTTTCCCGAAAGGACCTTGTGCTTCCAGTTCCTAGTTGGAAGCTCACCCTGCTCTCCTCTATACCAAAAGTGGAAGTCAACGTGAGCACTAACCTAAAAGTAAGGCCCTGATTATCCTTGCAAATCGGGAGGCATGCAGCAGCTCCATGAGGCCTTCCTCGCTGTTCTGCTTTAGTTGAATGGTAGTAAGCTTTCCAAGACTCCTAGGCACCTTGCTTCACCACCCGTTTCGGTATCAGAAAACTGCCTAGAGCCAGGAAGCTCTGGTGCTGCGTTTATGCTGCGTATCAACCTAGAAATTGGAGACTGATGGCACAAGGCTTGTTTTCCCATTAGGAAGGCTCCGTTCACGCGGCCTCCTTTATACCTGAAAAGCATTGTTGTTGCCAGGGATTTAGTCACTGCCTGCCTGCTGCTGCGAAGAAAATGAGTTTTCCCGAAAGAAACCTTGTGCTTCCAGTTCCTAGTTGGAAGCTCACTCTGCTCTGCTCTATAACTAAAGTGAAAGTCAAGGGGAGCACTAGCCTCGAAGTAATGCCCTGATTATCCTGGCAAAACGGGAGGTGTGCAGCAGCTCCATGAGGCCTTCATCGCTGTTCTCTTTTAGTTTCACGGTAGTAAGCTTTCCAAGACTCCTAGAGACCTTACTTCAGCACCCGTTTGGGTATCCGAAAACTGCCTAGAGCCAGGAAGCTCTGCTCCTGCGTGTATGCTGCATACCAACTTACTATTTGGAGACTGAGGGCACAAGGCTTCTTTGCCCATTTGGAAAGCTCCGTTCATGCGGCCTCCTTTATACCTGAAAAGCATTGTTGTTGCCGGGGTTTTAGTCACTGCCTGCATGGTTCTGAGAAGATATTGAGTTTCCCGTAAGAAACCTTGTGCTTCCAGTTCCTAGTTGGAAGCTCACCCTGCTCTGCTCTATACCTAATGTGAAAGTCAACGTGAGCCCTAGCCTCGAAGGAAGGCCCTGATTTGCCTTGCCAAACGGGAGGCGTGGAGCAGCTCCATGAGGCCTTCTTCACTGTTCTGCTTTAGTTTCAAGGTAGATAGCTTTTCAAGACTCCTAGGGACCTTGTATCAGCACCCGTTTTGCTACCATTATACTGAGTGAGGCCAGGAAGCTCAGGGCCACGTAGGCAACTTCAGCCCCGTAGGCCTTTTGGAACACCCCAGTGTTGGCTAGAGAAAGGCAACACACTGCACCTTTCCTTGGGAGAGCCAGGTTATCTCAGGTCTACGCAGGATTCAGGAACACACTTCGAGACTGTCCGCCAGTAAATGGATGTAACCTCATTCCCCTAGTTGAACTCTATTGAGAAAAACACTCTCTTCTAATCCCTTTTCACCTTTTACACTTAGAGTCACGCATCCTCAAGGAGGTGGTCGGTTTGCATTCCAAGTACAATTTAAGCACAGTTCTTGGTGTAACACTGTAGGTCTTTGACGGATGCACAGGCCCCTAAGTCTCCCTCGTGCATCCTTTGTTTAGGCACTTGGCTGCACGCAGAAAAGCGGTCGTAGAAAAAAGTTGAATCAGGGAAAGCCCCAGTGGGTATCGTGAATCTCTTTTGACTTGTTAGCATCACCATGTACTTATGCTGCGTGTCATTCTGGAAATGGGAAACTGATGCCACAACGCTTGTGTTCCCATTTTGAAAGCTTCATCATGCAGTCTAGAAGATACCTGAAAAGCATTGTTGTTGCTGGGGATTTAGTCACTGCCTGTCGGCTTCTGAGAAGAAAATGAGTTTTCCCGAAAGGACCTTGTGCTTCCAGTTCCTAGTTGGAAGCTCACCCTGCTCTCCTCTATACCAAAAGTGGAAGTCAACGTGAGCACTAACCTAAAAGTAAGGCCCTGATTATCCTTGCAAATCGGGAGGCATGCAGCAGCTCCATGAGGCCTTCCTCGCTGTTCTGATTTAGTTTAACGGTAGTAAGCTTTCCAAGACTCCTAGGCACCTTGCTTCACCACCCGTTTCGGTATCAGAAAACTGCCTAGAGCCAGGAAGCTCTGGTCCTGCGTGTATGCTGCGTATCAACCTAGAAATTGGAGACTGATGGCACAAGGCTTGTTTTCCCATTAGGAAGGCTCCGTTCACGCGGCCTCCTTTATACCTGAAAAGCATTGTTGTTGCCGGGGATTTAGTCACTGCCTGCCTGCTGCTGCGAAGAAAATGAGTTTTCCCGAAAGAAACCTTGAGCTTCCAGTTCCTAGTTGGAAGCTCACTCTGCTCTGCTCTATATCTAAACTGAAAGTCAAGGGGAGCACTAGCCTCGAAGTAATGTCCTGATTATCCTGGCAAAACGGGAGGCGTGCAGCAGCTCCATGAGGCCTTCATCGCTGTTCTCTTTTAGTTTCACGGTAGTAAGCTTTCCAAGTCTCCTAGAGACCTTACTTCAGCACCCGTTTCGGTATCCGAAAACTGCCTAGAGCCAGGAAGCTCTGCTCCTGCGTGTATGCTGCATACCAACTTACTATTTGGAGACTGAGGGCACAAGGCTTCTTTGCCCATTTGGAAAGCTCCGTTCATGCGGCCTCCTTTATACCTGAAAAGCATTGTTGTTGCCGGGGTTTTAGTCACTGCCTGCATGGTTCTGAGAAGATATTGAGTTTTCCCGTAAGAAATCTTGTGCTTCCAGTTCCTAGTAGGAAGCTCACCCTTCTCTGCTCTATAACTAAAGTGAAAGTCAAGGGGAGCACTAGCCTCGAAGTAATGCCCTGATTATCCTGGCAAAACGGGAGGCGTGCAGCAGCTCCATGAGGCCTTCATCGCTGTTCTCTTTTAGTTTCACGGTAGTAAGCTTTCCAAGACTCCTAGAGACCTTACTTCAGCACCCGTTTCGGTATCCGAAAACTGCCTAGAGCCAGGAAGCTCTGCTCCTGCGTGTATGCTGCATACCAACTTACTATTTGGAGACTGAGGGCACAAGGCTTCTTTGCCCATTTGGAAAGCTCCGTTCATGCGGCCTCCTTTATACCTGAAAAGCATTGTTGTTGCCGGGGTTTTAGTCACTGCCTGCATGGTTCTGAGAAGATATTGAGTTTCCCGTAAGAAACCTTGTGCTTCCAGTTCCTAGTTGGAAGCTCACCCTGCTCTGCTCTATACCTAATGTGAAAGTCAACGTGAGCCCTAGCCTCGAAGGAAGGCCCTGATTTGCCTTGCCAAACGGGAGGCGTGGAGCAGCTCCATGAGGCCTTCTTCACTGTTCTGCTTTAGTTTCAAGGTAGATAGCTTTTCAAGACTCCTAGGGACCTTGTTTCAGCACCCGTTTTGCTACCATTATACTGAGTGAGGCCAGGAAGCTCAGGGCCACGTAGGCAACTTCAGCCCCGTAGGCCTTTTGGAACACCCCAGTGTTGGCTAGAGAAAGGCAACACACTGCACCTTTCCTTGGGAGAGCCAGGTTATCTCAGGTCTACGCAGGATTCAGGAACACACTTCGAGACTGTCCGCCAGTAAATGGATGTAACCTCATTCCCCTAGTTGAACTCTATTGAGAAAAACACTCTCTTCTAATCCCTTTTCACCTTTTACACTTAGAGTCACGCATCCTCAAGGAGGTGGTCGGTTTGCATTCCAAGTACAATTTAAGCACAGTTCTTGGTGTAACACTGTAGGTCTTTGACGGATGCACAGGCCCCTAAGTCTCCCTCGTGCATCCTTTGTTTAGGCACTTGGCTGCACGCAGAAAAGCGGTCGTAGAAAAAAGTTGAATCAGGGAAAGCCCCAGTGGGTATCGTGAATCTCTTTTGACTTGTTAGCATCACCATGTACTTATGCTGCGTGTCATTCTGGAAATGGGAAACTGATGCCACAACGCTTGTGTTCCCATTTTGAAAGCTTCATCATGCAGTCTAGAAGACACCTGAAAAGCATTGTTGTTGCTGGGGATTTAGTCACTGCCTGTCGGCTTCTGAGAAGAAAATGAGTTTTCCCGAAATGGGAAACTGACGCCACAACGCTTGTGTTCCCATTTTGAAAGCTTCATCATGCAGTCTAGAAGACACCTGAAAAGCATTGTTGTTGCTGGGGATTTAGTCACTGCCTGTCGGCTTCTGAGAAGAAAATGAGTTTTCCCGAAAGGACCTTGTGCTTCCAGTTCCTAGTTGGAAGCTCACCCTGCTCTCCTCTATACCAAAAGTGGAAGTCAACGTGAGCACTAACCTAAAAGTAAGGCCCTGATTATCCTTGCAAATCGGGAGGCATGCAGCAGCTCCATGAGGCCTTCCTCGCTGTTCTGCTTTAGTTGAATGGTAGTAAGCTTTCCAAGACTCCTAGGCACCTTGCTTCACCACCCGTTTCGGTATCAGAAAACTGCCTAGAGCCAGGAAGCTCTGGTGCTGCGTTTATGCTGCGTATCAACCTAGAAATTGGAGACTGATGGCACAAGGCTTGTTTTCCCATTAGGAAGGCTCCGTTCACGCGGCCTCCTTTATACCTGAAAAGCATTGTTGTTGCCAGGGATTTAGTCACTGCCTGCCTGCTGCTGCGAAGAAAATGAGTTTTCCCGAAAGAAACCTTGTGCTTCCAGTTCCTAGTTGGAAGCTCACTCTGCTCTGCTCTATAACTAAAGTGAAAGTCAAGGGGAGCACTAGCCTCGAAGTAATGCCCTGATTATCCTGGCAAAACGGGAGGTGTGCAGCAGCTCCATGAGGCCTTCATCGCTGTTCTCTTTTAGTTTCACGGTAGTAAGCTTTCCAAGACTCCTAGAGACCTTACTTCAGCACCCGTTTGGGTATCCGAAAACTGCCTAGAGCCAGGAAGCTCTGCTCCTGCGTGTATGCTGCATACCAACTTACTATTTGGAGACTGAGGGCACAAGGCTTCTTTGCCCATTTGGAAAGCTCCGTTCATGCGGCCTCCTTTATACCTGAAAAGCATTGTTGTTGCCGGGGTTTTAGTCACTGCCTGCATGGTTCTGAGAAGATATTGAGTTTCCCGTAAGAAACCTTGTGCTTCCAGTTCCTAGTTGGAAGCTCACCCTGCTCTGCTCTATACCTAATGTGAAAGTCAACGTGAGCCCTAGCCTCGAAGGAAGGCCCTGATTTGCCTTGCCAAACGGGAGGCGTGGAGCAGCTCCATGAGGCCTTCTTCACTGTTCTGCTTTAGTTTCAAGGTAGATAGCTTTTCAAGACTCCTAGGGACCTTGTATCAGCACCCGTTTTGCTACCATTATACTGAGTGAGGCCAGGAAGCTCAGGGCCACGTAGGCAACTTCAGCCCCGTAGGCCTTTTGGAACACCCCAGTGTTGGCTAGAGAAAGGCAACACACTGCACCTTTCCTTGGGAGAGCCAGGTTATCTCAGGTCTACGCAGGATTCAGGAACACACTTCGAGACTGTCCGCCAGTAAATGGATGTAACCTCATTCCCCTAGTTGAACTCTATTGAGAAAAACACTCTCTTCTAATCCCTTTTCACCTTTTACACTTAGAGTCACGCATCCTCAAGGAGGTGGTCGGTTTGCATTCCAAGTACAATTTAAGCACAGTTCTTGGTGTAACACTGTAGGTCTTTGACGGATGCACAGGCCCCTAAGTCTCCCTCGTGCATCCTTTGTTTAGGCACTTGGCTGCACGCAGAAAAGCGGTCGTAGAAAAAAGTTGAATCAGGGAAAGCCCCAGTGGGTATCGTGAATCTCTTTTGACTTGTTAGCATCACCATGTACTTATGCTGCGTGTCATTCTGGAAATGGGAAACTGATGCCACAACGCTTGTGTTCCCATTTTGAAAGCTTCATCATGCAGTCTAGAAGATACCTGAAAAGCATTGTTGTTGCTGGGGATTTAGTCACTGCCTGTCGGCTTCTGAGAAGAAAATGAGTTTTCCCGAAAGGACCTTGTGCTTCCAGTTCCTAGTTGGAAGCTCACCCTGCTCTCCTCTATACCAAAAGTGGAAGTCAACGTGAGCACTAACCTAAAAGTAAGGCCCTGATTATCCTTGCAAATCGGGAGGCATGCAGCAGCTCCATGAGGCCTTCATCGCTGTTCTCTTTTAGTTTCACGGTAGTAAGCTTTCCAAGACTCCTAGGCACCTTGCTTCACCACCCGTTTCGGTATCAGAAAACTGCCTAGAGCCAGGAAGCTCTGGTCCTGCGTGTATGCTGCGTATCAACCTAGAAATTGGAGACTGATGGCACAAGGCTTGTTTTCCCATTAGGAAGGCTCCGTTCACGCGGCCTCCTTTATACCTGAAAAGCATTGTTGTTGCCGGGGATTTAGTCACTGCCTGCCTGCTGCTGCGAAGAAAATGAGTTTTCCCGAAAGAAACCTTGAGCTTCCAGTTCCTAGTTGGAAGCTCACTCTGCTCTGCTCTATATCTAAACTGAAAGTCAAGGGGAGCACTAGCCTCGAAGTAATGCCCTGATTATCCTGGCAAAACGGGAGGCGTGCAGCAGCTCCATGAGGCCTTCATCGCTGTTCTCTTTTAGTTTCACGGTAGTAAGCTTTCCAAGACTCCTAGAGACCTTACTTCAGCACCCGTTTCGGTATCCGAAAACTGCCTAGAGCCAGGAAGCTCTGCTCCTGCGTGTATGCTGCATACCAACTTACTATTTGGAGACTGAGGGCACAAGGCTTCTTTGCCCATTTGGAAAGCTCCGTTCATGCGGCCTCCTTTATACCTGAAAAGCATTGTTGTTGCCGGGGTTTTAGTCACTGCCTGCATGGTTCTGAGAAGATATTGAGTTTTCCCGTAAGAAACCTTGTGCTTCCAGTTCCTAGTAGGAAGCTCACCCTTCTCTGCTCTATAACTAAAGTGAAAGTCAAGGGGAGCACTAGCCTCGAAGTAATGCCCTGATTATCCTGGCAAAACGGGAGGCGTGCAGCAGCTCCATGAGGCCTTCATCGCTGTTCTCTTTTAGTTTCACGGTAGTAAGCTTTCCAAGACTCCTAGAGACCTTACTTCAGCACCCGTTTCGGTATCCGAAAACTGCCTAGAGCCAGGAAGCTCTGCTCCTGCGTGTATGCTGCATACCAACTTACTATTTGGAGACTGAGGGCACAAGGCTTCTTTGCCCATTTGGAAAGCTCCGTTCATGCGGCCTCCTTTATACCTGAAAAGCATTGTTGTTGCCGGGGTTTTAGTCACTGCCTGCATGGTTCTGAGAAGATATTGAGTTTCCCGTAAGAAACCTTGTGCTTCCAGTTCCTAGTTGGAAGCTCACCCTGCTCTGCTCTATACCTAATGTGAAAGTCAACGTGAGCCCTAGCCTCGAAGGAAGGCCCTGATTTGCCTTGCCAAACGGGAGGCGTGGAGCAGCTCCATGAGGCCTTCTTCACTGTTCTGCTTTAGTTTCAAGGTAGATAGCTTTTCAAGACTCCTAGGGACCTTGTTTCAGCACCCGTTTTGCTACCATTATACTGAGTGAGGCCAGGAAGCTCAGGGCCACGTAGGCAACTTCAGCCCCGTAGGCCTTTTGGAACACCCCAGTGTTGGCTAGAGAAAGGCAACACACTGCACCTTTCCTTGGGAGAGCCAGGTTATCTCAGGTCTACGCAGGATTCAGGAACACACTTCGAGACTGTCCGCCAGTAAATGGATGTAACCTCATTCCCCTAGTTGAACTCTATTGAGAAAAACACTCTCTTCTAATCCCTTTTCACCTTTTACACTTAGAGTCACGCATCCTCAAGGAGGTGGTCGGTTTGCATTCCAAGTACAATTTAAGCACAGTTCTTGGTGTAACACTGTAGGTCTTTGACGGATGCACAGGCCCCTAAGTCTCCCTCGTGCATCCTTTGTTTAGGCACTTGGCTGCACGCAGAAAAGCGGTCGTAGAAAAAAGTTGAATCAGGGAAAGCCCCAGTGGGTATCGTGAATCTCTTTTGACTTGTTAGCATCACCATGTACTTATGCTGCGTGTCATTCTGGAAATGGGAAACTGATGCCACAACGCTTGTGTTCCCATTTTGAAAGCTTCATCATGCAGTCTAGAAGACACCTGAAAAGCATTGTTGTTGCTGGGGATTTAGTCACTGCCTGTCGGCTTCTGAGAAGAAAATGAGTTTTCCCGAAATGGGAAACTGACGCCACAACGCTTGTGTTCCCATTTTGAAAGCTTCATCATGCAGTCTAGAAGACACCTGAAAAGCATTGTTGTTGCTGGGGATTTAGTCACTGCCTGTCGGCTTCTGAGAAGAAAATGAGTTTTCCCGAAAGGACCTTGTGCTTCCAGTTCCTAGTTGGAAGCTCACCCTGCTCTCCTCTATACCAAAAGTGGAAGTCAACGTGAGCACTAACCTAAAAGTAAGGCCCTGATTATCCTTGCAAATCGGGAGGCATGCAGCAGCTCCATGAGGCCTTCCTCGCTGTTCTGCTTTAGTTGAATGGTAGTAAGCTTTCCAAGACTCCTAGGCACCTTGCTTCACCACCCGTTTCGGTATCAGAAAACTGCCTAGAGCCAGGAAGCTCTGGTGCTGCGTTTATGCTGCGTATCAACCTAGAAATTGGAGACTGATGGCACAAGGCTTGTTTTCCCATTAGGAAGGCTCCGTTCACGCGGCCTCCTTTATACCTGAAAAGCATTGTTGTTGCCAGGGATTTAGTCACTGCCTGCCTGCTGCTGCGAAGAAAATGAGTTTTCCCGAAAGAAACCTTGTGCTTCCAGTTCCTAGTTGGAAGCTCACTCTGCTCTGCTCTATAACTAAAGTGAAAGTCAAGGGGAGCACTAGCCTCGAAGTAATGCCCTGATTATCCTGGCAAAACGGGAGGCGTGCAGCAGCTCCATGAGGCCTTCATCGCTGTTCTCTTTTAGTTTCACGGTAGTAAGCTTTCCAAGACTCCTAGAGACCTTACTTCAGCACCCGTTTCGGTATCCGAAAACTGCCTAGAGCCAGGAAGCTCTGCTCCTGCGTGTATGCTGCATACCAACTTACTATTTGGAGACTGAGGGCACAAGGCTTCTTTGCCCATTTGGAAAGCTCCGTTCATGCGGCCTCCTTTATACCTGAAAAGCATTGTTGTTGCCGGGGTTTTAGTCACTGCCTGCATGGTTCTGAGAAGATATTGAGTTTCCCGTAAGAAACCTTGTGCTTCCACTTCCTAGTTGGAAGCTCACCCTGCTCTGCTCTATACCTAATGTGAAAGTCAACGTGAGCCCTAGCCTCGAAGGAAGGCCCTGATTTGCCTTGCCAAACGGGAGGCGTGGAGCAGCTCCATGAGGCCTTCTTCACTGTTCTGCTTTAGTTTCACGGTAGTAAGCTTTCCAAGACTCCTAGAGACCTTACTTCACCACCCGTTTCGGTATCAGAAAACTGCCTAGAGCCAGGAAGCTCTGGTCCTGCGTGTATGCTGCGTATCAACCTAGAAATTGGAGACTGATGGCACAAGGCTTGTTTTCCCATTAGGAAGGCTCCGTTCATGCGGCCTCCTTTATACCTGAAAAGCATTGTTGTTGCCGGGGATTTAGTCACTGCCTGCCTGCTGCTGCGAAGAAAATGAGTTTTCCCGAAAGAAACCTTGTGCTTCCAGTTCCTAGTTGGAAGCTCACTCTGCTCTGCTCTATATCTAAACTGAAAGTCAAGGGGAGCACTAGCCTCGAAGTAATGCCCTGATTATCCTGGCAAAACGGGAGGCGTGCAGCAGCTCCATGAGGCCTTCATCGCTGTTCTCTTTTAGTTTCACGGTAGTAAGCTTTCCAAGACTCCTAGAGACCTTACTTCAGCACCCGTTTCGGTATCCGAAAACTGCCTAGAGCCAGGAAGCTCTGCTCCTGCGTGTATGCTGCGTATCAACTTACTATTTGGAGACTGAGGGCACAAGGCTTCTTTGCCCATTTGGAAAGCTCCGTTCATGCGGCCTCCTTTATACCTGAAAAGCATTGTTGTTGCCGGGGATTTAGTCACTGCCTGTCGGCTTCTGAGAAGAAAATGAGTTTTCCCGAAAGGACCTTGTGCTTCCAGTTCCTAGTTGGAAGCTCACCCTGCTCTCCTCTATACCAAAAGTGGAAGTCAACGTGAGCACTAACCTAAAAGTAAGGCCCTGATTATCCTTGCCAATCGGGAGGCATGCAGCAGCTCCATGAGGCCTTCCTCGCTGTTCTGCTTTAGTTTAACGGTAGTAAGCTTTCCAAGACTCCTAGGCACCTTGCTTCACCACCCGTTTCGGGTTTCGGTATCAGAAAACTGCCTAGAGCCAGGAAGCTCTGGTCCTGCGTGTATGCTGCGTATCAACCTAGAAACTGGAGACTGATGGCACAAGGCTTGTTTTCCCATTAGGAAGGCTCCGTTCATGCGGCCTCCTTTATACCTGAAAAGCATTGTTGTTGCCGGGGATTTAGTCACTGCCTGCCTGCTGCTGCGAAGAAAATGAGTTTTCCCGAAAGAAACCTTGTGCTTCCAGTTCCTAGTTGGAAGCTCACTCTGCTCTGCTCTATATCTAAACTGAAAGTCAAGGGGAGCACTAGCCTCGAAGTAATGCCCTGATTATCCTGGCAAAACGGGAGGCGTGCAGCAGCTCCTTGAGGCCTTCATCGCTGTTCTCTTTTAGTTTCACGGTAGTAAGCTTTCCAAGACTCCTAGAGACCTTACTTCAGCACCCGTTTCGGTATCAGAAAACTGCCTAGAGCCAGGAAGCTCTGGTCCTGCGTGTATGCTGCGTATCAACTTACTATTTGGAGACTGATGGCACAAGGCTTCTTTGCCCATTTGGAAAGCTCCGTTCATGCGGCCTCCTTTATACCTGAAAAGCATTGTTGTTGCCGGGGTTTTAGTCACTGCCTGCATGGTTCTGAGAAGATATTGAGTTTTCCCGTAAGAAACCTTGTGCTTCCAGTTCCTAGTAGGAAGCTCACCCTTCTCTGCTCTATAACTAAAGTGAAAGTCAAGGGGAGCACTAGCCTCGAAGTAATGCCCTGATTATCCTGGCAAAACGGGAGGCGTGCAGCAGCTCCATGAGGCCTTCATCGCTGTTCTCTTTTAGTTTCACGGTAGTAAGCTTTCCAAGACTCCTAGAGACCTTACTTCAGCACCCGTTTCGGTATCCGAAAACTGCCTAGAGCCAGGAAGCTCTGCTCCTGCGTGTATGCTGCATACCAACTTACTATTTGGAGACTGAGGGCACAAGGCTTCTTTGCCCATTTGGAAAGCTCCGTTCATGCGGCCTCCTTTATACCTGAAAAGCATTGTTGTTGCCGGGGTTTTAGTCACTGCCTGCATGGTTCTGAGAAGATATTGAGTTTCCCGTAAGAAACCTTGTGCTTCCAGTTCCTAGTTGGAAGCTCACCCTGCTCTGCTCTATACCTAATGTGAAAGTCAACGTGAGCCCTAGCCTCGAAGGAAGGCCCTGATTTGCCTTGCCAAACGGGAGGCGTGGAGCAGCTCCATGAGGCCTTCTTCACTGTTCTGCTTTAGTTTCAAGGTAGATAGCTTTTCAAGACTCCTAGGCACCTTGCTTCACCACCCGTTTCGGTATCAGAAAACTGCCTAGAGCCAGGAAGCTCTGGTCCTGCGTGTATGCTGCGTATCAACCTAGAAATTGGAGACTGATGGCACAAGGCTTGTTTTCCCATTAGGAAGGCTCCGTTCATGCGGCCTCCTTTATACCTGAAAAGCATTGTTGTTGCCGGGGATTTAGTCACTGCCTGCCTGCTGCTGCGAAGAAAATGAGTTTTCCCGAAAGAAACCTTGTGCTTCCAGTTCCTAGTTGGAAGCTCACTCTGCTCTGCTCTATATCTAAACTGAAAGTCAAGGGGAGCACTAGCCTCGAAGTAATGCCCTGATTATCCTGGCAAAACGGGAGGCGTGCAGCAGCTCCTTGAGGCCTTCATCGCTGTTCTCTTTTAGTTTCACGGTAGTAAGCTTTCCAAGACTCCTAGAGACCTTACTTCAGCACCCGTTTCGGTATCAGAAAACTGCCTAGAGCCAGGAAGCTCTGGTCCTGCGTGTATGCTGCGTATCAACTTACTATTTGGAGACTGATGGCACAAGGCTTCTTTGCCCATTTGGAAAGCTCCGTTCATGCGGCCTCCTTTATACCTGAAAAGCATTGTTGTTGCCGGGGTTTTAGTCACTGCCTGCATGGTTCTGAGAAGATATTGAGTTTTCCCGTAAGAAACCTTGTGCTTCCAGTTCCTAGTAGGAAGCTCACCCTTCTCTGCTCTATAACTAAAGTGAAAGTCAAGGGGAGCACTAGCCTCGAAGTAATGCCCTGATTATCCTGGCAAAACGGGAGGCGTGCAGCAGCTCCATGAGGCCTTCATCGCTGTTCTCTTTTAGTTTCACGGTAGTAAGCTTTCCAAGACTCCTAGAGACCTTACTTCAGCACCCGTTTCGGTATCCGAAAACTGCCTAGAGCCAGGAAGCTCTGCTCCTGCGTGTATGCTGCATACCAACTTACTATTTGGAGACTGAGGGCACAAGGCTTCTTTGCCCATTTGGAAAGCTCCGTTCATGCGGCCTCCTTTATACCTGAAAAGCATTGTTGTTGCCGGGGTTTTAGTCACTGCCTGCATGGTTCTGAGAAGATATTGAGTTTCCCGTAAGAAACCTTGTGCTTCCAGTTCCTAGTTGGAAGCTCACCCTGCTCTGCTCTATACCTAATGTGAAAGTCAACGTGAGCCCTAGCCTCGAAGGAAGGCCCTGATTTGCCTTGCCAAACGGGAGGCGTGGAGCAGCTCCATGAGGCCTTCTTCACTGTTCTGCTTTAGTTTCAAGGTAGATAGCTTTTCAAGACTCCTAGGGACCTTGTTTCAGCACCCGTTTTGCTACCATTATACTGAGTGAGGCCAGGAAGCTCAGGGCCACGTAGGCAACTTCAGCCCCGTAGGCCTTTTGGAACACCCCAGTGTTGGCTAGAGAAAGGCAACACACTGCACCTTTCCTTGGGAGAGCCAGGTTATCTCAGGTCTACGCAGGATTCAGGAACACACTTCGAGACTGTCCGCCAGTAAATGGATGTAACCTCATTCCCCTAGTTGAACTCTATTGAGAAAAACACTCTCTTCTAATCCCTTTTCACCTTTTACACTTAGAGTCACGCATCCTCAAGGAGGTGGTCGGTTTGCATTCCAAGTACAATTTAAGCACAGTTCTTGGTGTAACACTGTAGGTCTTTGACGGATGCACAGGCCCCTAAGTCTCCCTCGTGCATCCTTTGTTTAGGCACTTGGCTGCACGCAGAAAAGCGGTCGTAGAAAAAAGTTGAATCAGGGAAAGCCCCAGTGGGTATCGTGAATCTCTTTTGACTTGTTAGCATCACCATGTACTTATGCTGCGTGTCATTCTGGAAATGGGAAACTGATGCCACAACGCTTGTGTTCCCATTTTGAAAGCTTCATCATGCAGTCTAGAAGATACCTGAAAAGCATTGTTGTTGCTGGGGATTTAGTCACTGCCTGTCGGCTTCTGAGAAGAAAATGAGTTTTCCCGAAAGGACCTTGTGCTTCCAGTTCCTAGTTGGAAGCTCACCCTGCTCTCCTCTATACCAAAAGTGGAAGTCAACGTGAGCACTAACCTAAAAGTAAGGCCCTGATTATCCTTGCAAATCGGGAGGCATGCAGCAGCTCCATGAGGCCTTCCTCGCTGTTCTGATTTAGTTTAACGGTAGTAAGCTTTCCAAGACTCCTAGGCACCTTGCTTCACCACCCGTTTCGGTATCAGAAAACTGCCTAGAGCCAGGAAGCTCTGGTCCTGCGTGTATGCTGCGTATCAACCTAGAAATTGGAGACTGATGGCACAAGGCTTGTTTTCCCATTAGGAAGGCTCCGTTCACGCGGCCTCCTTTATACCTGAAAAGCATTGTTGTTGCCGGGGATTTAGTCACTGCCTGCCTGCTGCTGCGAAGAAAATGAGTTTTCCCGAAAGAAACCTTGAGCTTCCAGTTCCTAGTTGGAAGCTCACTCTGCTCTGCTCTATATCTAAACTGAAAGTCAAGGGGAGCACTAGCCTCGAAGTAATGCCCTGATTATCCTGGCAAAACGGGAGGCGTGCAGCAGCTCCATGAGGCCTTCATCGCTGTTCTCTTTTAGTTTCACGGTAGTAAGCTTTCCAAGACTCCTAGAGACCTTACTTCAGCACCCGTTTCGGTATCCGAAAACTGCCTAGAGCCAGGAAGCTCTGCTCCTGCGTGTATGCTGCATACCAACTTACTATTTGGAGACTGAGGGCACAAGGCTTCTTTGCCCATTTGGAAAGCTCCGTTCATGCGGCCTCCTTTATACCTGAAAAGCATTGTTGTTGCCGGGGTTTTAGTCACTGCCTGCATGGTTCTGAGAAGATATTGAGTTTTCCCGTAAGAAACCTTGTGCTTCCAGTTCCTAGTAGGAAGCTCACCCTTCTCTGCTCTATAACTAAAGTGAAAGTCAAGGGGAGCACTAGCCTCGAAGTAATGCCCTGATTATCCTGGCAAAACGGGAGGCGTGCAGCAGCTCCATGAGGCCTTCATCGCTGTTCTCTTTTAGTTTCACGGTAGTAAGCTTTCCAAGACTCCTAGAGACCTTACTTCAGCACCCGTTTCGGTATCCGAAAACTGCCTAGAGCCAGGAAGCTCTGCTCCTGCGTGTATGCTGCATACCAACTTACTATTTGGAGACTGAGGGCACAAGGCTTCTTTGCCCATTTGGAAAGCTCCGTTCATGCGGCCTCCTTTATACCTGAAAAGCATTGTTGTTGCCGGGGTTTTAGTCACTGCCTGCATGGTTCTGAGAAGATATTGAGTTTCCCGTAAGAAACCTTGTGCTTCCAGTTCCTAGTTGGAAGCTCACCCTGCTCTGCTCTATACCTAATGTGAAAGTCAACGTGAGCCCTAGCCTCGAAGGAAGGCCCTGATTTGCCTTGCCAAACGGGAGGCGTGGAGCAGCTCCATGAGGCCTTCTTCACTGTTCTGCTTTAGTTTCAAGGTAGATAGCTTTTCAAGACTCCTAGGCACCTTGCTTCACCACCCGTTTCGGTATCAGAAAACTGCCTAGAGCCAGGAAGCTCTGGTCCTGCGTGTATGCTGCGTATCAACCTAGAAATTGGAGACTGATGGCACAAGGCTTGTTTTCCCATTAGGAAGGCTCCGTTCATGCGGCCTCCTTTATACCTGAAAAGCATTGTTGTTGCCGGGGATTTAGTCACTGCCTGCCTGCTGCTGCGAAGAAAATGAGTTTTCCCGAAAGAAACCTTGTGCTTCCAGTTCCTAGTTGGAAGCTCACTCTGCTCTGCTCTATATCTAAACTGAAAGTCAAGGGGAGCACTAGCCTCGAAGTAATGCCCTGATTATCCTGGCAAAACGGGAGGCGTGCAGCAGCTCCTTGAGGCCTTCATCGCTGTTCTCTTTTAGTTTCACGGTAGTAAGCTTTCCAAGACTCCTAGAGACCTTACTTCAGCACCCGTTTCGGTATCAGAAAACTGCCTAGAGCCAGGAAGCTCTGGTCCTGCGTGTATGCTGCGTATCAACTTACTATTTGGAGACTGATGGCACAAGGCTTCTTTGCCCATTTGGAAAGCTCCGTTCATGCGGCCTCCTTTATACCTGAAAAGCATTGTTGTTGCCGGGGTTTTAGTCACTGCCTGCATGGTTCTGAGAAGATATTGAGTTTTCCCGTAAGAAACCTTGTGCTTCCAGTTCCTAGTAGGAAGCTCACCCTTCTCTGCTCTATAACTAAAGTGAAAGTCAAGGGGAGCACTAGCCTCGAAGTAATGCCCTGATTATCCTGGCAAAACGGGAGGCGTGCAGCAGCTCCATGAGGCCTTCATCGCTGTTCTCTTTTAGTTTCACGGTAGTAAGCTTTCCAAGACTCCTAGAGACCTTACTTCAGCACCCGTTTCGGTATCCGAAAACTGCCTAGAGCCAGGAAGCTCTGCTCCTGCGTGTATGCTGCATACCAACTTACTATTTGGAGACTGAGGGCACAAGGCTTCTTTGCCCATTTGGAAAGCTCCGTTCATGCGGCCTCCTTTATACCTGAAAAGCATTGTTGTTGCCGGGGTTTTAGTCACTGCCTGCATGGTTCTGAGAAGATATTGAGTTTCCCGTAAGAAACCTTGTGCTTCCAGTTCCTAGTTGGAAGCTCACCCTGCTCTGCTCTATACCTAATGTGAAAGTCAACGTGAGCCCTAGCCTCGAAGGAAGGCCCTGATTTGCCTTGCCAAACGGGAGGCGTGGAGCAGCTCCATGAGGCCTTCTTCACTGTTCTGCTTTAGTTTCAAGGTAGATAGCTTTTCAAGACTCCTAGGGACCTTGTTTCAGCACCCGTTTTGCTACCATTATACTGAGTGAGGCCAGGAAGCTCAGGGCCACGTAGGCAACTTCAGCCCCGTAGGCCTTTTGGAACACCCCAGTGTTGGCTAGAGAAAGGCAACACACTGCACCTTTCCTTGGGAGAGCCAGGTTATCTCAGGTCTACGCAGGATTCAGGAACACACTTCGAGACTGTCCGCCAGTAAATGGATGTAACCTCATTCCCCTAGTTGAACTCTATTGAGAAAAACACTCTCTTCTAATCCCTTTTCACCTTTTACACTTAGAGTCACGCATCCTCAAGGAGGTGGTCGGTTTGCATTCCAAGTACAATTTAAGCACAGTTCTTGGTGTAACACTGTAGGTCTTTGACGGATGCACAGGCCCCTAAGTCTCCCTCGTGCATCCTTTGTTTAGGCACTTGGCTGCACGCAGAAAAGCGGTCGTAGAAAAAAGTTGAATCAGGGAAAGCCCCAGTGGGTATCGTGAATCTCTTTTGACTTGTTAGCATCACCATGTACTTATGCTGCGTGTCATTCTGGAAATGGGAAACTGATGCCACAACGCTTGTGTTCCCATTTTGAAAGCTTCATCATGCAGTCTAGAAGACACCTGAAAAGCATTGTTGTTGCTGGGGATTTAGTCACTGCCTGTCGGCTTCTGAGAAGAAAATGAGTTTTCCCGAAAGGACCTTGTGCTTCCAGTTCCTAGTTGGAAGCTCACCCTGCTCTCCTCTATACCAAAAGTGGAAGTCAACGTGAGCACTAACCTAAAAGTAAGGCCCTGATTATCCTTGCAAATCGGGAGGCATGCAGCAGCTCCATGAGGCCTTCCTCGCTGTTCTGATTTAGTTTAACGGTAGTAAGCTTTCCAAGACTCCTAGGCACCTTGCTTCACCACCCGTTTCGGTATCAGAAAACTGCCTAGAGCCAGGAAGCTCTGGTCCTGCGTGTATGCTGCGTATCAACCTAGAAATTGGAGACTGATGGCACAAGGCTTGTTTTCCCATTAGGAAGGCTCCGTTCACGCGGCCTCCTTTATACCTGAAAAGCATTGTTGTTGCCGGGGATTTAGTCACTGCCTGCCTGCTGCTGCGAAGAAAATGAGTTTTCCCGAAAGAAACCTTGAGCTTCCAGTTCCTAGTTGGAAGCTCACTCTGCTCTGCTCTATATCTAAACTGAAAGTCAAGGGGAGCACTAGCCTCGAAGTAATGCCCTGATTATCCTGGCAAAACGGGAGGCGTGCAGCAGCTCCATGAGGCCTTCATCGCTGTTCTCTTTTAGTTTCACGGTAGTAAGCTTTCCAAGACTCCTAGAGACCTTACTTCAGCACCCGTTTCGGTATCCGAAAACTGCCTAGAGCCAGGAAGCTCTGCTCCTGCGTGTATGCTGCATACCAACTTACTATTTGGAGACTGAGGGCACAAGGCTTCTTTGCCCATTTGGAAAGCTCCGTTCATGCGGCCTCCTTTATACCTGAAAAGCATTGTTGTTGCCGGGGTTTTAGTCACTGCCTGCATGGTTCTGAGAAGATATTGAGTTTTCCCGTAAGAAACCTTGTGCTTCCAGTTCCTAGTAGGAAGCTCACCCTTCTCTGCTCTATAACTAAAGTGAAAGTCAAGGGGAGCACTAGCCTCGAAGTAATGCCCTGATTATCCTGGCAAAACGGGAGGCGTGCAGCAGCTCCATGAGGCCTTCATCGCTGTTCTCTTTTAGTTTCACGGTAGTAAGCTTTCCAAGACTCCTAGAGACCTTACTTCAGCACCCGTTTCGGTATCCGAAAACTGCCTAGAGCCAGGAAGCTCTGCTCCTGCGTGTATGCTGCATACCAACTTACTATTTGGAGACTGAGGGCACAAGGCTTCTTTGCCCATTTGGAAAGCTCCGTTCATGCGGCCTCCTTTATACCTGAAAAGCATTGTTGTTGCCGGGGTTTTAGTCACTGCCTGCATGGTTCTGAGAAGATATTGAGTTTCCCGTAAGAAACCTTGTGCTTCCAGTTCCTAGTTGGAAGCTCACCCTGCTCTGCTCTATACCTAATGTGAAAGTCAACGTGAGCCCTAGCCTCGAAGGAAGGCCCTGATTTGCCTTGCCAAACGGGAGGCGTGGAGCAGCTCCATGAGGCCTTCTTCACTGTTCTGCTTTAGTTTCAAGGTAGATAGCTTTTCAAGACTCCTAGGCACCTTGCTTCACCACCCGTTTCGGTATCAGAAAACTGCCTAGAGCCAGGAAGCTCTGGTCCTGCGTGTATGCTGCGTATCAACCTAGAAATTGGAGACTGATGGCACAAGGCTTGTTTTCCCATTAGGAAGGCTCCGTTCATGCGGCCTCCTTTATACCTGAAAAGCATTGTTGTTGCCGGGGATTTAGTCACTGCCTGCCTGCTGCTGCGAAGAAAATGAGTTTTCCCGAAAGAAACCTTGTGCTTCCAGTTCCTAGTTGGAAGCTCACTCTGCTCTGCTCTATATCTAAACTGAAAGTCAAGGGGAGCACTAGCCTCGAAGTAATGCCCTGATTATCCTGGCAAAACGGGAGGCGTGCAGCAGCTCCTTGAGGCCTTCATCGCTGTTCTCTTTTAGTTTCACGGTAGTAAGCTTTCCAAGACTCCTAGAGACCTTACTTCAGCACCCGTTTCGGTATCAGAAAACTGCCTAGAGCCAGGAAGCTCTGGTCCTGCGTGTATGCTGCGTATCAACTTACTATTTGGAGACTGATGGCACAAGGCTTCTTTGCCCATTTGGAAAGCTCCGTTCATGCGGCCTCCTTTATACCTGAAAAGCATTGTTGTTGCCGGGGTTTTAGTCACTGCCTGCATGGTTCTGAGAAGATATTGAGTTTTCCCGTAAGAAACCTTGTGCTTCCAGTTCCTAGTAGGAAGCTCACCCTTCTCTGCTCTATAACTAAAGTGAAAGTCAAGGGGAGCACTAGCCTCGAAGTAATGCCCTGATTATCCTGGCAAAACGGGAGGCGTGCAGCAGCTCCATGAGGCCTTCATCGCTGTTCTCTTTTAGTTTCACGGTAGTAAGCTTTCCAAGACTCCTAGAGACCTTACTTCAGCACCCGTTTCGGTATCCGAAAACTGCCTAGAGCCAGGAAGCTCTGCTCCTGCGTGTATGCTGCATACCAACTTACTATTTGGAGACTGAGGGCACAAGGCTTCTTTGCCCATTTGGAAAGCTCCGTTCATGCGGCCTCCTTTATACCTGAAAAGCATTGTTGTTGCCGGGGTTTTAGTCACTGCCTGCATGGTTCTGAGAAGATATTGAGTTTCCCGTAAGAAACCTTGTGCTTCCAGTTCCTAGTTGGAAGCTCACCCTGCTCTGCTCTATACCTAATGTGAAAGTCAACGTGAGCCCTAGCCTCGAAGGAAGGCCCTGATTTGCCTTGCCAAACGGGAGGCGTGGAGCAGCTCCATGAGGCCTTCTTCACTGTTCTGCTTTAGTTTCAAGGTAGATAGCTTTTCAAGACTCCTAGGGACCTTGTTTCAGCACCCGTTTTGCTACCATTATACTGAGTGAGGCCAGGAAGCTCAGGGCCACGTAGGCAACTTCAGCCCCGTAGGCCTTTTGGAACACCCCAGTGTTGGCTAGAGAAAGGCAACACACTGCACCTTTCCTTGGGAGAGCCAGGTTATCTCAGGTCTACGCAGGATTCAGGAACACACTTCGAGACTGTCCGCCAGTAAATGGATGTAACCTCATTCCCCTAGTTGAACTCTATTGAGAAAAACACTCTCTTCTAATCCCTTTTCACCTTTTACACTTAGAGTCACGCATCCTCAAGGAGGTGGTCGGTTTGCATTCCAAGTACAATTTAAGCACAGTTCTTGGTGTAACACTGTAGGTCTTTGACGGATGCACAGGCCCCTAAGTCTCCCTCGTGCATCCTTTGTTTAGGCACTTGGCTGCACGCAGAAAAGCGGTCGTAGAAAAAAGTTGAATCAGGGAAAGCCCCAGTGGGTATCGTGAATCTCTTTTGACTTGTTAGCATCACCATGTACTTATGCTGCGTGTCATTCTGGAAATGGGAAACTGATGCCACAACGCTTGTGTTCCCATTTTGAAAGCTTCATCATGCAGTCTAGAAGACACCTGAAAAGCATTGTTGTTGCTGGGGATTTAGTCACTGCCTGTCGGCTTCTGAGAAGAAAATGAGTTTTCCCGAAAGGACCTTGTGCTTCCAGTTCCTAGTTGGAAGCTCACCCTGCTCTCCTCTATACCAAAAGTGGAAGTCAACGTGAGCACTAACCTAAAAGTAAGGCCCTGATTATCCTTGCAAATCGGGAGGCATGCAGCAGCTCCATGAGGCCTTCCTCGCTGTTCTGATTTAGTTTAACGGTAGTAAGCTTTCCAAGACTCCTAGGCACCTTGCTTCACCACCCGTTTCGGTATCAGAAAACTGCCTAGAGCCAGGAAGCTCTGGTCCTGCGTGTATGCTGCGTATCAACCTAGAAATTGGAGACTGATGGCACAAGGCTTGTTTTCCCATTAGGAAGGCTCCGTTCACGCGGCCTCCTTTATACCTGAAAAGCATTGTTGTTGCCGGGGATTTAGTCACTGCCTGCCTGCTGCTGCGAAGAAAATGAGTTTTCCCGAAAGAAACCTTGAGCTTCCAGTTCCTAGTTGGAAGCTCACTCTGCTCTGCTCTATATCTAAACTGAAAGTCAAGGGGAGCACTAGCCTCGAAGTAATGCCCTGATTATCCTGGCAAAACGGGAGGCGTGCAGCAGCTCCATGAGGCCTTCATCGCTGTTCTCTTTTAGTTTCACGGTAGTAAGCTTTCCAAGACTCCTAGAGACCTTACTTCAGCACCCGTTTCGGTATCCGAAAACTGCCTAGAGCCAGGAAGCTCTGCTCCTGCGTGTATGCTGCATACCAACTTACTATTTGGAGACTGAGGGCACAAGGCTTCTTTGCCCATTTGGAAAGCTCCGTTCATGCGGCCTCCTTTATACCTGAAAAGCATTGTTGTTGCCGGGGTTTTAGTCACTGCCTGCATGGTTCTGAGAAGATATTGAGTTTTCCCGTAAGAAACCTTGTGCTTCCAGTTCCTAGTAGGAAGCTCACCCTTCTCTGCTCTATAACTAAAGTGAAAGTCAAGGGGAGCACTAGCCTCGAAGTAATGCCCTGATTATCCTGGCAAAACGGGAGGCGTGCAGCAGCTCCATGAGGCCTTCATCGCTGTTCTCTTTTAGTTTCACGGTAGTAAGCTTTCCAAGACTCCTAGAGACCTTACTTCAGCACCCGTTTCGGTATCCGAAAACTGCCTAGAGCCAGGAAGCTCTGCTCCTGCGTGTATGCTGCATACCAACTTACTATTTGGAGACTGAGGGCACAAGGCTTCTTTGCCCATTTGGAAAGCTCCGTTCATGCGGCCTCCTTTATACCTGAAAAGCATTGTTGTTGCCGGGGTTTTAGTCACTGCCTGCATGGTTCTGAGAAGATATTGAGTTTCCCGTAAGAAACCTTGTGCTTCCAGTTCCTAGTTGGAAGCTCACCCTGCTCTGCTCTATACCTAATGTGAAAGTCAACGTGAGCCCTAGCCTCGAAGGAAGGCCCTGATTTGCCTTGCCAAACGGGAGGCGTGGAGCAGCTCCATGAGGCCTTCTTCACTGTTCTGCTTTAGTTTCAAGGTAGATAGCTTTTCAAGACTCCTAGGCACCTTGCTTCACCACCCGTTTCGGTATCAGAAAACTGCCTAGAGCCAGGAAGCTCTGGTCCTGCGTGTATGCTGCGTATCAACCTAGAAATTGGAGACTGATGGCACAAGGCTTGTTTTCCCATTAGGAAGGCTCCGTTCATGCGGCCTCCTTTATACCTGAAAAGCATTGTTGTTGCCGGGGATTTAGTCACTGCCTGCCTGCTGCTGCGAAGAAAATGAGTTTTCCCGAAAGAAACCTTGTGCTTCCAGTTCCTAGTTGGAAGCTCACTCTGCTCTGCTCTATATCTAAACTGAAAGTCAAGGGGAGCACTAGCCTCGAAGTAATGCCCTGATTATCCTGGCAAAACGGGAGGCGTGCAGCAGCTCCTTGAGGCCTTCATCGCTGTTCTCTTTTAGTTTCACGGTAGTAAGCTTTCCAAGACTCCTAGAGACCTTACTTCAGCACCCGTTTCGGTATCAGAAAACTGCCTAGAGCCAGGAAGCTCTGGTCCTGCGTGTATGCTGCGTATCAACTTACTATTTGGAGACTGATGGCACAAGGCTTCTTTGCCCATTTGGAAAGCTCCGTTCATGCGGCCTCCTTTATACCTGAAAAGCATTGTTGTTGCCGGGGTTTTAGTCACTGCCTGCATGGTTCTGAGAAGATATTGAGTTTTCCCGTAAGAAACCTTGTGCTTCCAGTTCCTAGTAGGAAGCTCACCCTTCTCTGCTCTATAACTAAAGTGAAAGTCAAGGGGAGCACTAGCCTCGAAGTAATGCCCTGATTATCCTGGCAAAACGGGAGGCGTGCAGCAGCTCCATGAGGCCTTCATCGCTGTTCTCTTTTAGTTTCACGGTAGTAAGCTTTCCAAGACTCCTAGAGACCTTACTTCAGCACCCGTTTCGGTATCCGAAAACTGCCTAGAGCCAGGAAGCTCTGCTCCTGCGTGTATGCTGCATACCAACTTACTATTTGGAGACTGAGGGCACAAGGCTTCTTTGCCCATTTGGAAAGCTCCGTTCATGCGGCCTCCTTTATACCTGAAAAGCATTGTTGTTGCCGGGGTTTTAGTCACTGCCTGCATGGTTCTGAGAAGATATTGAGTTTCCCGTAAGAAACCTTGTGCTTCCAGTTCCTAGTTGGAAGCTCACCCTGCTCTGCTCTATACCTAATGTGAAAGTCAACGTGAGCCCTAGCCTCGAAGGAAGGCCCTGATTTGCCTTGCCAAACGGGAGGCGTGGAGCAGCTCCATGAGGCCTTCTTCACTGTTCTGCTTTAGTTTCAAGGTAGATAGCTTTTCAAGACTCCTAGGGACCTTGTTTCAGCACCCGTTTTGCTACCATTATACTGAGTGAGGCCAGGAAGCTCAGGGCCACGTAGGCAACTTCAGCCCCGTAGGCCTTTTGGAACACCCCAGTGTTGGCTAGAGAAAGGCAACACACTGCACCTTTCCTTGGGAGAGCCAGGTTATCTCAGGTCTACGCAGGATTCAGGAACACACTTCGAGACTGTCCGCCAGTAAATGGATGTAACCTCATTCCCCTAGTTGAACTCTATTGAGAAAAACACTCTCTTCTAATCCCTTTTCACCTTTTACACTTAGAGTCACGCATCCTCAAGGAGGTGGTCGGTTTGCATTCCAAGTACAATTTAAGCACAGTTCTTGGTGTAACACTGTAGGTCTTTGACGGATGCACAGGCCCCTAAGTCTCCCTCGTGCATCCTTTGTTTAGGCACTTGGCTGCACGCAGAAAAGCGGTCGTAGAAAAAAGTTGAATCAGGGAAAGCCCCAGTGGGTATCGTGAATCTCTTTTGACTTGTTAGCATCACCATGTACTTATGCTGCGTGTCATTCTGGAAATGGGAAACTGATGCCACAACGCTTGTGTTCCCATTTTGAAAGCTTCATCATGCAGTCTAGAAGACACCTGAAAAGCATTGTTGTTGCTGGGGATTTAGTCACTGCCTGTCGGCTTCTGAGAAGAAAATGAGTTTTCCCGAAATGGGAAACTGACGCCACAACGCTTGTGTTCCCATTTTGAAAGCTTCATCATGCAGTCTAGAAGACACCTGAAAAGCATTGTTGTTGCTGGGGATTTAGTCACTGCCTGTCGGCTTCTGAGAAGAAAATGAGTTTTCCCGAAAGGACCTTGTGCTTCCAGTTCCTAGTTGGAAGCTCACCCTGCTCTCCTCTATACCAAAAGTGGAAGTCAACGTGAGCACTAACCTAAAAGTAAGGCCCTGATTATCCTTGCAAATCGGGAGGCATGCAGCAGCTCCATGAGGCCTTCCTCGCTGTTCTGCTTTAGTTGAATGGTAGTAAGCTTTCCAAGACTCCTAGGCACCTTGCTTCACCACCCGTTTCGGTATCAGAAAACTGCCTAGAGCCAGGAAGCTCTGGTGCTGCGTTTATGCTGCGTATCAACCTAGAAATTGGAGACTGATGGCACAAGGCTTGTTTTCCCATTAGGAAGGCTCCGTTCACGCGGCCTCCTTTATACCTGAAAAGCATTGTTGTTGCCAGGGATTTAGTCACTGCCTGCCTGCTGCTGCGAAGAAAATGAGTTTTCCCGAAAGAAACCTTGTGCTTCCAGTTCCTAGTTGGAAGCTCACTCTGCTCTGCTCTATAACTAAAGTGAAAGTCAAGGGGAGCACTAGCCTCGAAGTAATGCCCTGATTATCCTGGCAAAACGGGAGGTGTGCAGCAGCTCCATGAGGCCTTCATCGCTGTTCTCTTTTAGTTTCACGGTAGTAAGCTTTCCAAGACTCCTAGAGACCTTACTTCAGCACCCGTTTGGGTATCCGAAAACTGCCTAGAGCCAGGAAGCTCTGCTCCTGCGTGTATGCTGCATACCAACTTACTATTTGGAGACTGAGGGCACAAGGCTTCTTTGCCCATTTGGAAAGCTCCGTTCATGCGGCCTCCTTTATACCTGAAAAGCATTGTTGTTGCCGGGGTTTTAGTCACTGCCTGCATGGTTCTGAGAAGATATTGAGTTTCCCGTAAGAAACCTTGTGCTTCCAGTTCCTAGTTGGAAGCTCACCCTGCTCTGCTCTATACCTAATGTGAAAGTCAACGTGAGCCCTAGCCTCGAAGGAAGGCCCTGATTTGCCTTGCCAAACGGGAGGCGTGGAGCAGCTCCATGAGGCCTTCTTCACTGTTCTGCTTTAGTTTCAAGGTAGATAGCTTTTCAAGACTCCTAGGGACCTTGTTTCAGCACCCGTTTTGCTACCATTATACTGAGTGAGGCCAGGAAGCTCAGGGCCACGTAGGCAACTTCAGCCCCGTAGGCCTTTTGGAACACCCCAGTGTTGGCTAGAGAAAGGCAACACACTGCACCTTTCCTTGGGAGAGCCAGGTTATCTCAGGTCTACGCAGGATTCAGGAACACACTTCGAGACTGTCCGCCAGTAAATGGATGTAACCTCATTCCCCTAGTTGAACTCTATTGAGAAAAACACTCTCTTCTAATCCCTTTTCACCTTTTACACTTAGAGTCACGCATCCTCAAGGAGGTGGTCGGTTTGCATTCCAAGTACAATTTAAGCACAGTTCTTGGTGTAACACTGTAGGTCTTTGACGGATGCACAGGCCCCTAAGTCTCCCTCGTGCATCCTTTGTTTAGGCACTTGGCTGCACGCAGAAAAGCGGTCGTAGAAAAAAGTTGAATCAGGGAAAGCCCCAGTGGGTATCGTGAATCTCTTTTGACTTGTTAGCATCACCATGTACTTATGCTGCGTGTCATTCTGGAAATGGGAAACTGATGCCACAACGCTTGTGTTCCCATTTTGAAAGCTTCATCATGCAGTCTAGAAGATACCTGAAAAGCATTGTTGTTGCTGGGGATTTAGTCACTGCCTGTCGGCTTCTGAGAAGAAAATGAGTTTTCCCGAAAGGACCTTGTGCTTCCAGTTCCTAGTTGGAAGCTCACCCTGCTCTCCTCTATACCAAAAGTGGAAGTCAACGTGAGCACTAACCTAAAAGTAAGGCCCTGATTATCCTTGCAAATCGGGAGGCATGCAGCAGCTCCATGAGGCCTTCCTCGCTGTTCTGATTTAGTTTAACGGTAGTAAGCTTTCCAAGACTCCTAGGCACCTTGCTTCACCACCCGTTTCGGTATCAGAAAACTGCCTAGAGCCAGGAAGCTCTGGTCCTGCGTGTATGCTGCGTATCAACCTAGAAATTGGAGACTGATGGCACAAGGCTTGTTTTCCCATTAGGAAGGCTCCGTTCACGCGGCCTACTTTATACCTGAAAAGCATTGTTGTTGCCGGGGATTTAGTCACTGCCTGCCTGCTGCTGCGAAGAAAATGAGTTTTCCCGAAAGAAACCTTGAGCTTCCAGTTCCTAGTTGGAAGCTCACTCTGCTCTGCTCTATATCTAAACTGAAAGTCAAGGGGAGCACTAGCCTCGAAGTAATGCCCTGATTATCCTGGCAAAACGGGAGGCGTGCAGCAGCTCCATGAGGCCTTCATCGCTGTTCTCTTTTAGTTTCACGGTAGTAAGCTTTCCAAGACTCCTAGAGACCTTACTTCAGCACCCGTTTCGGTATCCGAAAACTGCCTAGAGCCAGGAAGCTCTGCTCCTGCGTGTATGCTGCATACCAACTTACTATTTGGAGACTGAGGGCACAAGGCTTCTTTGCCCATTTGGAAAGCTCCGTTCATGCGGCCTCCTTTATACCTGAAAAGCATTGTTGTTGCCGGGGTTTTAGTCACTGCCTGCATGGTTCTGAGAAGATATTGAGTTTTCCCGTAAGAAATCTTGTGCTTCCAGTTCCTAGTAGGAAGCTCACCCTTCTCTGCTCTATAACTAAAGTGAAAGTCAAGGGGAGCACTAGCCTCGAAGTAATGCCCTGATTATCCTGGCAAAACGGGAGGCGTGCAGCAGCTCCATGAGGCCTTCATCGCTGTTCTCTTTTAGTTTCACGGTAGTAAGCTTTCCAAGACTCCTAGAGACCTTACTTCAGCACCCGTTTCGGTATCCGAAAACTGCCTAGAGCCAGGAAGCTCTGCTCCTGCGTGTATGCTGCATACCAACTTACTATTTGGAGACTGAGGGCACAAGGCTTCTTTGCCCATTTGGAAAGCTCCGTTCATGCGGCCTCCTTTATACCTGAAAAGCATTGTTGTTGCCGGGGTTTTAGTCACTGCCTGCATGGTTCTGAGAAGATATTGAGTTTCCCGTAAGAAACCTTGTGCTTCCAGTTCCTAGTTGGAAGCTCACCCTGCTCTGCTCTATACCTAATGTGAAAGTCAACGTGAGCCCTAGCCTCGAAGGAAGGCCCTGATTTGCCTTGCCAAACGGGAGGCGTGGAGCAGCTCCATGAGGCCTTCTTCACTGTTCTGCTTTAGTTTCAAGGTAGATAGCTTTTCAAGACTCCTAGGGACCTTGTTTCAGCACCCGTTTTGCTACCATTATACTGAGTGAGGCCAGGAAGCTCAGGGCCACGTAGGCAACTTCAGCCCCGTAGGCCTTTTGGAACACCCCAGTGTTGGCTAGAGAAAGGCAACACACTGCACCTTTCCTTGGGAGAGCCAGGTTATCTCAGGTCTACGCAGGATTCAGGAACACACTTCGAGACTGTCCGCCAGTAAATGGATGTAACCTCATTCCCCTAGTTGAACTCTATTGAGAAAAACACTCTCTTCTAATCCCTTTTCACCTTTTACACTTAGAGTCACGCATCCTCAAGGAGGTGGTCGGTTTGCATTCCAAGTACAATTTAAGCACAGTTCTTGGTGTAACACTGTAGGTCTTTGACGGATGCACAGGCCCCTAAGTCTCCCTCGTGCATCCTTTGTTTAGGCACTTGGCTGCACGCAGAAAAGCGGTCGTAGAAAAAAGTTGAATCAGGGAAAGCCCCAGTGGGTATCGTGAATCTCTTTTGACTTGTTAGCATCACCATGTACTTATGCTGCGTGTCATTCTGGAAATGGGAAACTGATGCCACAACGCTTGTGTTCCCATTTTGAAAGCTTCATCATGCAGTCTAGAAGACACCTGAAAAGCATTGTTGTTGCTGGGGATTTAGTCACTGCCTGTCGGCTTCTGAGAAGAAAATGAGTTTTCCCGAAATGGGAAACTGACGCCACAACGCTTGTGTTCCCATTTTGAAAGCTTCATCATGCAGTCTAGAAGACACCTGAAAAGCATTGTTGTTGCTGGGGATTTAGTCACTGCCTGTCGGCTTCTGAGAAGAAAATGAGTTTTCCCGAAAGGACCTTGTGCTTCCAGTTCCTAGTTGGAAGCTCACCCTGCTCTCCTCTATACCAAAAGTGGAAGTCAACGTGAGCACTAACCTAAAAGTAAGGCCCTGATTATCCTTGCAAATCGGGAGGCATGCAGCAGCTCCATGAGGCCTTCCTCGCTGTTCTGCTTTAGTTGAATGGTAGTAAGCTTTCCAAGACTCCTAGGCACCTTGCTTCACCACCCGTTTCGGTATCAGAAAACTGCCTAGAGCCAGGAAGCTCTGGTGCTGCGTTTATGCTGCGTATCAACCTAGAAATTGGAGACTGATGGCACAAGGCTTGTTTTCCCATTAGGAAGGCTCCGTTCACGCGGCCTCCTTTATACCTGAAAAGCATTGTTGTTGCCAGGGATTTAGTCACTGCCTGCCTGCTGCTGCGAAGAAAATGAGTTTTCCCGAAAGAAACCTTGTGCTTCCAGTTCCTAGTTGGAAGCTCACTCTGCTCTGCTCTATAACTAAAGTGAAAGTCAAGGGGAGCACTAGCCTCGAAGTAATGCCCTGATTATCCTGGCAAAACGGGAGGTGTGCAGCAGCTCCATGAGGCCTTCATCGCTGTTCTCTTTTAGTTTCACGGTAGTAAGCTTTCCAAGACTCCTAGAGACCTTACTTCAGCACCCGTTTGGGTATCCGAAAACTGCCTAGAGCCAGGAAGCTCTGCTCCTGCGTGTATGCTGCATACCAACTTACTATTTGGAGACTGAGGGCACAAGGCTTCTTTGCCCATTTGGAAAGCTCCGTTCATGCGGCCTCCTTTATACCTGAAAAGCATTGTTGTTGCCGGGGTTTTAGTCACTGCCTGCATGGTTCTGAGAAGATATTGAGTTTCCCGTAAGAAACCTTGTGCTTCCAGTTCCTAGTTGGAAGCTCACCCTGCTCTGCTCTATACCTAATGTGAAAGTCAACGTGAGCCCTAGCCTCGAAGGAAGGCCCTGATTTGCCTTGCCAAACGGGAGGCGTGGAGCAGCTCCATGAGGCCTTCTTCACTGTTCTGCTTTAGTTTCAAGGTAGATAGCTTTTCAAGACTCCTAGGGACCTTGTATCAGCACCCGTTTTGCTACCATTATACTGAGTGAGGCCAGGAAGCTCAGGGCCACGTAGGCAACTTCAGCCCCGTAGGCCTTTTGGAACACCCCAGTGTTGGCTAGAGAAAGGCAACACACTGCACCTTTCCTTGGGAGAGCCAGGTTATCTCAGGTCTACGCAGGATTCAGGAACACACTTCGAGACTGTCCGCCAGTAAATGGATGTAACCTCATTCCCCTAGTTGAACTCTATTGAGAAAAACACTCTCTTCTAATCCCTTTTCACCTTTTACACTTAGAGTCACGCATCCTCAAGGAGGTGGTCGGTTTGCATTCCAAGTACAATTTAAGCACAGTTCTTGGTGTAACACTGTAGGTCTTTGACGGATGCACAGGCCCTTAAGTCTCCCTCGTGCATCCTTTGTTTAGGCACTTGGCTGCACGCAGAAAAGCGGTCGTAGAAAAAAGTTGAATCAGGGAAAGCCCCAGTGGGTATCGTGAATCTCTTTTGACTTGTTAGCATCACCATGTACTTATGCTGCGTGTCATTCTGGAAATGGGAAACTGATGCCACAACGCTTGTGTTCCCATTTTGAAAGCTTCATCATGCAGTCTAGAAGATACCTGAAAAGCATTGTTGTTGCTGGGGATTTAGTCACTGCCTGTCGGCTTCTGAGAAGAAAATGAGTTTTCCCGAAAGGACCTTGTGCTTCCAGTTCCTAGTTGGAAGCTCACCCTGCTCTCCTCTATACCAAAAGTGGAAGTCAACGTGAGCACTAACCTAAAAGTAAGGCCCTGATTATCCTTGCAAATCGGGAGGCATGCAGCAGCTCCATGAGGCCTTCCTCGCTGTTCTGATTTAGTTTAACGGTAGTAAGCTTTCCAAGACTCCTAGGCACCTTGCTTCACCACCCGTTTCGGTATCAGAAAACTGCCTAGAGCCAGGAAGCTCTGGTCCTGCGTGTATGCTGCGTATCAACCTAGAAATTGGAGACTGATGGCACAAGGCTTGTTTTCCCATTAGGAAGGCTCCGTTCACGCGGCCTACTTTATACCTGAAAAGCATTGTTGTTGCCGGGGATTTAGTCACTGCCTGCCTGCTGCTGCGAAGAAAATGAGTTTTCCCGAAAGAAACCTTGAGCTTCCAGTTCCTAGTTGGAAGCTCACTCTGCTCTGCTCTATATCTAAACTGAAAGTCAAGGGGAGCACTAGCCTCGAAGTAATGCCCTGATTATCCTGGCAAAACGGGAGGCGTGCAGCAGCTCCATGAGGCCTTCATCGCTGTTCTCTTTTAGTTTCACGGTAGTAAGCTTTCCAAGACTCCTAGAGACCTTACTTCAGCACCCGTTTCGGTATCCGAAAACTGCCTAGAGCCAGGAAGCTCTGCTCCTGCGTGTATGCTGCATACCAACTTACTATTTGGAGACTGAGGGCACAAGGCTTCTTTGCCCATTTGGAAAGCTCCGTTCATGCGGCCTCCTTTATACCTGAAAAGCATTGTTGTTGCCGGGGTTTTATTCACTGCCTGCATGGTTCTGAGAAGATATTGAGTTTTCCCGTAAGAAACCTTGTGCTTCCAGTTCCTAGTAGGAAGCTCACCCTTCTCTGCTCTATAACTAAAGTGAAAGTCAAGGGGAGCACTAGCCTCGAAGTAATGCCCTGATTATCCTGGCAAAACGGGAGGCGTGCAGCAGCTCCATGAGGCCTTCATCGCTGTTCTCTTTTAGTTTCACGGTAGTAAGCTTTCCAAGACTCCTAGAGACCTTACTTCAGCACCCGTTTCGGTATCCGAAAACTGCCTAGAGCCAGGAAGCTCTGCTCCTGCGTGTATGCTGCATACCAACTTACTATTTGGAGACTGAGGGCACAAGGCTTCTTTGCCCATTTGGAAAGCTCCGTTCATGCGGCCTCCTTTATACCTGAAAAGCATTGTTGTTGCCGGGGTTTTAGTCACTGCCTGCATGGTTCTGAGAAGATATTGAGTTTCCCGTAAGAAACCTTGTGCTTCCAGTTCCTAGTTGGAAGCTCACCCTGCTCTGCTCTATACCTAATGTGAAAGTCAACGTGAGCCCTAGCCTCGAAGGAAGGCCCTGATTTGCCTTGCCAAACGGGAGGCGTGGAGCAGCTCCATGAGGCCTTCTTCACTGTTCTGCTTTAGTTTCAAGGTAGATAGCTTTTCAAGACTCCTAGGGACCTTGTTTCAGCACCCGTTTTGCTACCATTATACTGAGTGAGGCCAGGAAGCTCAGGGCCACGTAGGCAACTTCAGCCCCGTAGGCCTTTTGGAACACCCCAGTGTTGGCTAGAGAAAGGCAACACACTGCACCTTTCCTTGGGAGAGCCAGGTTATCTCAGGTCTACGCAGGATTCAGGAACACACTTCGAGACTGTCCGCCAGTAAATGGATGTAACCTCATTCCCCTAGTTGAACTCTATTGAGAAAAACACTCTCTTCTAATCCCTTTTCACCTTTTACACTTAGAGTCACGCATCCTCAAGGAGGTGGTCGGTTTGCATTCCAAGTACAATTTAAGCACAGTTCTTGGTGTAACACTGTAGGTCTTTGACGGATGCACAGGCCCTTAAGTCTCCCTCGTGCATCCTTTGTTTAGGCACTTGGCTGCACGCAGAAAAGCGGTCGTAGAAAAAAGTTGAATCAGGGAAAGCCCCAGTGGGTATCGTGAATCTCTTTTGACTTGTTAGCATCACCATGTACTTATGCTGCGTGTCATTCTGGAAATGGGAAACTGATGCCACAACGCTTGTGTTCCCATTTTGAAAGCTTCATCATGCAGTCTAGAAGATACCTGAAAAGCATTGTTGTTGCTGGGGATTTAGTCACTGCCTGTCGGCTTCTGAGAAGAAAATGAGTTTTCCCGAAAGGACCTTGTGCTTCCAGTTCCTAGTTGGAAGCTCACCCTGCTCTCCTCTATACCAAAAGTGGAAGTCAACGTGAGCACTAACCTAAAAGTAAGGCCCTGATTATCCTTGCAAATCGGGAGGCATGCAGCAGCTCCATGAGGCCTTCCTCGCTGTTCTGATTTAGTTTAACGGTAGTAAGCTTTCCAAGACTCCTAGGCACCTTGCTTCACCACCCGTTTCGGTATCAGAAAACTGCCTAGAGCCAGGAAGCTCTGGTCCTGCGTGTATGCTGCGTATCAACCTAGAAATTGGAGACTGATGGCACAAGGCTTGTTTTCCCATTAGGAAGGCTCCGTTCACGCGGCCTACTTTATACCTGAAAAGCATTGTTGTTGCCGGGGATTTAGTCACTGCCTGCCTGCTGCTGCGAAGAAAATGAGTTTTCCCGAAAGAAACCTTGAGCTTCCAGTTCCTAGTTGGAAGCTCACTCTGCTCTGCTCTATATCTAAACTGAAAGTCAAGGGGAGCACTAGCCTCGAAGTAATGCCCTGATTATCCTGGCAAAACGGGAGGCGTGCAGCAGCTCCATGAGGCCTTCATCGCTGTTCTCTTTTAGTTTCACGGTAGTAAGCTTTCCAAGACTCCTAGAGACCTTACTTCAGCACCCGTTTCGGTATCCGAAAACTGCCTAGAGCCAGGAAGCTCTGCTCCTGCGTGTATGCTGCATACCAACTTACTATTTGGAGACTGAGGGCACAAGGCTTCTTTGCCCATTTGGAAAGCTCCGTTCATGCGGCCTCCTTTATACCTGAAAAGCATTGTTGTTGCCGGGGTTTTATTCACTGCCTGCATGGTTCTGAGAAGATATTGAGTTTTCCCGTAAGAAACCTTGTGCTTCCAGTTCCTAGTAGGAAGCTCACCCTTCTCTGCTCTATAACTAAAGTGAAAGTCAAGGGGAGCACTAGCCTCGAAGTAATGCCCTGATTATCCTGGCAAAACGGGAGGCGTGCAGCAGCTCCATGAGGCCTTCATCGCTGTTCTCTTTTAGTTTCACGGTAGTAAGCTTTCCAAGACTCCTAGAGACCTTACTTCAGCACCCGTTTCGGTATCCGAAAACTGCCTAGAGCCAGGAAGCTCTGCTCCTGCGTGTATGCTGCATACCAACTTACTATTTGGAGACTGAGGGCACAAGGCTTCTTTGCCCATTTGGAAAGCTCCGTTCATGCGGCCTCCTTTATACCTGAAAAGCATTGTTGTTGCCGGGGTTTTAGTCACTGCCTGCATGGTTCTGAGAAGATATTGAGTTTCCCGTAAGAAACCTTGTGCTTCCAGTTCCTAGTTGGAAGCTCACCCTGCTCTGCTCTATACCTAATGTGAAAGTCAACGTGAGCCCTAGCCTCGAAGGAAGGCCCTGATTTGCCTTGCCAAACGGGAGGCGTGGAGCAGCTCCATGAGGCCTTCTTCACTGTTCTGCTTTAGTTTCAAGGTAGATAGCTTTTCAAGACTCCTAGGGACCTTGTTTCAGCACCCGTTTTGCTACCATTATACTGAGTGAGGCCAGGAAGCTCAGGGCCACGTAGGCAACTTCAGCCCCGTAGGCCTTTTGGAACACCCCAGTGTTGGCTAGAGAAAGGCAACACACTGCACCTTTCCTTGGGAGAGCCAGGTTATCTCAGGTCTACGCAGGATTCAGGAACACACTTCGAGACTGTCCGCCAGTAAATGGATGTAACCTCATTCCCCTAGTTGAACTCTATTGAGAAAAACACTCTCTTCTAATCCCTTTTCACCTTTTACACTTAGAGTCACGCATCCTCAAGGAGGTGGTCGGTTTGCATTCCAAGTACAATTTAAGCACAGTTCTTGGTGTAACACTGTAGGTCTTTGACGGATGCACAGGCCCCTAAGTCTCCCTCGTGCATCCTTTGTTTAGGCACTTGGCTGCACGCAGAAAAGCGGTCGTAGAAAAAAGTTGAATCAGGGAAAGCCCCAGTGGGTATCGTGAATCTCTTTTGACTTGTTAGCATCACCATGTACTTATGCTGCGTGTCATTCTGGAAATGGGAAACTGATGCCACAACGCTTGTGTTCCCATTTTGAAAGCTTCATCATGCAGTCTAGAAGACACCTGAAAAGCATTGTTGTTGCTGGGGATTTAGTCACTGCCTGTCGGCTTCTGAGAAGAAAATGAGTTTTCCCGAAATGGGAAACTGACGCCACAACGCTTGTGTTCCCATTTTGAAAGCTTCATCATGCAGTCTAGAAGACACCTGAAAAGCATTGTTGTTGCTGGGGATTTAGTCACTGCCTGTCGGCTTCTGAGAAGAAAATGAGTTTTCCCGAAAGGACCTTGTGCTTCCAGTTCCTAGTTGGAAGCTCACCCTGCTCTCCTCTATACCAAAAGTGGAAGTCAACGTGAGCACTAACCTAAAAGTAAGGCCCTGATTATCCTTGCAAATCGGGAGGCATGCAGCAGCTCCATGAGGCCTTCCTCGCTGTTCTGCTTTAGTTGAATGGTAGTAAGCTTTCCAAGACTCCTAGGCACCTTGCTTCACCACCCGTTTCGGTATCAGAAAACTGCCTAGAGCCAGGAAGCTCTGGTGCTGCGTTTATGCTGCGTATCAACCTAGAAATTGGAGACTGATGGCACAAGGCTTGTTTTCCCATTAGGAAGGCTCCGTTCACGCGGCCTCCTTTATACCTGAAAAGCATTGTTGTTGCCAGGGATTTAGTCACTGCCTGCCTGCTGCTGCGAAGAAAATGAGTTTTCCCGAAAGAAACCTTGTGCTTCCAGTTCCTAGTTGGAAGCTCACTCTGCTCTGCTCTATAACTAAAGTGAAAGTCAAGGGGAGCACTATCCTCGAAGTAATGCCCTGATTATCCTGGCAAAACGGGAGGTGTGCAGCAGCTCCATGAGGCCTTCATCGCTGTTCTCTTTTAGTTTCACGGTAGTAAGCTTTCCAAGACTCCTAGAGACCTTACTTCAGCACCCGTTTGGGTATCCGAAAACTGCCTAGAGCCAGGAAGCTCTGCTCCTGCGTGTATGCTGCATACCAACTTACTATTTGGAGACTGAGGGCACAAGGCTTCTTTGCCCATTTGGAAAGCTCCGTTCATGCGGCCTCCTTTATACCTGAAAAGCATTGTTGTTGCCGGGGTTTTAGTCACTGCCTGCATGGTTCTGAGAAGATATTGAGTTTCCCGTAAGAAACCTTGTGCTTCCAGTTCCTAGTTGGAAGCTCACCCTGCTCTGCTCTATACCTAATGTGAAAGTCAACGTGAGCCCTAGCCTCGAAGGAAGGCCCTGATTTGCCTTGCCAAACGGGAGGCGTGGAGCAGCTCCATGAGGCCTTCTTCACTGTTCTGCTTTAGTTTCAAGGTAGATAGCTTTTCAAGACTCCTAGGCACCTTGCTTCACCACCCGTTTCGGTATCAGAAAACTGCCTAGAGCCAGGAAGCTCTGGTCCTGCGTGTATGCTGCGTATCAACCTAGAAATTGGAGACTGATGGCACAAGGCTTGTTTTCCCATTAGGAAGGCTCCGTTCATGCGGCCTCCTTTATACCTGAAAAGCATTGTTGTTGCCGGGGATTTAGTCACTGCCTGCCTGCTGCTGCGAAGAAAATGAGTTTTCCCGAAAGAAACCTTGTGCTTCCAGTTCCTAGTTGGAAGCTCACTCTGCTCTGCTCTATATCTAAACTGAAAGTCAAGGGGAGCACTAGCCTCGAAGTAATGCCCTGATTATCCTGGCAAAACGGGAGGCGTGCAGCAGCTCCTTGAGGCCTTCATCGCTGTTCTCTTTTAGTTTCACGGTAGTAAGCTTTCCAAGACTCCTAGAGACCTTACTTCAGCACCCGTTTCGGTATCAGAAAACTGCCTAGAGCCAGGAAGCTCTGGTCCTGCGTGTATGCTGCGTATCAACTTACTATTTGGAGACTGATGGCACAAGGCTTCTTTGCCCATTTGGAAAGCTCCGTTCATGCGGCCTCCTTTATACCTGAAAAGCATTGTTGTTGCCGGGGTTTTAGTCACTGCCTGCATGGTTCTGAGAAGATATTGAGTTTTCCCGTAAGAAACCTTGTGCTTCCAGTTCCTAGTAGGAAGCTCACCCTTCTCTGCTCTATAACTAAAGTGAAAGTCAAGGGGAGCACTAGCCTCGAAGTAATGCCCTGATTATCCTGGCAAAACGGGAGGCGTGCAGCAGCTCCATGAGGCCTTCATCGCTGTTCTCTTTTAGTTTCACGGTAGTAAGCTTTCCAAGACTCCTAGAGACCTTACTTCAGCACCCGTTTCGGTATCCGAAAACTGCCTAGAGCCAGGAAGCTCTGCTCCTGCGTGTATGCTGCATACCAACTTACTATTTGGAGACTGAGGGCACAAGGCTTCTTTGCCCATTTGGAAAGCTCCGTTCATGCGGCCTCCTTTATACCTGAAAAGCATTGTTGTTGCCGGGGTTTTAGTCACTGCCTGCATGGTTCTGAGAAGATATTGAGTTTCCCGTAAGAAACCTTGTGCTTCCAGTTCCTAGTTGGAAGCTCACCCTGCTCTGCTCTATACCTAATGTGAAAGTCAACGTGAGCCCTAGCCTCGAAGGAAGGCCCTGATTTGCCTTGCCAAACGGGAGGCGTGGAGCAGCTCCATGAGGCCTTCTTCACTGTTCTGCTTTAGTTTCAAGGTAGATAGCTTTTCAAGACTCCTAGGGACCTTGTTTCAGCACCCGTTTTGCTACCATTATACTGAGTGAGGCCAGGAAGCTCAGGGCCACGTAGGCAACTTCAGCCCCGTAGGCCTTTTGGAACACCCCAGTGTTGGCTAGAGAAAGGCAACACACTGCACCTTTCCTTGGGAGAGCCAGGTTATCTCAGGTCTACGCAGGATTCAGGAACACACTTCGAGACTGTCCGCCAGTAAATGGATGTAACCTCATTCCCCTAGTTGAACTCTATTGAGAAAAACACTCTCTTCTAATCCCTTTTCACCTTTTACACTTAGAGTCACGCATCCTCAAGGAGGTGGTCGGTTTGCATTCCAAGTACAATTTAAGCACAGTTCTTGGTGTAACACTGTAGGTCTTTGACGGATGCACAGGCCCCTAAGTCTCCCTCGTGCATCCTTTGTTTAGGCACTTGGCTGCACGCAGAAAAGCGGTCGTAGAAAAAAGTTGAATCAGGGAAAGCCCCAGTGGGTATCGTGAATCTCTTTTGACTTGTTAGCATCACCATGTACTTATGCTGCGTGTCATTCTGGAAATGGGAAACTGATGCCACAACGCTTGTGTTCCCATTTTGAAAGCTTCATCATGCAGTCTAGAAGACACCTGAAAAGCATTGTTGTTGCTGGGGATTTAGTCACTGCCTGTCGGCTTCTGAGAAGAAAATGAGTTTTCCCGAAATGGGAAACTGACGCCACAACGCTTGTGTTCCCATTTTGAAAGCTTCATCATGCAGTCTAGAAGACACCTGAAAAGCATTGTTGTTGCTGGGGATTTAGTCACTGCCTGTCGGCTTCTGAGAAGAAAATGAGTTTTCCCGAAAGGACCTTGTGCTTCCAGTTCCTAGTTGGAAGCTCACCCTGCTCTCCTCTATACCAAAAGTGGAAGTCAACGTGAGCACTAACCTAAAAGTAAGGCCCTGATTATCCTTGCAAATCGGGAGGCATGCAGCAGCTCCATGAGGCCTTCCTCGCTGTTCTGCTTTAGTTGAATGGTAGTAAGCTTTCCAAGACTCCTAGGCACCTTGCTTCACCACCCGTTTCGGTATCAGAAAACTGCCTAGAGCCAGGAAGCTCTGGTGCTGCGTTTATGCTGCGTATCAACCTAGAAATTGGAGACTGATGGCACAAGGCTTGTTTTCCCATTAGGAAGGCTCCGTTCACGCGGCCTCCTTTATACCTGAAAAGCATTGTTGTTGCCAGGGATTTAGTCACTGCCTGCCTGCTGCTGCGAAGAAAATGAGTTTTCCCGAAAGAAACCTTGTGCTTCCAGTTCCTAGTTGGAAGCTCACTCTGCTCTGCTCTATAACTAAAGTGAAAGTCAAGGGGAGCACTAGCCTCGAAGTAATGCCCTGATTATCCTGGCAAAACGGGAGGTGTGCAGCAGCTCCATGAGGCCTTCATCGCTGTTCTCTTTTAGTTTCACGGTAGTAAGCTTTCCAAGACTCCTAGAGACCTTACTTCAGCACCCGTTTGGGTATCCGAAAACTGCCTAGAGCCAGGAAGCTCTGCTCCTGCGTGTATGCTGCATACCAACTTACTATTTGGAGACTGAGGGCACAAGGCTTCTTTGCCCATTTGGAAAGCTCCGTTCATGCGGCCTCCTTTATACCTGAAAAGCATTGTTGTTGCCGGGGTTTTAGTCACTGCCTGCATGGTTCTGAGAAGATATTGAGTTTCCCGTAAGAAACCTTGTGCTTCCAGTTCCTAGTTGGAAGCTCACCCTGCTCTGCTCTATACCTAATGTGAAAGTCAACGTGAGCCCTAGCCTCGAAGGAAGGCCCTGATTTGCCTTGCCAAACGGGAGGCGTGGAGCAGCTCCATGAGGCCTTCTTCACTGTTCTGCTTTAGTTTCAAGGTAGATAGCTTTTCAAGACTCCTAGGGACCTTGTATCAGCACCCGTTTTGCTACCATTATACTGAGTGAGGCCAGGAAGCTCAGGGCCACGTAGGCAACTTCAGCCCCGTAGGCCTTTTGGAACACCCCAGTGTTGGCTAGAGAAAGGCAACACACTGCACCTTTCCTTGGGAGAGCCAGGTTATCTCAGGTCTACGCAGGATTCAGGAACACACTTCGAGACTGTCCGCCAGTAAATGGATGTAACCTCATTCCCCTAGTTGAACTCTATTGAGAAAAACACTCTCTTCTAATCCCTTTTCACCTTTTACACTTAGAGTCACGCATCCTCAAGGAGGTGGTCGGTTTGCATTCCAAGTACAATTTAAGCACAGTTCTTGGTGTAACACTGTAGGTCTTTGACGGATGCACAGGCCCCTAAGTCTCCCTCGTGCATCCTTTGTTTAGGCACTTGGCTGCACGCAGAAAAGCGGTCGTAGAAAAAAGTTGAATCAGGGAAAGCCCCAGTGGGTATCGTGAATCTCTTTTGACTTGTTAGCATCACCATGTACTTATGCTGCGTGTCATTCTGGAAATGGGAAACTGATGCCACAACGCTTGTGTTCCCATTTTGAAAGCTTCATCATGCAGTCTAGAAGATACCTGAAAAGCATTGTTGTTGCTGGGGATTTAGTCACTGCCTGTCGGCTTCTGAGAAGAAAATGAGTTTTCCCGAAAGGACCTTGTGCTTCCAGTTCCTAGTTGGAAGCTCACCCTGCTCTCCTCTATACCAAAAGTGGAAGTCAACGTGAGCACTAACCTAAAAGTAAGGCCCTGATTATCCTTGCAAATCGGGAGGCATGCAGCAGCTCCATGAGGCCTTCCTCGCTGTTCTGATTTAGTTTAACGGTAGTAAGCTTTCCAAGACTCCTAGGCACCTTGCTTCACCACCCGTTTCGGTATCAGAAAACTGCCTAGAGCCAGGAAGCTCTGGTCCTGCGTGTATGCTGCGTATCAACCTAGAAATTGGAGACTGATGGCACAAGGCTTGTTTTCCCATTAGGAAGGCTCCGTTCACGCGGCCTACTTTATACCTGAAAAGCATTGTTGTTGCCGGGGATTTAGTCACTGCCTGCCTGCTGCTGCGAAGAAAATGAGTTTTCCCGAAAGAAACCTTGAGCTTCCAGTTCCTAGTTGGAAGCTCACTCTGCTCTGCTCTATATCTAAACTGAAAGTCAAGGGGAGCACTAGCCTCGAAGTAATGCCCTGATTATCCTGGCAAAACGGGAGGCGTGCAGCAGCTCCATGAGGCCTTCATCGCTGTTCTCTTTTAGTTTCACGGTAGTAAGCTTTCCAAGACTCCTAGAGACCTTACTTCAGCACCCGTTTCGGTATCCGAAAACTGCCTAGAGCCAGGAAGCTCTGCTCCTGCGTGTATGCTGCATACCAACTTACTATTTGGAGACTGAGGGCACAAGGCTTCTTTGCCCATTTGGAAAGCTCCGTTCATGCGGCCTCCTTTATACCTGAAAAGCATTGTTGTTGCCGGGGTTTTAGTCACTGCCTGCATGGTTCTGAGAAGATATTGAGTTTTCCCGTAAGAAATCTTGTGCTTCCAGTTCCTAGTAGGAAGCTCACCCTTCTCTGCTCTATAACTAAAGTGAAAGTCAAGGGGAGCACTAGCCTCGAAGTAATGCCCTGATTATCCTGGCAAAACGGGAGGCGTGCAGCAGCTCCATGAGGCCTTCATCGCTGTTCTCTTTTAGTTTCACGGTAGTAAGCTTTCCAAGACTCCTAGAGACCTTACTTCAGCACCCGTTTCGGTATCCGAAAACTGCCTAGAGCCAGGAAGCTCTGCTCCTGCGTGTATGCTGCATACCAACTTACTATTTGGAGACTGAGGGCACAAGGCTTCTTTGCCCATTTGGAAAGCTCCGTTCATGCGGCCTCCTTTATACCTGAAAAGCATTGTTGTTGCCGGGGTTTTAGTCACTGCCTGCATGGTTCTGAGAAGATATTGAGTTTCCCGTAAGAAACCTTGTGCTTCCAGTTCCTAGTTGGAAGCTCACCCTGCTCTGCTCTATACCTAATGTGAAAGTCAACGTGAGCCCTAGCCTCGAAGGAAGGCCCTGATTTGCCTTGCCAAACGGGAGGCGTGGAGCAGCTCCATGAGGCCTTCTTCACTGTTCTGCTTTAGTTTCAAGGTAGATAGCTTTTCAAGACTCCTAGGGACCTTGTTTCAGCACCCGTTTTGCTACCATTATACTGAGTGAGGCCAGGAAGCTCAGGGCCACGTAGGCAACTTCAGCCCCGTAGGCCTTTTGGAACACCCCAGTGTTGGCTAGAGAAAGGCAACACACTGCACCTTTCCTTGGGAGAGCCAGGTTATCTCAGGTCTACGCAGGATTCAGGAACACACTTCGAGACTGTCCGCCAGTAAATGGATGTAACCTCATTCCCCTAGTTGAACTCTATTGAGAAAAACACTCTCTTCTAATCCCTTTTCACCTTTTACACTTAGAGTCACGCATCCTCAAGGAGGTGGTCGGTTTGCATTCCAAGTACAATTTAAGCACAGTTCTTGGTGTAACACTGTAGGTCTTTGACGGATGCACAGGCCCCTAAGTCTCCCTCGTGCATCCTTTGTTTAGGCACTTGGCTGCACGCAGAAAAGCGGTCGTAGAAAAAAGTTGAATCAGGGAAAGCCCCAGTGGGTATCGTGAATCTCTTTTGACTTGTTAGCATCACCATGTACTTATGCTGCGTGTCATTCTGGAAATGGGAAACTGATGCCACAACGCTTGTGTTCCCATTTTGAAAGCTTCATCATGCAGTCTAGAAGACACCTGAAAAGCATTGTTGTTGCTGGGGATTTAGTCACTGCCTGTCGGCTTCTGAGAAGAAAATGAGTTTTCCCGAAATGGGAAACTGACGCCACAACGCTTGTGTTCCCATTTTGAAAGCTTCATCATGCAGTCTAGAAGACACCTGAAAAGCATTGTTGTTGCTGGGGATTTAGTCACTGCCTGTCGGCTTCTGAGAAGAAAATGAGTTTTCCCGAAAGGACCTTGTGCTTCCAGTTCCTAGTTGGAAGCTCACCCTGCTCTCCTCTATACCAAAAGTGGAAGTCAACGTGAGCACTAACCTAAAAGTAAGGCCCTGATTATCCTTGCAAATCGGGAGGCATGCAGCAGCTCCATGAGGCCTTCCTCGCTGTTCTGCTTTAGTTGAATGGTAGTAAGCTTTCCAAGACTCCTAGGCACCTTGCTTCACCACCCGTTTCGGTATCAGAAAACTGCCTAGAGCCAGGAAGCTCTGGTGCTGCGTTTATGCTGCGTATCAACCTAGAAATTGGAGACTGATGGCACAAGGCTTGTTTTCCCATTAGGAAGGCTCCGTTCACGCGGCCTCCTTTATACCTGAAAAGCATTGTTGTTGCCAGGGATTTAGTCACTGCCTGCCTGCTGCTGCGAAGAAAATGAGTTTTCCCGAAAGAAACCTTGTGCTTCCAGTTCCTAGTTGGAAGCTCACTCTGCTCTGCTCTATAACTAAAGTGAAAGTCAAGGGGAGCACTAGCCTCGAAGTAATGCCCTGATTATCCTGGCAAAACGGGAGGTGTGCAGCAGCTCCATGAGGCCTTCATCGCTGTTCTCTTTTAGTTTCACGGTAGTAAGCTTTCCAAGACTCCTAGAGACCTTACTTCAGCACCCGTTTGGGTATCCGAAAACTGCCTAGAGCCAGGAAGCTCTGCTCCTGCGTGTATGCTGCATACCAACTTACTATTTGGAGACTGAGGGCACAAGGCTTCTTTGCCCATTTGGAAAGCTCCGTTCATGCGGCCTCCTTTATACCTGAAAAGCATTGTTGTTGCCGGGGTTTTAGTCACTGCCTGCATGGTTCTGAGAAGATATTGAGTTTCCCGTAAGAAACCTTGTGCTTCCAGTTCCTAGTTGGAAGCTCACCCTGCTCTGCTCTATACCTAATGTGAAAGTCAACGTGAGCCCTAGCCTCGAAGGAAGGCCCTGATTTGCCTTGCCAAACGGGAGGCGTGGAGCAGCTCCATGAGGCCTTCTTCACTGTTCTGCTTTAGTTTCAAGGTAGATAGCTTTTCAAGACTCCTAGGGACCTTGTATCAGCACCCGTTTTGCTACCATTATACTGAGTGAGGCCAGGAAGCTCAGGGCCACGTAGGCAACTTCAGCCCCGTAGGCCTTTTGGAACACCCCAGTGTTGGCTAGAGAAAGGCAACACACTGCACCTTTCCTTGGGAGAGCCAGGTTATCTCAGGTCTACGCAGGATTCAGGAACACACTTCGAGACTGTCCGCCAGTAAATGGATGTAACCTCATTCCCCTAGTTGAACTCTATTGAGAAAAACACTCTCTTCTAATCCCTTTTCACCTTTTACACTTAGAGTCACGCATCCTCAAGGAGGTGGTCGGTTTGCATTCCAAGTACAATTTAAGCACAGTTCTTGGTGTAACACTGTAGGTCTTTGACGGATGCACAGGCCCTTAAGTCTCCCTCGTGCATCCTTTGTTTAGGCACTTGGCTGCACGCAGAAAAGCGGTCGTAGAAAAAAGTTGAATCAGGGAAAGCCCCAGTGGGTATCGTGAATCTCTTTTGACTTGTTAGCATCACCATGTACTTATGCTGCGTGTCATTCTGGAAATGGGAAACTGATGCCACAACGCTTGTGTTCCCATTTTGAAAGCTTCATCATGCAGTCTAGAAGATACCTGAAAAGCATTGTTGTTGCTGGGGATTTAGTCACTGCCTGTCGGCTTCTGAGAAGAAAATGAGTTTTCCCGAAAGGACCTTGTGCTTCCAGTTCCTAGTTGGAAGCTCACCCTGCTCTCCTCTATACCAAAAGTGGAAGTCAACGTGAGCACTAACCTAAAAGTAAGGCCCTGATTATCCTTGCAAATCGGGAGGCATGCAGCAGCTCCATGAGGCCTTCCTCGCTGTTCTGATTTAGTTTAACGGTAGTAAGCTTTCCAAGACTCCTAGGCACCTTGCTTCACCACCCGTTTCGGTATCAGAAAACTGCCTAGAGCCAGGAAGCTCTGGTCCTGCGTGTATGCTGCGTATCAACCTAGAAATTGGAGACTGATGGCACAAGGCTTGTTTTCCCATTAGGAAGGCTCCGTTCACGCGGCCTACTTTATACCTGAAAAGCATTGTTGTTGCCGGGGATTTAGTCACTGCCTGCCTGCTGCTGCGAAGAAAATGAGTTTTCCCGAAAGAAACCTTGAGCTTCCAGTTCCTAGTTGGAAGCTCACTCTGCTCTGCTCTATATCTAAACTGAAAGTCAAGGGGAGCACTAGCCTCGAAGTAATGCCCTGATTATCCTGGCAAAACGGGAGGCGTGCAGCAGCTCCATGAGGCCTTCATCGCTGTTCTCTTTTAGTTTCACGGTAGTAAGCTTTCCAAGACTCCTAGAGACCTTACTTCAGCACCCGTTTCGGTATCCGAAAACTGCCTAGAGCCAGGAAGCTCTGCTCCTGCGTGTATGCTGCATACCAACTTACTATTTGGAGACTGAGGGCACAAGGCTTCTTTGCCCATTTGGAAAGCTCCGTTCATGCGGCCTCCTTTATACCTGAAAAGCATTGTTGTTGCCGGGGTTTTATTCACTGCCTGCATGGTTCTGAGAAGATATTGAGTTTTCCCGTAAGAAACCTTGTGCTTCCAGTTCCTAGTAGGAAGCTCACCCTTCTCTGCTCTATAACTAAAGTGAAAGTCAAGGGGAGCACTAGCCTCGAAGTAATGCCCTGATTATCCTGGCAAAACGGGAGGCGTGCAGCAGCTCCATGAGGCCTTCATCGCTGTTCTCTTTTAGTTTCACGGTAGTAAGCTTTCCAAGACTCCTAGAGACCTTACTTCAGCACCCGTTTCGGTATCCGAAAACTGCCTAGAGCCAGGAAGCTCTGCTCCTGCGTGTATGCTGCATACCAACTTACTATTTGGAGACTGAGGGCACAAGGCTTCTTTGCCCATTTGGAAAGCTCCGTTCATGCGGCCTCCTTTATACCTGAAAAGCATTGTTGTTGCCGGGGTTTTAGTCACTGCCTGCATGGTTCTGAGAAGATATTGAGTTTCCCGTAAGAAACCTTGTGCTTCCAGTTCCTAGTTGGAAGCTCACCCTGCTCTGCTCTATACCTAATGTGAAAGTCAACGTGAGCCCTAGCCTCGAAGGAAGGCCCTGATTTGCCTTGCCAAACGGGAGGCGTGGAGCAGCTCCATGAGGCCTTCTTCACTGTTCTGCTTTAGTTTCAAGGTAGATAGCTTTTCAAGACTCCTAGGGACCTTGTTTCAGCACCCGTTTTGCTACCATTATACTGAGTGAGGCCAGGAAGCTCAGGGCCACGTAGGCAACTTCAGCCCCGTAGGCCTTTTGGAACACCCCAGTGTTGGCTAGAGAAAGGCAACACACTGCACCTTTCCTTGGGAGAGCCAGGTTATCTCAGGTCTACGCAGGATTCAGGAACACACTTCGAGACTGTCCGCCAGTAAATGGATGTAACCTCATTCCCCTAGTTGAACTCTATTGAGAAAAACACTCTCTTCTAATCCCTTTTCACCTTTTACACTTAGAGTCACGCATCCTCAAGGAGGTGGTCGGTTTGCATTCCAAGTACAATTTAAGCACAGTTCTTGGTGTAACACTGTAGGTCTTTGACGGATGCACAGGCCCCTAAGTCTCCCTCGTGCATCCTTTGTTTAGGCACTTGGCTGCACGCAGAAAAGCGGTCGTAGAAAAAAGTTGAATCAGGGAAAGCCCCAGTGGGTATCGTGAATCTCTTTTGACTTGTTAGCATCACCATGTACTTATGCTGCGTGTCATTCTGGAAATGGGAAACTGATGCCACAACGCTTGTGTTCCCATTTTGAAAGCTTCATCATGCAGTCTAGAAGACACCTGAAAAGCATTGTTGTTGCTGGGGATTTAGTCACTGCCTGTCGGCTTCTGAGAAGAAAATGAGTTTTCCCGAAATGGGAAACTGACGCCACAACGCTTGTGTTCCCATTTTGAAAGCTTCATCATGCAGTCTAGAAGACACCTGAAAAGCATTGTTGTTGCTGGGGATTTAGTCACTGCCTGTCGGCTTCTGAGAAGAAAATGAGTTTTCCCGAAAGGACCTTGTGCTTCCAGTTCCTAGTTGGAAGCTCACCCTGCTCTCCTCTATACCAAAAGTGGAAGTCAACGTGAGCACTAACCTAAAAGTAAGGCCCTGATTATCCTTGCAAATCGGGAGGCATGCAGCAGCTCCATGAGGCCTTCCTCGCTGTTCTGCTTTAGTTGAATGGTAGTAAGCTTTCCAAGACTCCTAGGCACCTTGCTTCACCACCCGTTTCGGTATCAGAAAACTGCCTAGAGCCAGGAAGCTCTGGTGCTGCGTTTATGCTGCGTATCAACCTAGAAATTGGAGACTGATGGCACAAGGCTTGTTTTCCCATTAGGAAGGCTCCGTTCACGCGGCCTCCTTTATACCTGAAAAGCATTGTTGTTGCCAGGGATTTAGTCACTGCCTGCCTGCTGCTGCGAAGAAAATGAGTTTTCCCGAAAGAAACCTTGTGCTTCCAGTTCCTAGTTGGAAGCTCACTCTGCTCTGCTCTATAACTAAAGTGAAAGTCAAGGGGAGCACTATCCTCGAAGTAATGCCCTGATTATCCTGGCAAAACGGGAGGTGTGCAGCAGCTCCATGAGGCCTTCATCGCTGTTCTCTTTTAGTTTCACGGTAGTAAGCTTTCCAAGACTCCTAGAGACCTTACTTCAGCACCCGTTTGGGTATCCGAAAACTGCCTAGAGCCAGGAAGCTCTGCTCCTGCGTGTATGCTGCATACCAACTTACTATTTGGAGACTGAGGGCACAAGGCTTCTTTGCCCATTTGGAAAGCTCCGTTCATGCGGCCTCCTTTATACCTGAAAAGCATTGTTGTTGCCGGGGTTTTAGTCACTGCCTGCATGGTTCTGAGAAGATATTGAGTTTCCCGTAAGAAACCTTGTGCTTCCAGTTCCTAGTTGGAAGCTCACCCTGCTCTGCTCTATACCTAATGTGAAAGTCAACGTGAGCCCTAGCCTCGAAGGAAGGCCCTGATTTGCCTTGCCAAACGGGAGGCGTGGAGCAGCTCCATGAGGCCTTCTTCACTGTTCTGCTTTAGTTTCAAGGTAGATAGCTTTTCAAGACTCCTAGGGACCTTGTATCAGCACCCGTTTTGCTACCATTATACTGAGTGAGGCCAGGAAGCTCAGGGCCACGTAGGCAACTTCAGCCCCGTAGGCCTTTTGGAACACCCCAGTGTTGGCTAGAGAAAGGCAACACACTGCACCTTTCCTTGGGAGAGCCAGGTTATCTCAGGTCTACGCAGGATTCAGGAACACACTTCGAGACTGTCCGCCAGTAAATGGATGTAACCTCATTCCCCTAGTTGAACTCTATTGAGAAAAACACTCTCTTCTAATCCCTTTTCACCTTTTACACTTAGAGTCACGCATCCTCAAGGAGGTGGTCGGTTTGCATTCCAAGTACAATTTAAGCACAGTTCTTGGTGTAACACTGTAGGTCTTTGACGGATGCACAGGCCCCTAAGTCTCCCTCGTGCATCCTTTGATTAGGCACTTGGCTGCACGCAGAAAAGCGGTCGTAGAAAAAAGTTGAATCAGGGAAAGCCCCAGTGGGTATCGTGAATCTCTTTTGACTTGTTAGCATCACCATGTACTTATGCTGCGTGTCATTCTGGAAATGGGAAACTGATGCCACAACGCTTGTGTTCCCATTTTGAAAGCTTCATCATGCAGTCTAGAAGATACCTGAAAAGCATTGTTGTTGCTGGGGATTTAGTCACTGCCTGTCGGCTTCTGAGAAGAAAATGAGTTTTCCCGAAAGGACCTTGTGCTTCCAGTTCCTAGTTGGAAGCTCACCCTGCTCTCCTCTATACCAAAAGTGGAAGTCAACGTGAGCACTAACCTAAAAGTAAGGCCCTGATTATCCTTGCAAATCGGGAGGCATGCAGCAGCTCCATGAGGCCTTCCTCGCTGTTCTGATTTAGTTTAACGGTAGTAAGCTTTCCAAGACTCCTAGGCACCTTGCTTCACCACCCGTTTCGGTATCAGAAAACTGCCTAGAGCCAGGAAGCTCTGGTCCTGCGTGTATGCTGCGTATCAACCTAGAAATTGGAGACTGATGGCACAAGGCTTGTTTTCCCATTAGGAAGGCTCCGTTCACGCGGCCTACTTTATACCTGAAAAGCATTGTTGTTGCCGGGGATTTAGTCACTGCCTGCCTGCTGCTGCGAAGAAAATGAGTTTTCCCGAAAGAAACCTTGAGCTTCCAGTTCCTAGTTGGAAGCTCACTCTGCTCTGCTCTATATCTAAACTGAAAGTCAAGGGGAGCACTAGCCTCGAAGTAATGCCCTGATTATCCTGGCAAAACGGGAGGCGTGCAGCAGCTCCATGAGGCCTTCATCGCTGTTCTCTTTTAGTTTCACGGTAGTAAGCTTTCCAAGACTCCTAGAGACCTTACTTCAGCACCCGTTTCGGTATCCGAAAACTGCCTAGAGCCAGGAAGCTCTGCTCCTGCGTGTATGCTGCATACCAACTTACTATTTGGAGACTGAGGGCACAAGGCTTCTTTGCCCATTTGGAAAGCTCCGTTCATGCGGCCTCCTTTATACCTGAAAAGCATTGTTGTTGCCGGGGTTTTAGTCACTGCCTGCATGGTTCTGAGAAGATATTGAGTTTTCCCGTAAGAAATCTTGTGCTTCCAGTTCCTAGTAGGAAGCTCACCCTTCTCTGCTCTATAACTAAAGTGAAAGTCAAGGGGAGCACTAGCCTCGAAGTAATGCCCTGATTATCCTGGCAAAACGGGAGGCGTGCAGCAGCTCCATGAGGCCTTCATCGCTGTTCTCTTTTAGTTTCACGGTAGTAAGCTTTCCAAGACTCCTAGAGACCTTACTTCAGCACCCGTTTGGGTATCCGAAAACTGCCTAGAGCCAGGAAGCTCTGCTCCTGCGTGTATGCTGCATACCAACTTACTATTTGGAGACTGAGGGCACAAGGCTTCTTTGCCCATTTGGAAAGCTCCGTTCATGCGGCCTCCTTTATACCTGAAAAGCATTGTTGTTGCCGGGGTTTTAGTCACTGCCTGCATGGTTCTGAGAAGATATTGAGTTTCCCGTAAGAAACCTTGTGCTTCCAGTTCCTAGTTGGAAGCTCACCCTGCTCTGCTCTATACCTAATGTGAAAGTCAACGTGAGCCCTAGCCTCGAAGGAAGGCCCTGATTTGCCTTGCCAAACGGGAGGCGTGGAGCAGCTCCATGAGGCCTTCTTCACTGTTCTGCTTTAGTTTCAAGGTAGATAGCTTTTCAAGACTCCTAGGGACCTTGTTTCAGCACCCGTTTTGCTACCATTATACTGAGTGAGGCCAGGAAGCTCAGGGCCACGTAGGCAACTTCAGCCCCGTAGGCCTTTTGGAACACCCCAGTGTTGGCTAGAGAAAGGCAACACACTGCACCTTTCCTTGGGAGAGCCAGGTTATCTCAGGTCTACGCAGGATTCAGGAACACACTTCGAGACTGTCCGCCAGTAAATGGATGTAACCTCATTCCCCTAGTTGAACTCTATTGAGAAAAACACTCTCTTCTAATCCCTTTTCACCTTTTACACTTAGAGTCACGCATCCTCAAGGAGGTGGTCGGTTTGCATTCCAAGTACAATTTAAGCACAGTTCTTGGTGTAACACTGTAGGTCTTTGACGGATGCACAGGCCCCTAAGTCTCCCTCGTGCATCCTTTGTTTAGGCACTTGGCTGCACGCAGAAAAGCGGTCGTAGAAAAAAGTTGAATCAGGGAAAGCCCCAGTGGGTATCGTGAATCTCTTTTGACTTGTTAGCATCACCATGTACTTATGCTGCGTGTCATTCTGGAAATGGGAAACTGATGCCACAACGCTTGTGTTCCCATTTTGAAAGCTTCATCATGCAGTCTAGAAGACACCTGAAAAGCATTGTTGTTGCTGGGGATTTAGTCACTGCCTGTCGGCTTCTGAGAAGAAAATGAGTTTTCCCGAAATGGGAAACTGACGCCACAACGCTTGTGTTCCCATTTTGAAAGCTTCATCATGCAGTCTAGAAGACACCTGAAAAGCATTGTTGTTGCTGGGGATTTAGTCACTGCCTGTCGGCTTCTGAGAAGAAAATGAGTTTTCCCGAAAGGACCTTGTGCTTCCAGTTCCTAGTTGGAAGCTCACCCTGCTCTCCTCTATACCAAAAGTGGAAGTCAACGTGAGCACTAACCTAAAAGTAAGGCCCTGATTATCCTTGCAAATCGGGAGGCATGCAGCAGCTCCATGAGGCCTTCCTCGCTGTTCTGATTTAGTTTAACGGTAGTAAGCTTTCCAAGACTCCTAGGCACCTTGCTTCACCACCCGTTTCGGTATCAGAAAACTGCCTAGAGCCAGGAAGCTCTGGTCCTGCGTGTATGCTGCGTATCAACCTAGAAATTGGAGACTGATGGCACAAGGCTTGTTTTCCCATTAGGAAGGCTCCGTTCACGCGGCCTACTTTATACCTGAAAAGCATTGTTGTTGCCGGGGATTTAGTCACTGCCTGCCTGCTGCTGCGAAGAAAATGAGTTTTCCCGAAAGAAACCTTGAGCTTCCAGTTCCTAGTTGGAAGCTCACTCTGCTCTGCTCTATATCTAAACTGAAAGTCAAGGGGAGCACTAGCCTCGAAGTAATGCCCTGATTATCCTGGCAAAACGGGAGGCGTGCAGCAGCTCCATGAGGCCTTCATCGCTGTTCTCTTTTAGTTTCACGGTAGTAAGCTTTCCAAGACTCCTAGAGACCTTACTTCAGCACCCGTTTCGGTATCCGAAAACTGCCTAGAGCCAGGAAGCTCTGCTCCTGCGTGTATGCTGCATACCAACTTACTATTTGGAGACTGAGGGCACAAGGCTTCTTTGCCCATTTGGAAAGCTCCGTTCATGCGGCCTCCTTTATACCTGAAAAGCATTGTTGTTGCCGGGGTTTTAGTCACTGCCTGCATGGTTCTGAGAAGATATTGAGTTTTCCCGTAAGAAATCTTGTGCTTCCAGTTCCTAGTAGGAAGCTCACCCTTCTCTGCTCTATAACTAAAGTGAAAGTCAAGGGGAGCACTAGCCTCGAAGTAATGCCCTGATTATCCTGGCAAAACGGGAGGCGTGCAGCAGCTCCATGAGGCCTTCATCGCTGTTCTCTTTTAGTTTCACGGTAGTAAGCTTTCCAAGACTCCTAGAGACCTTACTTCAGCACCCGTTTCGGTATCCGAAAACTGCCTAGAGCCAGGAAGCTCTGCTCCTGCGTGTATGCTGCATACCAACTTACTATTTGGAGACTGAGGGCACAAGGCTTCTTTGCCCATTTGGAAAGCTCCGTTCATGCGGCCTCCTTTATACCTGAAAAGCATTGTTGTTGCCGGGGTTTTAGTCACTGCCTGCATGGTTCTGAGAAGATATTGAGTTTCCCGTAAGAAACCTTGTGCTTCCAGTTCCTAGTTGGAAGCTCACCCTGCTCTGCTCTATACCTAATGTGAAAGTCAACGTGAGCCCTAGCCTCGAAGGAAGGCCCTGATTTGCCTTGCCAAACGGGAGGCGTGGAGCAGCTCCATGAGGCCTTCTTCACTGTTCTGCTTTAGTTTCAAGGTAGATAGCTTTTCAAGACTCCTAGGGACCTTGTTTCAGCACCCGTTTTGCTACCATTATACTGAGTGAGGCCAGGAAGCTCAGGGCCACGTAGGCAACTTCAGCCCCGTAGGCCTTTTGGAACACCCCAGTGTTGGCTAGAGAAAGGCAACACACTGCACCTTTCCTTGGGAGAGCCAGGTTATCTCAGGTCTACGCAGGATTCAGGAACACACTTCGAGACTGTCCGCCAGTAAATGGATGTAACCTCATTCCCCTAGTTGAACTCTATTGAGAAAAACACTCTCTTCTAATCCCTTTTCACCTTTTACACTTAGAGTCACGCATCCTCAAGGAGGTGGTCGGTTTGCATTCCAAGTACAATTTAAGCACAGTTCTTGGTGTAACACTGTAGGTCTTTGACGGATGCACAGGCCCCTAAGTCTCCCTCGTGCATCCTTTGTTTAGGCACTTGGCTGCACGCAGAAAAGCGGTCGTAGAAAAAAGTTGAATCAGGGAAAGCCCCAGTGGGTATCGTGAATCTCTTTTGACTTGTTAGCATCACCATGTACTTATGCTGCGTGTCATTCTGGAAATGGGAAACTGATGCCACAACGCTTGTGTTCCCATTTTGAAAGCTTCATCATGCAGTCTAGAAGATACCTGAAAAGCATTGTTGTTGCTGGGGATTTAGTCACTGCCTGTCGGCTTCTGAGAAGAAAATGAGTTTTCCCGAAAGGACCTTGTGCTTCCAGTTCCTAGTTGGAAGCTCACCCTGCTCTCCTCTATACCAAAAGTGGAAGTCAACGTGAGCACTAACCTAAAAGTAAGGCCCTGATTATCCTTGCAAATCGGGAGGCATGCAGCAGCTCCATGAGGCCTTCCTCGCTGTTCTGATTTAGTTTAACGGTAGTAAGCTTTCCAAGACTCCTAGGCACCTTGCTTCACCACCCGTTTCGGTATCAGAAAACTGCCTAGAGCCAGGAAGCTCTGGTCCTGCGTGTATGCTGCGTATCAACCTAGAAATTGGAGACTGATGGCACAAGGCTTGTTTTCCCATTAGGAAGGCTCCGTTCACGCGGCCTACTTTATACCTGAAAAGCATTGTTGTTGCCGGGGATTTAGTCACTGCCTGCCTGCTGCTGCGAAGAAAATGAGTTTTCCCGAAAGAAACCTTGAGCTTCCAGTTCCTAGTTGGAAGCTCACTCTGCTCTGCTCTATATCTAAACTGAAAGTCAAGGGGAGCACTAGCCTCGAAGTAATGCCCTGATTATCCTGGCAAAACGGGAGGCGTGCAGCAGCTCCATGAGGCCTTCATCGCTGTTCTCTTTTAGTTTCACGGTAGTAAGCTTTCCAAGACTCCTAGAGACCTTACTTCAGCACCCGTTTCGGTATCCGAAAACTGCCTAGAGCCAGGAAGCTCTGCTCCTGCGTGTATGCTGCATACCAACTTACTATTTGGAGACTGAGGGCACAAGGCTTCTTTGCCCATTTGGAAAGCTCCGTTCATGCGGCCTCCTTTATACCTGAAAAGCATTGTTGTTGCCGGGGTTTTAGTCACTGCCTGCATGGTTCTGAGAAGATATTGAGTTTTCCCGTAAGAAATCTTGTGCTTCCAGTTCCTAGTAGGAAGCTCACCCTTCTCTGCTCTATAACTAAAGTGAAAGTCAAGGGGAGCACTAGCCTCGAAGTAATGCCCTGATTATCCTGGCAAAACGGGAGGCGTGCAGCAGCTCCATGAGGCCTTCATCGCTGTTCTCTTTTAGTTTCACGGTAGTAAGCTTTCCAAGACTCCTAGAGACCTTACTTCAGCACCCGTTTCGGTATCCGAAAACTGCCTAGAGCCAGGAAGCTCTGCTCCTGCGTGTATGCTGCATACCAACTTACTATTTGGAGACTGAGGGCACAAGGCTTCTTTGCCCATTTGGAAAGCTCCGTTCATGCGGCCTCCTTTATACCTGAAAAGCATTGTTGTTGCCGGGGTTTTAGTCACTGCCTGCATGGTTCTGAGAAGATATTGAGTTTCCCGTAAGAAACCTTGTGCTTCCAGTTCCTAGTTGGAAGCTCACCCTGCTCTGCTCTATACCTAATGTGAAAGTCAACGTGAGCCCTAGCCTCGAAGGAAGGCCCTGATTTGCCTTGCCAAACGGGAGGCGTGGAGCAGCTCCATGAGGCCTTCTTCACTGTTCTGCTTTAGTTTCAAGGTAGATAGCTTTTCAAGACTCCTAGGGACCTTGTTTCAGCACCCGTTTTGCTACCATTATACTGAGTGAGGCCAGGAAGCTCAGGGCCACGTAGGCAACTTCAGCCCCGTAGGCCTTTTGGAACACCCCAGTGTTGGCTAGAGAAAGGCAACACACTGCACCTTTCCTTGGGAGAGCCAGGTTATCTCAGGTCTACGCAGGATTCAGGAACACACTTCGAGACTGTCCGCCAGTAAATGGATGTAACCTCATTCCCCTAGTTGAACTCTATTGAGAAAAACACTCTCTTCTAATCCCTTTTCACCTTTTACACTTAGAGTCACGCATCCTCAAGGAGGTGGTCGGTTTGCATTCCAAGTACAATTTAAGCACAGTTCTTGGTGTAACACTGTAGGTCTTTGACGGATGCACAGGCCCCTAAGTCTCCCTCGTGCATCCTTTGTTTAGGCACTTGGCTGCACGCAGAAAAGCGGTCGTAGAAAAAAGTTGAATCAGGGAAAGCCCCAGTGGGTATCGTGAATCTCTTTTGACTTGTTAGCATCACCATGTACTTATGCTGCGTGTCATTCTGGAAATGGGAAACTGATGCCACAACGCTTGTGTTCCCATTTTGAAAGCTTCATCATGCAGTCTAGAAGATACCTGAAAAGCATTGTTGTTGCTGGGGATTTAGTCACTGCCTGTCGGCTTCTGAGAAGAAAATGAGTTTTCCCGAAAGGACCTTGTGCTTCCAGTTCCTAGTTGGAAGCTCACCCTGCTCTCCTCTATACCAAAAGTGGAAGTCAACGTGAGCACTAACCTAAAAGTAAGGCCCTGATTATCCTTGCAAATCGGGAGGCATGCAGCAGCTCCATGAGGCCTTCCTCGCTGTTCTGATTTAGTTTAACGGTAGTAAGCTTTCCAAGACTCCTAGGCACCTTGCTTCACCACCCGTTTCGGTATCAGAAAACTGCCTAGAGCCAGGAAGCTCTGGTCCTGCGTGTATGCTGCGTATCAACCTAGAAATTGGAGACTGATGGCACAAGGCTTGTTTTCCCATTAGGAAGGCTCCGTTCACGCGGCCTACTTTATACCTGAAAAGCATTGTTGTTGCCGGGGATTTAGTCACTGCCTGCCTGCTGCTGCGAAGAAAATGAGTTTTCCCGAAAGAAACCTTGAGCTTCCAGTTCCTAGTTGGAAGCTCACTCTGCTCTGCTCTATATCTAAACTGAAAGTCAAGGGGAGCACTAGCCTCGAAGTAATGCCCTGATTATCCTGGCAAAACGGGAGGCGTGCAGCAGCTCCATGAGGCCTTCATCGCTGTTCTCTTTTAGTTTCACGGTAGTAAGCTTTCCAAGACTCCTAGAGACCTTACTTCAGCACCCGTTTCGGTATCCGAAAACTGCCTAGAGCCAGGAAGCTCTGCTCCTGCGTGTATGCTGCATACCAACTTACTATTTGGAGACTGAGGGCACAAGGCTTCTTTGCCCATTTGGAAAGCTCCGTTCATGCGGCCTCCTTTATACCTGAAAAGCATTGTTGTTGCCGGGGTTTTAGTCACTGCCTGCATGGTTCTGAGAAGATATTGAGTTTTCCCGTAAGAAATCTTGTGCTTCCAGTTCCTAGTAGGAAGCTCACCCTTCTCTGCTCTATAACTAAAGTGAAAGTCAAGGGGAGCACTAGCCTCGAAGTAATGCCCTGATTATCCTGGCAAAACGGGAGGCGTGCAGCAGCTCCATGAGGCCTTCATCGCTGTTCTCTTTTAGTTTCACGGTAGTAAGCTTTCCAAGACTCCTAGAGACCTTACTTCAGCACCCGTTTGGGTATCCGAAAACTGCCTAGAGCCAGGAAGCTCTGCTCCTGCGTGTATGCTGCATACCAACTTACTATTTGGAGACTGAGGGCACAAGGCTTCTTTGCCCATTTGGAAAGCTCCGTTCATGCGGCCTCCTTTATACCTGAAAAGCATTGTTGTTGCCGGGGTTTTAGTCACTGCCTGCATGGTTCTGAGAAGATATTGAGTTTCCCGTAAGAAACCTTGTGCTTCCAGTTCCTAGTTGGAAGCTCACCCTGCTCTGCTCTATACCTAATGTGAAAGTCAACGTGAGCCCTAGCCTCGAAGGAAGGCCCTGATTTGCCTTGCCAAACGGGAGGCGTGGAGCAGCTCCATGAGGCCTTCTTCACTGTTCTGCTTTAGTTTCAAGGTAGATAGCTTTTCAAGACTCCTAGGGACCTTGTTTCAGCACCCGTTTTGCTACCATTATACTGAGTGAGGCCAGGAAGCTCAGGGCCACGTAGGCAACTTCAGCCCCGTAGGCCTTTTGGAACACCCCAGTGTTGGCTAGAGAAAGGCAACACACTGCACCTTTCCTTGGGAGAGCCAGGTTATCTCAGGTCTACGCAGGATTCAGGAACACACTTCGAGACTGTCCGCCAGTAAATGGATGTAACCTCATTCCCCTAGTTGAACTCTATTGAGAAAAACACTCTCTTCTAATCCCTTTTCACCTTTTACACTTAGAGTCACGCATCCTCAAGGAGGTGGTCGGTTTGCATTCCAAGTACAATTTAAGCACAGTTCTTGGTGTAACACTGTAGGTCTTTGACGGATGCACAGGCCCCTAAGTCTCCCTCGTGCATCCTTTGTTTAGGCACTTGGCTGCACGCAGAAAAGCGGTCGTAGAAAAAAGTTGAATCAGGGAAAGCCCCAGTGGGTATCGTGAATCTCTTTTGACTTGTTAGCATCACCATGTACTTATGCTGCGTGTCATTCTGGAAATGGGAAACTGATGCCACAACGCTTGTGTTCCCATTTTGAAAGCTTCATCATGCAGTCTAGAAGACACCTGAAAAGCATTGTTGTTGCTGGGGATTTAGTCACTGCCTGTCGGCTTCTGAGAAGAAAATGAGTTTTCCCGAAATGGGAAACTGACGCCACAACGCTTGTGTTCCCATTTTGAAAGCTTCATCATGCAGTCTAGAAGACACCTGAAAAGCATTGTTGTTGCTGGGGATTTAGTCACTGCCTGTCGGCTTCTGAGAAGAAAATGAGTTTTCCCGAAAGGACCTTGTGCTTCCAGTTCCTAGTTGGAAGCTCACCCTGCTCTCCTCTATACCAAAAGTGGAAGTCAACGTGAGCACTAACCTAAAAGTAAGGCCCTGATTATCCTTGCAAATCGGGAGGCATGCAGCAGCTCCATGAGGCCTTCCTCGCTGTTCTGCTTTAGTTGAATGGTAGTAAGCTTTCCAAGACTCCTAGGCACCTTGCTTCACCACCCGTTTCGGTATCAGAAAACTGCCTAGAGCCAGGAAGCTCTGGTGCTGCGTTTATGCTGCGTATCAACCTAGAAATTGGAGACTGATGGCACAAGGCTTGTTTTCCCATTAGGAAGGCTCCGTTCACGCGGCCTCCTTTATACCTGAAAAGCATTGTTGTTGCCAGGGATTTAGTCACTGCCTGCCTGCTGCTGCGAAGAAAATGAGTTTTCCCGAAAGAAACCTTGTGCTTCCAGTTCCTAGTTGGAAGCTCACTCTGCTCTGCTCTATAACTAAAGTGAAAGTCAAGGGGAGCACTAGCCTCGAAGTAATGCCCTGATTATCCTGGCAAAACGGGAGGTGTGCAGCAGCTCCATGAGGCCTTCATCGCTGTTCTCTTTTAGTTTCACGGTAGTAAGCTTTCCAAGACTCCTAGAGACCTTACTTCAGCACCCGTTTGGGTATCCGAAAACTGCCTAGAGCCAGGAAGCTCTGCTCCTGCGTGTATGCTGCATACCAACTTACTATTTGGAGACTGAGGGCACAAGGCTTCTTTGCCCATTTGGAAAGCTCCGTTCATGCGGCCTCCTTTATACCTGAAAAGCATTGTTGTTGCCGGGGTTTTAGTCACTGCCTGCATGGTTCTGAGAAGATATTGAGTTTCCCGTAAGAAACCTTGTGCTTCCAGTTCCTAGTTGGAAGCTCACCCTGCTCTGCTCTATACCTAATGTGAAAGTCAACGTGAGCCCTAGCCTCGAAGGAAGGCCCTGATTTGCCTTGCCAAACGGGAGGCGTGGAGCAGCTCCATGAGGCCTTCTTCACTGTTCTGCTTTAGTTTCAAGGTAGATAGCTTTTCAAGACTCCTAGGGACCTTGTATCAGCACCCGTTTTGCTACCATTATACTGAGTGAGGCCAGGAAGCTCAGGGCCACGTAGGCAACTTCAGCCCCGTAGGCCTTTTGGAACACCCCAGTGTTGGCTAGAGAAAGGCAACACACTGCACCTTTCCTTGGGAGAGCCAGGTTATCTCAGGTCTACGCAGGATTCAGGAACACACTTCGAGACTGTCCGCCAGTAAATGGATGTAACCTCATTCCCCTAGTTGAACTCTATTGAGAAAAACACTCTCTTCTAATCCCTTTTCACCTTTTACACTTAGAGTCACGCATCCTCAAGGAGGTGGTCGGTTTGCATTCCAAGTACAATTTAAGCACAGTTCTTGGTGTAACACTGTAGGTCTTTGACGGATGCACAGGCCCCTAAGTCTCCCTCGTGCATCCTTTGTTTAGGCACTTGGCTGCACGCAGAAAAGCGGTCGTAGAAAAAAGTTGAATCAGGGAAAGCCCCAGTGGGTATCGTGAATCTCTTTTGACTTGTTAGCATCACCATGTACTTATGCTGCGTGTCATTCTGGAAATGGGAAACTGATGCCACAACGCTTGTGTTCCCATTTTGAAAGCTTCATCATGCAGTCTAGAAGATACCTGAAAAGCATTGTTGTTGCTGGGGATTTAGTCACTGCCTGTCGGCTTCTGAGAAGAAAATGAGTTTTCCCGAAAGGACCTTGTGCTTCCAGTTCCTAGTTGGAAGCTCACCCTGCTCTCCTCTATACCAAAAGTGGAAGTCAACGTGAGCACTAACCTAAAAGTAAGGCCCTGATTATCCTTGCAAATCGGGAGGCATGCAGCAGCTCCATGAGGCCTTCCTCGCTGTTCTGATTTAGTTTAACGGTAGTAAGCTTTCCAAGACTCCTAGGCACCTTGCTTCACCACCCGTTTCGGTATCAGAAAACTGCCTAGAGCCAGGAAGCTCTGGTCCTGCGTGTATGCTGCGTATCAACCTAGAAATTGGAGACTGATGGCACAAGGCTTGTTTTCCCATTAGGAAGGCTCCGTTCACGCGGCCTACTTTATACCTGAAAAGCATTGTTGTTGCCGGGGATTTAGTCACTGCCTGCCTGCTGCTGCGAAGAAAATGAGTTTTCCCGAAAGAAACCTTGAGCTTCCAGTTCCTAGTTGGAAGCTCACTCTGCTCTGCTCTATATCTAAACTGAAAGTCAAGGGGAGCACTAGCCTCGAAGTAATGCCCTGATTATCCTGGCAAAACGGGAGGCGTGCAGCAGCTCCATGAGGCCTTCATCGCTGTTCTCTTTTAGTTTCACGGTAGTAAGCTTTCCAAGACTCCTAGAGACCTTACTTCAGCACCCGTTTCGGTATCCGAAAACTGCCTAGAGCCAGGAAGCTCTGCTCCTGCGTGTATGCTGCATACCAACTTACTATTTGGAGACTGAGGGCACAAGGCTTCTTTGCCCATTTGGAAAGCTCCGTTCATGCGGCCTCCTTTATACCTGAAAAGCATTGTTGTTGCCGGGGTTTTAGTCACTGCCTGCATGGTTCTGAGAAGATATTGAGTTTTCCCGTAAGAAATCTTGTGCTTCCAGTTCCTAGTAGGAAGCTCACCCTTCTCTGCTCTATAACTAAAGTGAAAGTCAAGGGGAGCACTAGCCTCGAAGTAATGCCCTGATTATCCTGGCAAAACGGGAGGCGTGCAGCAGCTCCATGAGGCCTTCATCGCTGTTCTCTTTTAGTTTCACGGTAGTAAGCTTTCCAAGACTCCTAGAGACCTTACTTCAGCACCCGTTTCGGTATCCGAAAACTGCCTAGAGCCAGGAAGCTCTGCTCCTGCGTGTATGCTGCATACCAACTTACTATTTGGAGACTGAGGGCACAAGGCTTCTTTGCCCATTTGGAAAGCTCCGTTCATGCGGCCTCCTTTATACCTGAAAAGCATTGTTGTTGCCGGGGTTTTAGTCACTGCCTGCATGGTTCTGAGAAGATATTGAGTTTCCCGTAAGAAACCTTGTGCTTCCAGTTCCTAGTTGGAAGCTCACCCTGCTCTGCTCTATACCTAATGTGAAAGTCAACGTGAGCCCTAGCCTCGAAGGAAGGCCCTGATTTGCCTTGCCAAACGGGAGGCGTGGAGCAGCTCCATGAGGCCTTCTTCACTGTTCTGCTTTAGTTTCAAGGTAGATAGCTTTTCAAGACTCCTAGGGACCTTGTTTCAGCACCCGTTTTGCTACCATTATACTGAGTGAGGCCAGGAAGCTCAGGGCCACGTAGGCAACTTCAGCCCCGTAGGCCTTTTGGAACACCCCAGTGTTGGCTAGAGAAAGGCAACACACTGCACCTTTCCTTGGGAGAGCCAGGTTATCTCAGGTCTACGCAGGATTCAGGAACACACTTCGAGACTGTCCGCCAGTAAATGGATGTAACCTCATTCCCCTAGTTGAACTCTATTGAGAAAAACACTCTCTTCTAATCCCTTTTCACCTTTTACACTTAGAGTCACGCATCCTCAAGGAGGTGGTCGGTTTGCATTCCAAGTACAATTTAAGCACAGTTCTTGGTGTAACACTGTAGGTCTTTGACGGATGCACAGGCCCCTAAGTCTCCCTCGTGCATCCTTTGTTTAGGCACTTGGCTGCACGCAGAAAAGCGGTCGTAGAAAAAAGTTGAATCAGGGAAAGCCCCAGTGGGTATCGTGAATCTCTTTTGACTTGTTAGCATCACCATGTACTTATGCTGCGTGTCATTCTGGAAATGGGAAACTGATGCCACAACGCTTGTGTTCCCATTTTGAAAGCTTCATCATGCAGTCTAGAAGACACCTGAAAAGCATTGTTGTTGCTGGGGATTTAGTCACTGCCTGTCGGCTTCTGAGAAGAAAATGAGTTTTCCCGAAATGGGAAACTGACGCCACAACGCTTGTGTTCCCATTTTGAAAGCTTCATCATGCAGTCTAGAAGACACCTGAAAAGCATTGTTGTTGCTGGGGATTTAGTCACTGCCTGTCGGCTTCTGAGAAGAAAATGAGTTTTCCCGAAAGGACCTTGTGCTTCCAGTTCCTAGTTGGAAGCTCACCCTGCTCTCCTCTATACCAAAAGTGGAAGTCAACGTGAGCACTAACCTAAAAGTAAGGCCCTGATTATCCTTGCAAATCGGGAGGCATGCAGCAGCTCCATGAGGCCTTCCTCGCTGTTCTGCTTTAGTTGAATGGTAGTAAGCTTTCCAAGACTCCTAGGCACCTTGCTTCACCACCCGTTTCGGTATCAGAAAACTGCCTAGAGCCAGGAAGCTCTGGTGCTGCGTTTATGCTGCGTATCAACCTAGAAATTGGAGACTGATGGCACAAGGCTTGTTTTCCCATTAGGAAGGCTCCGTTCACGCGGCCTCCTTTATACCTGAAAAGCATTGTTGTTGCCAGGGATTTAGTCACTGCCTGCCTGCTGCTGCGAAGAAAATGAGTTTTCCCGAAAGAAACCTTGTGCTTCCAGTTCCTAGTTGGAAGCTCACTCTGCTCTGCTCTATAACTAAAGTGAAAGTCAAGGGGAGCACTAGCCTCGAAGTAATGCCCTGATTATCCTGGCAAAACGGGAGGTGTGCAGCAGCTCCATGAGGCCTTCATCGCTGTTCTCTTTTAGTTTCACGGTAGTAAGCTTTCCAAGACTCCTAGAGACCTTACTTCAGCACCCGTTTGGGTATCCGAAAACTGCCTAGAGCCAGGAAGCTCTGCTCCTGCGTGTATGCTGCATACCAACTTACTATTTGGAGACTGAGGGCACAAGGCTTCTTTGCCCATTTGGAAAGCTCCGTTCATGCGGCCTCCTTTATACCTGAAAAGCATTGTTGTTGCCGGGGTTTTAGTCACTGCCTGCATGGTTCTGAGAAGATATTGAGTTTCCCGTAAGAAACCTTGTGCTTCCAGTTCCTAGTTGGAAGCTCACCCTGCTCTGCTCTATACCTAATGTGAAAGTCAACGTGAGCCCTAGCCTCGAAGGAAGGCCCTGATTTGCCTTGCCAAACGGGAGGCGTGGAGCAGCTCCATGAGGCCTTCTTCACTGTTCTGCTTTAGTTTCAAGGTAGATAGCTTTTCAAGACTCCTAGGGACCTTGTATCAGCACCCGTTTTGCTACCATTATACTGAGTGAGGCCAGGAAGCTCAGGGCCACGTAGGCAACTTCAGCCCCGTAGGCCTTTTGGAACACCCCAGTGTTGGCTAGAGAAAGGCAACACACTGCACCTTTCCTTGGGAGAGCCAGGTTATCTCAGGTCTACGCAGGATTCAGGAACACACTTCGAGACTGTCCGCCAGTAAATGGATGTAACCTCATTCCCCTAGTTGAACTCTATTGAGAAAAACACTCTCTTCTAATCCCTTTTCACCTTTTACACTTAGAGTCACGCATCCTCAAGGAGGTGGTCGGTTTGCATTCCAAGTACAATTTAAGCACAGTTCTTGGTGTAACACTGTAGGTCTTTGACGGATGCACAGGCCCCTAAGTCTCCCTCGTGCATCCTTTGTTTAGGCACTTGGCTGCACGCAGAAAAGCGGTCGTAGAAAAAAGTTGAATCAGGGAAAGCCCCAGTGGGTATCGTGAATCTCTTTTGACTTGTTAGCATCACCATGTACTTATGCTGCGTGTCATTCTGGAAATGGGAAACTGATGCCACAACGCTTGTGTTCCCATTTTGAAAGCTTCATCATGCAGTCTAGAAGATACCTGAAAAGCATTGTTGTTGCTGGGGATTTAGTCACTGCCTGTCGGCTTCTGAGAAGAAAATGAGTTTTCCCGAAAGGACCTTGTGCTTCCAGTTCCTAGTTGGAAGCTCACCCTGCTCTCCTCTATACCAAAAGTGGAAGTCAACGTGAGCACTAACCTAAAAGTAAGGCCCTGATTATCCTTGCAAATCGGGAGGCATGCAGCAGCTCCATGAGGCCTTCCTCGCTGTTCTGATTTAGTTTAACGGTAGTAAGCTTTCCAAGACTCCTAGGCACCTTGCTTCACCACCCGTTTCGGTATCAGAAAACTGCCTAGAGCCAGGAAGCTCTGGTCCTGCGTGTATGCTGCGTATCAACCTAGAAATTGGAGACTGATGGCACAAGGCTTGTTTTCCCATTAGGAAGGCTCCGTTCACGCGGCCTACTTTATACCTGAAAAGCATTGTTGTTGCCGGGGATTTAGTCACTGCCTGCCTGCTGCTGCGAAGAAAATGAGTTTTCCCGAAAGAAACCTTGAGCTTCCAGTTCCTAGTTGGAAGCTCACTCTGCTCTGCTCTATATCTAAACTGAAAGTCAAGGGGAGCACTAGCCTCGAAGTAATGCCCTGATTATCCTGGCAAAACGGGAGGCGTGCAGCAGCTCCATGAGGCCTTCATCGCTGTTCTCTTTTAGTTTCACGGTAGTAAGCTTTCCAAGACTCCTAGAGACCTTACTTCAGCACCCGTTTCGGTATCCGAAAACTGCCTAGAGCCAGGAAGCTCTGCTCCTGCGTGTATGCTGCATACCAACTTACTATTTGGAGACTGAGGGCACAAGGCTTCTTTGCCCATTTGGAAAGCTCCGTTCATGCGGCCTCCTTTATACCTGAAAAGCATTGTTGTTGCCGGGGTTTTAGTCACTGCCTGCATGGTTCTGAGAAGATATTGAGTTTTCCCGTAAGAAATCTTGTGCTTCCAGTTCCTAGTAGGAAGCTCACCCTTCTCTGCTCTATAACTAAAGTGAAAGTCAAGGGGAGCACTAGCCTCGAAGTAATGCCCTGATTATCCTGGCAAAACGGGAGGCGTGCAGCAGCTCCATGAGGCCTTCATCGCTGTTCTCTTTTAGTTTCACGGTAGTAAGCTTTCCAAGACTCCTAGAGACCTTACTTCAGCACCCGTTTCGGTATCCGAAAACTGCCTAGAGCCAGGAAGCTCTGCTCCTGCGTGTATGCTGCATACCAACTTACTATTTGGAGACTGAGGGCACAAGGCTTCTTTGCCCATTTGGAAAGCTCCGTTCATGCGGCCTCCTTTATACCTGAAAAGCATTGTTGTTGCCGGGGTTTTAGTCACTGCCTGCATGGTTCTGAGAAGATATTGAGTTTCCCGTAAGAAACCTTGTGCTTCCAGTTCCTAGTTGGAAGCTCACCCTGCTCTGCTCTATACCTAATGTGAAAGTCAACGTGAGCCCTAGCCTCGAAGGAAGGCCCTGATTTGCCTTGCCAAACGGGAGGCGTGGAGCAGCTCCATGAGGCCTTCTTCACTGTTCTGCTTTAGTTTCAAGGTAGATAGCTTTTCAAGACTCCTAGGGACCTTGTTTCAGCACCCGTTTTGCTACCATTATACTGAGTGAGGCCAGGAAGCTCAGGGCCACGTAGGCAACTTCAGCCCCGTAGGCCTTTTGGAACACCCCAGTGTTGGCTAGAGAAAGGCAACACACTGCACCTTTCCTTGGGAGAGCCAGGTTATCTCAGGTCTACGCAGGATTCAGGAACACACTTCGAGACTGTCCGCCAGTAAATGGATGTAACCTCATTCCCCTAGTTGAACTCTATTGAGAAAAACACTCTCTTCTAATCCCTTTTCACCTTTTACACTTAGAGTCACGCATCCTCAAGGAGGTGGTCGGTTTGCATTCCAAGTACAATTTAAGCACAGTTCTTGGTGTAACACTGTAGGTCTTTGACGGATGCACAGGCCCCTAAGTCTCCCTCGTGCATCCTTTGTTTAGGCACTTGGCTGCACGCAGAAAAGCGGTCGTAGAAAAAAGTTGAATCAGGGAAAGCCCCAGTGGGTATCGTGAATCTCTTTTGACTTGTTAGCATCACCATGTACTTATGCTGCGTGTCATTCTGGAAATGGGAAACTGATGCCACAACGCTTGTGTTCCCATTTTGAAAGCTTCATCATGCAGTCTAGAAGACACCTGAAAAGCATTGTTGTTGCTGGGGATTTAGTCACTGCCTGTCGGCTTCTGAGAAGAAAATGAGTTTTCCCGAAATGGGAAACTGACGCCACAACGCTTGTGTTCCCATTTTGAAAGCTTCATCATGCAGTCTAGAAGACACCTGAAAAGCATTGTTGTTGCTGGGGATTTAGTCACTGCCTGTCGGCTTCTGAGAAGAAAATGAGTTTTCCCGAAAGGACCTTGTGCTTCCAGTTCCTAGTTGGAAGCTCACCCTGCTCTCCTCTATACCAAAAGTGGAAGTCAACGTGAGCACTAACCTAAAAGTAAGGCCCTGATTATCCTTGCAAATCGGGAGGCATGCAGCAGCTCCATGAGGCCTTCCTCGCTGTTCTGCTTTAGTTGAATGGTAGTAAGCTTTCCAAGACTCCTAGGCACCTTGCTTCACCACCCGTTTCGGTATCAGAAAACTGCCTAGAGCCAGGAAGCTCTGGTGCTGCGTTTATGCTGCGTATCAACCTAGAAATTGGAGACTGATGGCACAAGGCTTGTTTTCCCATTAGGAAGGCTCCGTTCACGCGGCCTCCTTTATACCTGAAAAGCATTGTTGTTGCCAGGGATTTAGTCACTGCCTGCCTGCTGCTGCGAAGAAAATGAGTTTTCCCGAAAGAAACCTTGTGCTTCCAGTTCCTAGTTGGAAGCTCACTCTGCTCTGCTCTATAACTAAAGTGAAAGTCAAGGGGAGCACTAGCCTCGAAGTAATGCCCTGATTATCCTGGCAAAACGGGAGGTGTGCAGCAGCTCCATGAGGCCTTCATCGCTGTTCTCTTTTAGTTTCACGGTAGTAAGCTTTCCAAGACTCCTAGAGACCTTACTTCAGCACCCGTTTGGGTATCCGAAAACTGCCTAGAGCCAGGAAGCTCTGCTCCTGCGTGTATGCTGCATACCAACTTACTATTTGGAGACTGAGGGCACAAGGCTTCTTTGCCCATTTGGAAAGCTCCGTTCATGCGGCCTCCTTTATACCTGAAAAGCATTGTTGTTGCCGGGGTTTTAGTCACTGCCTGCATGGTTCTGAGAAGATATTGAGTTTCCCGTAAGAAACCTTGTGCTTCCAGTTCCTAGTTGGAAGCTCACCCTGCTCTGCTCTATACCTAATGTGAAAGTCAACGTGAGCCCTAGCCTCGAAGGAAGGCCCTGATTTGCCTTGCCAAACGGGAGGCGTGGAGCAGCTCCATGAGGCCTTCTTCACTGTTCTGCTTTAGTTTCAAGGTAGATAGCTTTTCAAGACTCCTAGGGACCTTGTATCAGCACCCGTTTTGCTACCATTATACTGAGTGAGGCCAGGAAGCTCAGGGCCACGTAGGCAACTTCAGCCCCGTAGGCCTTTTGGAACACCCCAGTGTTGGCTAGAGAAAGGCAACACACTGCACCTTTCCTTGGGAGAGCCAGGTTATCTCAGGTCTACGCAGGATTCAGGAACACACTTCGAGACTGTCCGCCAGTAAATGGATGTAACCTCATTCCCCTAGTTGAACTCTATTGAGAAAAACACTCTCTTCTAATCCCTTTTCACCTTTTACACTTAGAGTCACGCATCCTCAAGGAGGTGGTCGGTTTGCATTCCAAGTACAATTTAAGCACAGTTCTTGGTGTAACACTGTAGGTCTTTGACGGATGCACAGGCCCCTAAGTCTCCCTCGTGCATCCTTTGTTTAGGCACTTGGCTGCACGCAGAAAAGCGGTCGTAGAAAAAAGTTGAATCAGGGAAAGCCCCAGTGGGTATCGTGAATCTCTTTTGACTTGTTAGCATCACCATGTACTTATGCTGCGTGTCATTCTGGAAATGGGAAACTGATGCCACAACGCTTGTGTTCCCATTTTGAAAGCTTCATCATGCAGTCTAGAAGATACCTGAAAAGCATTGTTGTTGCTGGGGATTTAGTCACTGCCTGTCGGCTTCTGAGAAGAAAATGAGTTTTCCCGAAAGGACCTTGTGCTTCCAGTTCCTAGTTGGAAGCTCACCCTGCTCTCCTCTATACCAAAAGTGGAAGTCAACGTGAGCACTAACCTAAAAGTAAGGCCCTGATTATCCTTGCAAATCGGGAGGCATGCAGCAGCTCCATGAGGCCTTCCTCGCTGTTCTGCTTTAGTTTAACGGTAGTAAGCTTTCCAAGACTCCTAGGCACCTTGCTTCACCACCCGTTTCGGTATCAGAAAACTGCCTAGAGCCAGGAAGCTCTGGTCCTGCGTGTATGCTGCGTATCAACCTAGAAATTGGAGACTGATGGCACAAGGCTTGTTTTCCCATTAGGAAGGCTCCGTTCACGCGGCCTCCTTTATACCTGAAAAGCATTGTTGTTGCCGGGGATTTAGTCACTGCCTGCCTGCTGCTGCGAAGAAAATGAGTTTTCCCGAAAGAAACCTTGAGCTTCCAGTTCCTAGTTGGAAGCTCACTCTGCTCTGCTCTATATCTAAACTGAAAGTCAAGGGGAGCACTAGCCTCGAAGTAATGCCCTGATTATCCTGGCAAAACGGGAGGCGTGCAGCAGCTCCATGAGGCCTTCATCGCTGTTCTCTTTTAGTTTCACGGTAGTAAGCTTTCCAAGACTCCTAGAGACCTTACTTCAGCACCCGTTTGGGTATCCGAAAACTGCCTAGAGCCAGGAAGCTCTGCTCCTGCGTGTATGCTGCATACCAACTTACTATTTGGAGACTGAGGGCACAAGGCTTCTTTGCCCATTTGGAAAGCTCCGTTCATGCGGCCTCCTTTATACCTGAAAAGCATTGTTGTTGCCGGGGTTTTAGTCACTGCCTGCATGGTTCTGAGAAGATATTGAGTTTCCCGTAAGAAACCTTGTGCTTCCAGTTCCTAGTTGGAAGCTCACCCTGCTCTGCTCTATACCTAATGTGAAAGTCAACGTGAGCCCTAGCCTCGAAGGAAGGCCCTGATTTGCCTTGCCAAACGGGAGGCGTGGAGCAGCTCCATGAGGCCTTCTTCACTGTTCTGCTTTAGTTTCAAGGTAGATAGCTTTTCAAGACTCCTAGGGACCTTGTTTCAGCACCCGTTTTGCTACCATTATACTGAGTGAGGCCAGGAAGCTCAGGGCCACGTAGGCAACTTCAGCCCCGTAGGCCTTTTGGAACACCCCAGTGTTGGCTAGAGAAAGGCAACACACTGCACCTTTCCTTGGGAGAGCCAGGTTATCTCAGGTCTACGCAGGATTCAGGAACACACTTCGAGACTGTCCGCCAGTAAATGGATGTAACCTCATTCCCCTAGTTGAACTCTATTGAGAAAAACACTCTCTTCTAATCCCTTTTCACCTTTTACACTTAGAGTCACGCATCCTCAAGGAGGTGGTCGGTTTGCATTCCAAGTACAATTTAAGCACAGTTCTTGGTGTAACACTGTAGGTCTTTGACGGATGCACAGGCCCCTAAGTCTCCCTCGTGCATCCTTTGTTTAGGCACTTGGCTGCACGCAGAAAAGCGGTCGTAGAAAAAAGTTGAATCAGGGAAAGCCCCAGTGGGTATCGTGAATCTCTTTTGACTTGTTAGCATCACCATGTACTTATGCTGCGTGTCATTCTGGAAATGGGAAACTGATGCCACAACGCTTGTGTTCCCATTTTGAAAGCTTCATCATGCAGTCTAGAAGACACCTGAAAAGCATTGTTGTTGCTGGGGATTTAGTCACTGCCTGTCGGCTTCTGAGAAGAAAATGAGTTTTCCCGAAATGGGAAACTGACGCCACAACGCTTGTGTTCCCATTTTGAAAGCTTCATCATGCAGTCTAGAAGACACCTGAAAAGCATTGTTGTTGCTGGGGATTTAGTCACTGCCTGTCGGCTTCTGAGAAGAAAATGAGTTTTCCCGAAAGGACCTTGTGCTTCCAGTTCCTAGTTGGAAGCTCACCCTGCTCTCCTCTATACCAAAAGTGGAAGTCAACGTGAGCACTAACCTAAAAGTAAGGCCCTGATTATCCTTGCAAATCGGGAGGCATGCAGCAGCTCCATGAGGCCTTCCTCGCTGTTCTGCTTTAGTTGAATGGTAGTAAGCTTTCCAAGACTCCTAGGCACCTTGCTTCACCACCCGTTTCGGTATCAGAAAACTGCCTAGAGCCAGGAAGCTCTGGTGCTGCGTTTATGCTGCGTATCAACCTAGAAATTGGAGACTGATGGCACAAGGCTTGTTTTCCCATTAGGAAGGCTCCGTTCACGCGGCCTCCTTTATACCTGAAAAGCATTGTTGTTGCCAGGGATTTAGTCACTGCCTGCCTGCTGCTGCGAAGAAAATGAGTTTTCCCGAAAGAAACCTTGTGCTTCCAGTTCCTAGTTGGAAGCTCACTCTGCTCTGCTCTATAACTAAAGTGAAAGTCAAGGGGAGCACTATCCTCGAAGTAATGCCCTGATTATCCTGGCAAAACGGGAGGTGTGCAGCAGCTCCATGAGGCCTTCATCGCTGTTCTCTTTTAGTTTCACGGTAGTAAGCTTTCCAAGACTCCTAGAGACCTTACTTCAGCACCCGTTTGGGTATCCGAAAACTGCCTAGAGCCAGGAAGCTCTGCTCCTGCGTGTATGCTGCATACCAACTTACTATTTGGAGACTGAGGGCACAAGGCTTCTTTGCCCATTTGGAAAGCTCCGTTCATGCGGCCTCCTTTATACCTGAAAAGCATTGTTGTTGCCGGGGTTTTAGTCACTGCCTGCATGGTTCTGAGAAGATATTGAGTTTCCCGTAAGAAACCTTGTGCTTCCAGTTCCTAGTTGGAAGCTCACCCTGCTCTGCTCTATACCTAATGTGAAAGTCAACGTGAGCCCTAGCCTCGAAGGAAGGCCCTGATTTGCCTTGCCAAACGGGAGGCGTGGAGCAGCTCCATGAGGCCTTCTTCACTGTTCTGCTTTAGTTTCAAGGTAGATAGCTTTTCAAGACTCCTAGGCACCTTGCTTCACCACCCGTTTCGGGTTTCGGTATCAGAAAACTGCCTAGAGCCAGGAAGCTCTGGTCCTGCGTGTATGCTGCGTATCAACCTAGAAATTGGAGACTGATGGCACAAGGCTTGTTTTCCCATTAGGAAGGCTCCGTTCATTCGGCCTCCTTTATACCTGAAAAGCATTGTTGTTGCCGGGGATTTAGTCACTGCCTGCCTGCTGCTGCGAAGAAAATGAGTTTTCCCGAAAGAAACCTTGTGCTTCCAGTTCCTAGTTGGAAGCTCACTCTGCTCTGCTCTATATCTAAACTGAAAGTCAAGGGGAGCACTAGCCTCGAAGTAATGCCCTGATTATCCTGGCAAAACGGGAGGCGTGCAGCAGCTCCTTGAGGCCTTCATCGCTGTTCTCTTTTAGTTTCACGGTAGTAAGCTTTCCAAGACTCCTAGAGACCTTACTTCAGCACCCGTTTCGGTATCAGAAAACTGCCTAGAGCCAGGAAGCTCTGGTCCTGCGTGTATGCTGCGTATCAACTTACTATTTGGAGACTGATGGCACAAGGCTTCTTTGCCCATTTGGAAAGCTCCGTTCATGCGGCCTCCTTTATACCTGAAAAGCATTGTTGTTGCCGGGGTTTTAGTCACTGCCTGCATGGTTCTGAGAAGATATTGAGTTTTCCCGAAAGAAACCTTGAGCTTCCAGTTCCTAGTTGGAAGCTCACTCTGCTCTGCTCTATATCTAAACTGAAAGTCAAGGGGAGCACTAGCCTCGAAGTAATGCCCTGATTATCCTGGCAAAACGGGAGGCGTGCAGCAGTTCCTTGAGGCCTTCATCGCTGTTCTCTTTTAGTTTCACGGTAGTAAGCTTTCCAAGACTCCTAGAGACCTTACTTCAGCACCCGTTTCGGTATCCGAAAACTGCCTAGAGCCAGGAAGCTCTGGTCCTGCGTGTATGCTGCGTATCAACTTACTATTTGGAGACTGATGGCACAAGGCTTCTTTGCCCATTTGGAAAGCTCCGTTCATGCGGCCTCCTTTATACCTGAAAAGCATTGTTGTTGCCGGGGTTTTAGTCACTGCCTGCATGGTTCTGAGAAGATATTGAGTTTTCCCGTAAGAAACCTTGTGCTTCCAGTTCCTAGTAGGAAGCTCACCCTTCTCTGCTCTATAACTAAAGTGAAAGTCAAGGGGAGCACTAGCCTCGAAGTAATGCCCTGATTATCCTGGCAAAACGGGAGGCGTGCAGCAGCTCCATGAGGCCTTCATCGCTGTTCTCTTTTAGTTTCACGGTAGTAAGCTTTCCAAGACTCCTAGAGACCTTACTTCAGCACCCGTTTCGGTATCCGAAAACTGCCTAGAGCCAGGAAGCTCTGCTCCTGCGTGTATGCTGCATACCAACTTACTATTTGGAGACTGAGGGCACAAGGCTTCTTTGCCCATTTGGAAAGCTCCGTTCATGCGGCCTCCTTTATACCTGAAAAGCATTGTTGTTGCCGGGGTTTTAGTCACTGCCTGCATGGTTCTGAGAAGATATTGAGTTTCCCGTAAGAAACCTTGTGCTTCCAGTTCCTAGTTGGAAGCTCACCCTGCTCTGCTCTATACCTAATGTGAAAGTCAACGTGAGCCCTAGCCTCGAAGGAAGGCCCTGATTTGCCTTGCCAAACGGGAGGCGTGGAGCAGCTCCATGAGGCCTTCTTCACTGTTCTGCTTTAGTTTCAAGGTAGATAGCTTTTCAAGACTCCTAGGGACCTTGTTTCAGCACCCGTTTTGCTACCATTATACTGAGTGAGGCCAGGAAGCTCAGGGCCACGTAGGCAACTTCAGCCCCGTAGGCCTTTTGGAACACCCCAGTGTTGGCTAGAGAAAGGCAACACACTGCACCTTTCCTTGGGAGAGCCAGGTTATCTCAGGTCTACGCAGGATTCAGGAACACACTTCGAGACTGTCCGCCAGTAAATGGATGTAACCTCATTCCCCTAGTTGAACTCTATTGAGAAAAACACTCTCTTCTAATCCCTTTTCACCTTTTACACTTAGAGTCACGCATCCTCAAGGAGGTGGTCGGTTTGCATTCCAAGTACAATTTAAGCACAGTTCTTGGTGTAACACTGTAGGTCTTTGACGGATGCACAGGCCCCTAAGTCTCCCTCGTGCATCCTTTGTTTAGGCACTTGGCTGCACGCAGAAAAGCGGTCGTAGAAAAAAGTTGAATCAGGGAAAGCCCCAGTGGGTATCGTGAATCTCTTTTGACTTGTTAGCATCACCATGTACTTATGCTGCGTGTCATTCTGGAAATGGGAAACTGATGCCACAACGCTTGTGTTCCCATTTTGAAAGCTTCATCATGCAGTCTAGAAGACACCTGAAAAGCATTGTTGTTGCTGGGGATTTAGTCACTGCCTGTCGGCTTCTGAGAAGAAAATGAGTTTTCCCGAAATGGGAAACTGACGCCACAACGCTTGTGTTCCCATTTTGAAAGCTTCATCATGCAGTCTAGAAGACACCTGAAAAGCATTGTTGTTGCTGGGGATTTAGTCACTGCCTGTCGGCTTCTGAGAAGAAAATGAGTTTTCCCGAAAGGACCTTGTGCTTCCAGTTCCTAGTTGGAAGCTCACCCTGCTCTCCTCTATACCAAAAGTGGAAGTCAACGTGAGCACTAACCTAAAAGTAAGGCCCTGATTATCCTTGCAAATCGGGAGGCATGCAGCAGCTCCATGAGGCCTTCCTCGCTGTTCTGCTTTAGTTGAATGGTAGTAAGCTTTCCAAGACTCCTAGGCACCTTGCTTCACCACCCGTTTCGGTATCAGAAAACTGCCTAGAGCCAGGAAGCTCTGGTGCTGCGTTTATGCTGCGTATCAACCTAGAAATTGGAGACTGATGGCACAAGGCTTGTTTTCCCATTAGGAAGGCTCCGTTCACGCGGCCTCCTTTATACCTGAAAAGCATTGTTGTTGCCAGGGATTTAGTCACTGCCTGCCTGCTGCTGCGAAGAAAATGAGTTTTCCCGAAAGAAACCTTGTGCTTCCAGTTCCTAGTTGGAAGCTCACTCTGCTCTGCTCTATAACTAAAGTGAAAGTCAAGGGGAGCACTAGCCTCGAAGTAATGCCCTGATTATCCTGGCAAAACGGGAGGTGTGCAGCAGCTCCATGAGGCCTTCATCGCTGTTCTCTTTTAGTTTCACGGTAGTAAGCTTTCCAAGACTCCTAGAGACCTTACTTCAGCACCCGTTTGGGTATCCGAAAACTGCCTAGAGCCAGGAAGCTCTGCTCCTGCGTGTATGCTGCATACCAACTTACTATTTGGAGACTGAGGGCACAAGGCTTCTTTGCCCATTTGGAAAGCTCCGTTCATGCGGCCTCCTTTATACCTGAAAAGCATTGTTGTTGCCGGGGTTTTAGTCACTGCCTGCATGGTTCTGAGAAGATATTGAGTTTCCCGTAAGAAACCTTGTGCTTCCAGTTCCTAGTTGGAAGCTCACCCTGCTCTGCTCTATACCTAATGTGAAAGTCAACGTGAGCCCTAGCCTCGAAGGAAGGCCCTGATTTGCCTTGCCAAACGGGAGGCGTGGAGCAGCTCCATGAGGCCTTCTTCACTGTTCTGCTTTAGTTTCAAGGTAGATAGCTTTTCAAGACTCCTAGGGACCTTGTATCAGCACCCGTTTTGCTACCATTATACTGAGTGAGGCCAGGAAGCTCAGGGCCACGTAGGCAACTTCAGCCCCGTAGGCCTTTTGGAACACCCCAGTGTTGGCTAGAGAAAGGCAACACACTGCACCTTTCCTTGGGAGAGCCAGGTTATCTCAGGTCTACGCAGGATTCAGGAACACACTTCGAGACTGTCCGCCAGTAAATGGATGTAACCTCATTCCCCTAGTTGAACTCTATTGAGAAAAACACTCTCTTCTAATCCCTTTTCACCTTTTACACTTAGAGTCACGCATCCTCAAGGAGGTGGTCGGTTTGCATTCCAAGTACAATTTAAGCACAGTTCTTGGTGTAACACTGTAGGTCTTTGACGGATGCACAGGCCCCTAAGTCTCCCTCGTGCATCCTTTGTTTAGGCACTTGGCTGCACGCAGAAAAGCGGTCGTAGAAAAAAGTTGAATCAGGGAAAGCCCCAGTGGGTATCGTGAATCTCTTTTGACTTGTTAGCATCACCATGTACTTATGCTGCGTGTCATTCTGGAAATGGGAAACTGATGCCACAACGCTTGTGTTCCCATTTTGAAAGCTTCATCATGCAGTCTAGAAGATACCTGAAAAGCATTGTTGTTGCTGGGGATTTAGTCACTGCCTGTCGGCTTCTGAGAAGAAAATGAGTTTTCCCGAAAGGACCTTGTGCTTCCAGTTCCTAGTTGGAAGCTCACCCTACTCTCCTCTATACCAAAAGTGGAAGTCAACGTGAGCACTAACCTAAAAGTAAGGCCCTGATTATCCTTGCAAATCGGGAGGCATGCAGCAGCTCCATGAGGCCTTCCTCGCTGTTCTGATTTAGTTTAACGGTAGTAAGCTTTCCAAGACTCCTAGGCACCTTGCTTCACCACCCGTTTCGGTATCAGAAAACTGCCTAGAGCCAGGAAGCTCTGGTCCTGCGTGTATGCTGCGTATCAACCTAGAAATTGGAGACTGATGGCACAAGGCTTGTTTTCCCATTAGGAAGGCTCCGTTCACGCGGCCTACTTTATACCTGAAAAGCATTGTTGTTGCCGGGGATTTAGTCACTGCCTGCCTGCTGCTGCGAAGAAAATGAGTTTTCCCGAAAGAAACCTTGAGCTTCCAGTTCCTAGTTGGAAGCTCACTCTGCTCTGCTCTATATCTAAACTGAAAGTCAAGGGGAGCACTAGCCTCGAAGTAATGCCCTGATTATCCTGGCAAAACGGGAGGCGTGCAGCAGCTCCATGAGGCCTTCATCGCTGTTCTCTTTTAGTTTCACGGTAGTAAGCTTTCCAAGACTCCTAGAGACCTTACTTCAGCACCCGTTTCGGTATCCGAAAACTGCCTAGAGCCAGGAAGCTCTGCTCCTGCGTGTATGCTGCATACCAACTTACTATTTGGAGACTGAGGGCACAAGGCTTCTTTGCCCATTTGGAAAGCTCCGTTCATGCGGCCTCCTTTATACCTGAAAAGCATTGTTGTTGCCGGGGTTTTAGTCACTGCCTGCATGGTTCTGAGAAGATATTGAGTTTTCCCGTAAGAAATCTTGTGCTTCCAGTTCCTAGTAGGAAGCTCACCCTTCTCTGCTCTATAACTAAAGTGAAAGTCAAGGGGAGCACTAGCCTCGAAGTAATGCCCTGATTATCCTGGCAAAACGGGAGGCGTGCAGCAGCTCCATGAGGCCTTCATCGCTGTTCTCTTTTAGTTTCACGGTAGTAAGCTTTCCAAGACTCCTAGAGACCTTACTTCAGCACCCGTTTCGGTATCCGAAAACTGCCTAGAGCCAGGAAGCTCTGCTCCTGCGTGTATGCTGCATACCAACTTACTATTTGGAGACTGAGGGCACAAGGCTTCTTTGCCCATTTGGAAAGCTCCGTTCATGCGGCCTCCTTTATACCTGAAAAGCATTGTTGTTGCCGGGGTTTTAGTCACTGCCTGCATGGTTCTGAGAAGATATTGAGTTTCCCGTAAGAAACCTTGTGCTTCCAGTTCCTAGTTGGAAGCTCACCCTGCTCTGCTCTATACCTAATGTGAAAGTCAACGTGAGCCCTAGCCTCGAAGGAAGGCCCTGATTTGCCTTGCCAAACGGGAGGCGTGGAGCAGCTCCATGAGGCCTTCTTCACTGTTCTGCTTTAGTTTCAAGGTAGATAGCTTTTCAAGACTCCTAGGGACCTTGTTTCAGCACCCGTTTTGCTACCATTATACTGAGTGAGGCCAGGAAGCTCAGGGCCACGTAGGCAACTTCAGCCCCGTAGGCCTTTTGGAACACCCCAGTGTTGGCTAGAGAAAGGCAACACACTGCACCTTTCCTTGGGAGAGCCAGGTTATCTCAGGTCTACGCAGGATTCAGGAACACACTTCGAGACTGTCCGCCAGTAAATGGATGTAACCTCATTCCCCTAGTTGAACTCTATTGAGAAAAACACTCTCTTCTAATCCCTTTTCACCTTTTACACTTAGAGTCACGCATCCTCAAGGAGGTGGTCGGTTTGCATTCCAAGTACAATTTAAGCACAGTTCTTGGTGTAACACTGTAGGTCTTTGACGGATGCACAGGCCCCTAAGTCTCCCTCGTGCATCCTTTGTTTAGGCACTTGGCTGCACGCAGAAAAGCGGTCGTAGAAAAAAGTTGAATCAGGGAAAGCCCCAGTGGGTATCGTGAATCTCTTTTGACTTGTTAGCATCACCATGTACTTATGCTGCGTGTCATTCTGGAAATGGGAAACTGATGCCACAACGCTTGTGTTCCCATTTTGAAAGCTTCATCATGCAGTCTAGAAGACACCTGAAAAGCATTGTTGTTGCTGGGGATTTAGTCACTGCCTGTCGGCTTCTGAGAAGAAAATGAGTTTTCCCGAAATGGGAAACTGACGCCACAACGCTTGTGTTCCCATTTTGAAAGCTTCATCATGCAGTCTAGAAGACACCTGAAAAGCATTGTTGTTGCTGGGGATTTAGTCACTGCCTGTCGGCTTCTGAGAAGAAAATGAGTTTTCCCGAAAGGACCTTGTGCTTCCAGTTCCTAGTTGGAAGCTCACCCTGCTCTCCTCTATACCAAAAGTGGAAGTCAACGTGAGCACTAACCTAAAAGTAAGGCCCTGATTATCCTTGCAAATCGGGAGGCATGCAGCAGCTCCATGAGGCCTTCCTCGCTGTTCTGCTTTAGTTGAATGGTAGTAAGCTTTCCAAGACTCCTAGGCACCTTGCTTCACCACCCGTTTCGGTATCAGAAAACTGCCTAGAGCCAGGAAGCTCTGGTGCTGCGTTTATGCTGCGTATCAACCTAGAAATTGGAGACTGATGGCACAAGGCTTGTTTTCCCATTAGGAAGGCTCCGTTCACGCGGCCTCCTTTATACCTGAAAAGCATTGTTGTTGCCAGGGATTTAGTCACTGCCTGCCTGCTGCTGCGAAGAAAATGAGTTTTCCCGAAAGAAACCTTGTGCTTCCAGTTCCTAGTTGGAAGCTCACTCTGCTCTGCTCTATAACTAAAGTGAAAGTCAAGGGGAGCACTATCCTCGAAGTAATGCCCTGATTATCCTGGCAAAACGGGAGGTGTGCAGCAGCTCCATGAGGCCTTCATCGCTGTTCTCTTTTAGTTTCACGGTAGTAAGCTTTCCAAGACTCCTAGAGACCTTACTTCAGCACCCGTTTCGGTATCCGAAAACTGCCTAGAGCCAGGAAGCTCTGCTCCTGCGTGTATGCTGCATACCAACTTACTATTTGGAGACTGAGGGCACAAGGCTTCTTTGCCCATTTGGAAAGCTCCGTTCATGCGGCCTCCTTTATACCTGAAAAGCATTGTTGTTGCCGGGGTTTTAGTCACTGCCTGCATGGTTCTGAGAAGATATTGAGTTTCCCGTAAGAAACCTTGTGCTTCCAGTTCCTAGTTGGAAGCTCACCCTGCTCTGCTCTATACCTAATGTGAAAGTCAACGTGAGCCCTAGCCTCGAAGGAAGGCCCTGATTTGCCTTGCCAAACGGGAGGCGTGGAGCAGCTCCATGAGGCCTTCTTCACTGTTCTGCTTTAGTTTCAAGGTAGATAGCTTTTCAAGACTCCTAGGGACCTTGTATCAGCACCCGTTTTGCTACCATTATACTGAGTGAGGCCAGGAAGCTCAGGGCCACGTAGGCAACTTCAGCCCCGTAGGCCTTTTGGAACACCCCAGTGTTGGCTAGAGAAAGGCAACACACTGCACCTTTCCTTGGGAGAGCCAGGTTATCTCAGGTCTACGCAGGATTCAGGAACACACTTCGAGACTGTCCGCCAGTAAATGGATGTAACCTCATTCCCCTAGTTGAACTCTATTGAGAAAAACACTCTCTTCTAATCCCTTTTCACCTTTTACACTTAGAGTCACGCATCCTCAAGGAGGTGGTCGGTTTGCATTCCAAGTACAATTTAAGCACAGTTCTTGGTGTAACACTGTAGGTCTTTGACGGATGCACAGGCCCCTAAGTCTCCCTCGTGCATCCTTTGTTTAGGCACTTGGCTGCACGCAGAAAAGCGGTCGTAGAAAAAAGTTGAATCAGGGAAAGCCCCAGTGGGTATCGTGAATCTCTTTTGACTTGTTAGCATCACCATGTACTTATGCTGCGTGTCATTCTGGAAATGGGAAACTGATGCCACAACGCTTGTGTTCCCATTTTGAAAGCTTCATCATGCAGTCTAGAAGATACCTGAAAAGCATTGTTGTTGCTGGGGATTTAGTCACTGCCTGTCGGCTTCTGAGAAGAAAATGAGTTTTCCCGAAAGGACCTTGTGCTTCCAGTTCCTAGTTGGAAGCTCACCCTACTCTCCTCTATACCAAAAGTGGAAGTCAACGTGAGCACTAACCTAAAAGTAAGGCCCTGATTATCCTTGCAAATCGGGAGGCATGCAGCAGCTCCATGAGGCCTTCCTCGCTGTTCTGATTTAGTTTAACGGTAGTAAGCTTTCCAAGACTCCTAGGCACCTTGCTTCACCACCCGTTTCGGTATCAGAAAACTGCCTAGAGCCAGGAAGCTCTGGTCCTGCGTGTATGCTGCGTATCAACCTAGAAATTGGAGACTGATGGCACAAGGCTTGTTTTCCCATTAGGAAGGCTCCGTTCACGCGGCCTACTTTATACCTGAAAAGCATTGTTGTTGCCGGGGATTTAGTCACTGCCTGCCTGCTGCTGCGAAGAAAATGAGTTTTCCCGAAAGAAACCTTGAGCTTCCAGTTCCTAGTTGGAAGCTCACTCTGCTCTGCTCTATATCTAAACTGAAAGTCAAGGGGAGCACTAGCCTCGAAGTAATGCCCTGATTATCCTGGCAAAACGGGAGGCGTGCAGCAGCTCCATGAGGCCTTCATCGCTGTTCTCTTTTAGTTTCACGGTAGTAAGCTTTCCAAGACTCCTAGAGACCTTACTTCAGCACCCGTTTCGGTATCCGAAAACTGCCTAGAGCCAGGAAGCTCTGCTCCTGCGTGTATGCTGCATACCAACTTACTATTTGGAGACTGAGGGCACAAGGCTTCTTTGCCCATTTGGAAAGCTCCGTTCATGCGGCCTCCTTTATACCTGAAAAGCATTGTTGTTGCCGGGGTTTTAGTCACTGCCTGCATGGTTCTGAGAAGATATTGAGTTTTCCCGTAAGAAATCTTGTGCTTCCAGTTCCTAGTAGGAAGCTCACCCTTCTCTGCTCTATAACTAAAGTGAAAGTCAAGGGGAGCACTAGCCTCGAAGTAATGCCCTGATTATCCTGGCAAAACGGGAGGCGTGCAGCAGCTCCATGAGGCCTTCATCGCTGTTCTCTTTTAGTTTCACGGTAGTAAGCTTTCCAAGACTCCTAGAGACCTTACTTCAGCACCCGTTTCGGTATCCGAAAACTGCCTAGAGCCAGGAAGCTCTGCTCCTGCGTGTATGCTGCATACCAACTTACTATTTGGAGACTGAGGGCACAAGGCTTCTTTGCCCATTTGGAAAGCTCCGTTCATGCGGCCTCCTTTATACCTGAAAAGCATTGTTGTTGCCGGGGTTTTAGTCACTGCCTGCATGGTTCTGAGAAGATATTGAGTTTCCCGTAAGAAACCTTGTGCTTCCAGTTCCTAGTTGGAAGCTCACCCTGCTCTGCTCTATACCTAATGTGAAAGTCAACGTGAGCCCTAGCCTCGAAGGAAGGCCCTGATTTGCCTTGCCAAACGGGAGGCGTGGAGCAGCTCCATGAGGCCTTCTTCACTGTTCTGCTTTAGTTTCAAGGTAGATAGCTTTTCAAGACTCCTAGGGACCTTGTTTCAGCACCCGTTTTGCTACCATTATACTGAGTGAGGCCAGGAAGCTCAGGGCCACGTAGGCAACTTCAGCCCCGTAGGCCTTTTGGAACACCCCAGTGTTGGCTAGAGAAAGGCAACACACTGCACCTTTCCTTGGGAGAGCCAGGTTATCTCAGGTCTACGCAGGATTCAGGAACACACTTCGAGACTGTCCGCCAGTAAATGGATGTAACCTCATTCCCCTAGTTGAACTCTATTGAGAAAAACACTCTCTTCTAATCCCTTTTCACCTTTTACACTTAGAGTCACGCATCCTCAAGGAGGTGGTCGGTTTGCATTCCAAGTACAATTTAAGCACAGTTCTTGGTGTAACACTGTAGGTCTTTGACGGATGCACAGGCCCCTAAGTCTCCCTCGTGCATCCTTTGTTTAGGCACTTGGCTGCACGCAGAAAAGCGGTCGTAGAAAAAAGTTGAATCAGGGAAAGCCCCAGTGGGTATCGTGAATCTCTTTTGACTTGTTAGCATCACCATGTACTTATGCTGCGTGTCATTCTGGAAATGGGAAACTGATGCCACAACGCTTGTGTTCCCATTTTGAAAGCTTCATCATGCAGTCTAGAAGACACCTGAAAAGCATTGTTGTTGCTGGGGATTTAGTCACTGCCTGTCGGCTTCTGAGAAGAAAATGAGTTTTCCCGAAATGGGAAACTGACGCCACAACGCTTGTGTTCCCATTTTGAAAGCTTCATCATGCAGTCTAGAAGACACCTGAAAAGCATTGTTGTTGCTGGGGATTTAGTCACTGCCTGTCGGCTTCTGAGAAGAAAATGAGTTTTCCCGAAAGGACCTTGTGCTTCCAGTTCCTAGTTGGAAGCTCACCCTGCTCTCCTCTATACCAAAAGTGGAAGTCAACGTGAGCACTAACCTAAAAGTAAGGCCCTGATTATCCTTGCAAATCGGGAGGCATGCAGCAGCTCCATGAGGCCTTCCTCGCTGTTCTGCTTTAGTTGAATGGTAGTAAGCTTTCCAAGACTCCTAGGCACCTTGCTTCACCACCCGTTTCGGTATCAGAAAACTGCCTAGAGCCAGGAAGCTCTGGTGCTGCGTTTATGCTGCGTATCAACCTAGAAATTGGAGACTGATGGCACAAGGCTTGTTTTCCCATTAGGAAGGCTCCGTTCACGCGGCCTCCTTTATACCTGAAAAGCATTGTTGTTGCCAGGGATTTAGTCACTGCCTGCCTGCTGCTGCGAAGAAAATGAGTTTTCCCGAAAGAAACCTTGTGCTTCCAGTTCCTAGTTGGAAGCTCACTCTGCTCTGCTCTATAACTAAAGTGAAAGTCAAGGGGAGCACTAGCCTCGAAGTAATGCCCTGATTATCCTGGCAAAACGGGAGGTGTGCAGCAGCTCCATGAGGCCTTCATCGCTGTTCTCTTTTAGTTTCACGGTAGTAAGCTTTCCAAGACTCCTAGAGACCTTACTTCAGCACCCGTTTGGGTATCCGAAAACTGCCTAGAGCCAGGAAGCTCTGCTCCTGCGTGTATGCTGCATACCAACTTACTATTTGGAGACTGAGGGCACAAGGCTTCTTTGCCCATTTGGAAAGCTCCGTTCATGCGGCCTCCTTTATACCTGAAAAGCATTGTTGTTGCCGGGGTTTTAGTCACTGCCTGCATGGTTCTGAGAAGATATTGAGTTTCCCGTAAGAAACCTTGTGCTTCCAGTTCCTAGTTGGAAGCTCACCCTGCTCTGCTCTATACCTAATGTGAAAGTCAACGTGAGCCCTAGCCTCGAAGGAAGGCCCTGATTTGCCTTGCCAAACGGGAGGCGTGGAGCAGCTCCATGAGGCCTTCTTCACTGTTCTGCTTTAGTTTCAAGGTAGATAGCTTTTCAAGACTCCTAGGGACCTTGTTTCAGCACCCGTTTTGCTACCATTATACTGAGTGAGGCCAGGAAGCTCAGGGCCACGTAGGCAACTTCAGCCCCGTAGGCCTTTTGGAACACCCCAGTGTTGGCTAGAGAAAGGCAACACACTGCACCTTTCCTTGGGAGAGCCAGGTTATCTCAGGTCTACGCAGGATTCAGGAACACACTTCGAGACTGTCCGCCAGTAAATGGATGTAACCTCATTCCCCTAGTTGAACTCTATTGAGAAAAACACTCTCTTCTAATCCCTTTTCACCTTTTACACTTAGAGTCACGCATCCTCAAGGAGGTGGTCGGTTTGCATTCCAAGTACAATTTAAGCACAGTTCTTGGTGTAACACTGTAGGTCTTTGACGGATGCACAGGCCCCTAAGTCTCCCTCGTGCATCCTTTGTTTAGGCACTTGGCTGCACGCAGAAAAGCGGTCGTAGAAAAAAGTTGAATCAGGGAAAGCCCCAGTGGGTATCGTGAATCTCTTTTGACTTGTTAGCATCACCATGTACTTATGCTGCGTGTCATTCTGGAAATGGGAAACTGATGCCACAACGCTTGTGTTCCCATTTTGAAAGCTTCATCATGCAGTCTAGAAGATACCTGAAAAGCATTGTTGTTGCTGGGGATTTAGTCACTGCCTGTCGGCTTCTGAGAAGAAAATGAGTTTTCCCGAAAGGACCTTGTGCTTCCAGTTCCTAGTTGGAAGCTCACCCTGCTCTCCTCTATACCAAAAGTGGAAGTCAACGTGAGCACTAACCTAAAAGTAAGGCCCTGATTATCCTTGCAAATCGGGAGGCATGCAGCAGCTCCATGAGGCCTTCCTCGCTGTTCTGATTTAGTTTAACGGTAGTAAGCTTTCCAAGACTCCTAGGCACCTTGCTTCACCACCCGTTTCGGTATCAGAAAACTGCCTAGAGCCAGGAAGCTCTGGTCCTGCGTGTATGCTGCGTATCAACCTAGAAATTGGAGACTGATGGCACAAGGCTTGTTTTCCCATTAGGAAGGCTCCGTTCACGCGGCCTACTTTATACCTGAAAAGCATTGTTGTTGCCGGGGATTTAGTCACTGCCTGCCTGCTGCTGCGAAGAAAATGAGTTTTCCCGAAAGAAACCTTGAGCTTCCAGTTCCTAGTTGGAAGCTCACTCTGCTCTGCTCTATATCTAAACTGAAAGTCAAGGGGAGCACTAGCCTCGAAGTAATGCCCTGATTATCCTGGCAAAACGGGAGGCGTGCAGCAGCTCCATGAGGCCTTCATCGCTGTTCTCTTTTAGTTTCACGGTAGTAAGCTTTCCAAGACTCCTAGAGACCTTACTTCAGCACCCGTTTCGGTATCCGAAAACTGCCTAGAGCCAGGAAGCTCTGCTCCTGCGTGTATGCTGCATACCAACTTACTATTTGGAGACTGAGGGCACAAGGCTTCTTTGCCCATTTGGAAAGCTCCGTTCATGCGGCCTCCTTTATACCTGAAAAGCATTGTTGTTGCCGGGGTTTTAGTCACTGCCTGCATGGTTCTGAGAAGATATTGAGTTTTCCCGTAAGAAATCTTGTGCTTCCAGTTCCTAGTAGGAAGCTCACCCTTCTCTGCTCTATAACTAAAGTGAAAGTCAAGGGGAGCACTAGCCTCGAAGTAATGCCCTGATTATCCTGGCAAAACGGGAGGCGTGCAGCAGCTCCATGAGGCCTTCATCGCTGTTCTCTTTTAGTTTCACGGTAGTAAGCTTTCCAAGACTCCTAGAGACCTTACTTCAGCACCCGTTTCGGTATCCGAAAACTGCCTAGAGCCAGGAAGCTCTGCTCCTGCGTGTATGCTGCATACCAACTTACTATTTGGAGACTGAGGGCACAAGGCTTCTTTGCCCATTTGGAAAGCTCCGTTCATGCGGCCTCCTTTATACCTGAAAAGCATTGTTGTTGCCGGGGTTTTAGTCACTGCCTGCATGGTTCTGAGAAGATATTGAGTTTCCCGTAAGAAACCTTGTGCTTCCAGTTCCTAGTTGGAAGCTCACCCTGCTCTGCTCTATACCTAATGTGAAAGTCAACGTGAGCCCTAGCCTCGAAGGAAGGCCCTGATTTGCCTTGCCAAACGGGAGGCGTGGAGCAGCTCCATGAGGCCTTCTTCACTGTTCTGCTTTAGTTTCAAGGTAGATAGCTTTTCAAGACTCCTAGGGACCTTGTTTCAGCACCCGTTTTGCTACCATTATACTGAGTGAGGCCAGGAAGCTCAGGGCCACGTAGGCAACTTCAGCCCCGTAGGCCTTTTGGAACACCCCAGTGTTGGCTAGAGAAAGGCAACACACTGCACCTTTCCTTGGGAGAGCCAGGTTATCTCAGGTCTACGCAGGATTCAGGAACACACTTCGAGACTGTCCGCCAGTAAATGGATGTAACCTCATTCCCCTAGTTGAACTCTATTGAGAAAAACACTCTCTTCTAATCCCTTTTCACCTTTTACACTTAGAGTCACGCATCCTCAAGGAGGTGGTCGGTTTGCATTCCAAGTACAATTTAAGCACAGTTCTTGGTGTAACACTGTAGGTCTTTGACGGATGCACAGGCCCCTAAGTCTCCCTCGTGCATCCTTTGTTTAGGCACTTGGCTGCACGCAGAAAAGCGGTCGTAGAAAAAAGTTGAATCAGGGAAAGCCCCAGTGGGTATCGTGAATCTCTTTTGACTTGTTAGCATCACCATGTACTTATGCTGCGTGTCATTCTGGAAATGGGAAACTGATGCCACAACGCTTGTGTTCCCATTTTGAAAGCTTCATCATGCAGTCTAGAAGACACCTGAAAAGCATTGTTGTTGCTGGGGATTTAGTCACTGCCTGTCGGCTTCTGAGAAGAAAATGAGTTTTCCCGAAATGGGAAACTGATGCCACAACGCTTGTGTTCCCATTTTGAAAGCTTCATCATGCAGTCTAGAAGACACCTGAAAAGCATTGTTGTTGCTGGGGATTTAGTCACTGCCTGTCGGCTTCTGAGAAGAAAATGAGTTTTCCCGAAAGGACCTTGTGCTTCCAGTTCCTAGTTGGAAGCTCACCCTGCTCTCCTCTATACCAAAAGTGGAAGTCAACGTGAGCACTAACCTAAAAGTAAGGCCCTGATTATCCTTGCAAATCGGGAGGCATGCAGCAGCTCCATGAGGCCTTCCTCGCTGTTCTGCTTTAGTTGAATGGTAGTAAGCTTTCCAAGACTCCTAGGCACCTTGCTTCACCACCCGTTTCGGTATCAGAAAACTGCCTAGAGCCAGGAAGCTCTGGTGCTGCGTTTATGCTGCGTATCAACCTAGAAATTGGAGACTGATGGCACAAGGCTTGTTTTCCCATTAGGAAGGCTCCGTTCACGCGGCCTCCTTTATACCTGAAAAGCATTGTTGTTGCCAGGGATTTAGTCACTGCCTGCCTGCTGCTGCGAAGAAAATGAGTTTTCCCGAAAGAAACCTTGTGCTTCCAGTTCCTAGTTGGAAGCTCACTCTGCTCTGCTCTATAACTAAAGTGAAAGTCAAGGGGAGCACTATCCTCGAAGTAATGCCCTGATTATCCTGGCAAAACGGGAGGTGTGCAGCAGCTCCATGAGGCCTTCATCGCTGTTCTCTTTTAGTTTCACGGTAGTAAGCTTTCCAAGACTCCTAGAGACCTTACTTCAGCACCCGTTTGGGTATCCGAAAACTGCCTAGAGCCAGGAAGCTCTGCTCCTGCGTGTATGCTGCATACCAACTTACTATTTGGAGACTGAGGGCACAAGGCTTCTTTGCCCATTTGGAAAGCTCCGTTCATGCGGCCTCCTTTATACCTGAAAAGCATTGTTGTTGCCGGGGTTTTAGTCACTGCCTGCATGGTTCTGAGAAGATATTGAGTTTCCCGTAAGAAACCTTGTGCTTCCAGTTCCTAGTTGGAAGCTCACCCTGCTCTGCTCTATACCTAATGTGAAAGTCAACGTGAGCCCTAGCCTCGAAGGAAGGCCCTGATTTGCCTTGCCAAACGGGAGGCGTGGAGCAGCTCCATGAGGCCTTCTTCACTGTTCTGCTTTAGTTTCAAGGTAGATAGCTTTTCAAGACTCCTAGGGACCTTGTATCAGCACCCGTTTTGCTACCATTATACTGAGTGAGGCCAGGAAGCTCAGGGCCACGTAGGCAACTTCAGCCCCGTAGGCCTTTTGGAACACCCCAGTGTTGGCTAGAGAAAGGCAACACACTGCACCTTTCCTTGGGAGAGCCAGGTTATCTCAGGTCTACGCAGGATTCAGGAACACACTTCGAGACTGTCCGCCAGTAAATGGATGTAACCTCATTCCCCTAGTTGAACTCTATTGAGAAAAACACTCTCTTCTAATCCCTTTTCACCTTTTACACTTAGAGTCACGCATCCTCAAGGAGGTGGTCGGTTTGCATTCCAAGTACAATTTAAGCACAGTTCTTGGTGTAACACTGTAGGTCTTTGACGGATGCACAGGCCCCTAAGTCTCCCTCGTGCATCCTTTGTTTAGGCACTTGGCTGCACGCAGAAAAGCGGTCGTAGAAAAAAGTTGAATCAGGGAAAGCCCCAGTGGGTATCGTGAATCTCTTTTGACTTGTTAGCATCACCATGTACTTATGCTGCGTGTCATTCTGGAAATGGGAAACTGATGCCACAACGCTTGTGTTCCCATTTTGAAAGCTTCATCATGCAGTCTAGAAGATACCTGAAAAGCATTGTTGTTGCTGGGGATTTAGTCACTGCCTGTCGGCTTCTGAGAAGAAAATGAGTTTTCCCGAAAGGACCTTGTGCTTCCAGTTCCTAGTTGGAAGCTCACCCTGCTCTCCTCTATACCAAAAGTGGAAGTCAACGTGAGCACTAACCTAAAAGTAAGGCCCTGATTATCCTTGCAAATCGGGAGGCATGCAGCAGCTCCATGAGGCCTTCCTCGCTGTTCTGATTTAGTTTAACGGTAGTAAGCTTTCCAAGACTCCTAGGTACCTTGCTTCACCACCCGTTTCGGTATCAGAAAACTGCCTAGAGCCAGGAAGCTCTGGTCCTGCGTGTATGCTGCGTATCAACCTAGAAATTGGAGACTGATGGCACAAGGCTTGTTTTCCCATTAGGAAGGCTCCGTTCACGCGGCCTCCTTTATACCTGAAAAGCATTGTTGTTGCCGGGGATTTAGTCACTGCCTGCCTGCTGCTGCGAAGAAAATGAGTTTTCCCGAAAGAAACCTTGAGCTTCCAGTTCCTAGTTGGAAGCTCACTCTGCTCTGCTCTATATCTAAACTGAAAGTCAAGGGGAGCACTAGCCTCGAAGTAATGCCCTGATTATCCTGGCAAAACGGGAGGCGTGCAGCAGCTCCATGAGGCCTTCATCGCTGTTCTCTTTTAGTTTCACGGTAGTAAGCTTTCCAAGACTCCTAGAGACCTTACTTCAGCACCCGTTTCGGTATCCGAAAACTGCCTAGAGCCAGGAAGCTCTGCTCCTGCGTGTATGCTGCATACCAACTTACTATTTGGAGACTGAGGGCACAAGGCTTCTTTGCCCATTTGGAAAGCTCCGTTCATGCGGCCTCCTTTATACCTGAAAAGCATTGTTGTTGCCGGGGTTTTATTCACTGCCTGCATGGTTCTGAGAAGATATTGAGTTTTCCCGTAAGAAACCTTGTGCTTCCAGTTCCTAGTAGGAAGCTCACCCTTCTCTGCTCTATAACTAAAGTGAAAGTCAAGGGGAGCACTAGCCTCGAAGTAATGCCCTGATTATCCTGGCAAAACGGGAGGCGTGCAGCAGCTCCATGAGGCCTTCATCGCTGTTCTCTTTTAGTTTCACGGTAGTAAGCTTTCCAAGACTCCTAGAGACCTTACTTCAGCACCCGTTTCGGTATCCGAAAACTGCCTAGAGCCAGGAAGCTCTGCTCCTGCGTGTATGCTGCATACCAACTTACTATTTGGAGACTGAGGGCACAAGGCTTCTTTGCCCATTTGGAAAGCTCCGTTCATGCGGCCTCCTTTATACCTGAAAAGCATTGTTGTTGCCGGGGTTTTAGTCACTGCCTGCATGGTTCTGAGAAGATATTGAGTTTCCCGTAAGAAACCTTGTGCTTCCAGTTCCTAGTTGGAAGCTCACCCTGCTCTGCTCTATACCTAATGTGAAAGTCAACGTGAGCCCTAGCCTCGAAGGAAGGCCCTGATTTGCCTTGCCAAACGGGAGGCGTGGAGCAGCTCCATGAGGCCTTCTTCACTGTTCTGCTTTAGTTTCAAGGTAGATAGCTTTTCAAGACTCCTAGGGACCTTGTTTCAGCACCCGTTTTGCTACCATTATACTGAGTGAGGCCAGGAAGCTCAGGGCCACGTAGGCAACTTCAGCCCCGTAGGCCTTTTGGAACACCCCAGTGTTGGCTAGAGAAAGGCAACACACTGCACCTTTCCTTGGGAGAGCCAGGTTATCTCAGGTCTACGCAGGATTCAGGAACACACTTCGAGACTGTCCGCCAGTAAATGGATGTAACCTCATTCCCCTAGTTGAACTCTATTGAGAAAAACACTCTCTTCTAATCCCTTTTCACCTTTTACACTTAGAGTCACGCATCCTCAAGGAGGTGGTCGGTTTGCATTCCAAGTACAATTTAAGCACAGTTCTTGGTGTAACACTGTAGGTCTTTGACGGATGCACAGGCCCCTAAGTCTCCCTCGTGCATCCTTTGTTTAGGCACTTGGCTGCACGCAGAAAAGCGGTCGTAGAAAAAAGTTGAATCAGGGAAAGCCCCAGTGGGTATCGTGAATCTCTTTTGACTTGTTAGCATCACCATGTACTTATGCTGCGTGTCATTCTGGAAATGGGAAACTGATGCCACAACGCTTGTGTTCCCATTTTGAAAGCTTCATCATGCAGTCTAGAAGACACCTGAAAAGCATTGTTGTTGCTGGGGATTTAGTCACTGCCTGTCGGCTTCTGAGAAGAAAATGAGTTTTCCCGAAATGGGAAACTGACGCCACAACGCTTGTGTTCCCATTTTGAAAGCTTCATCATGCAGTCTAGAAGACACCTGAAAAGCATTGTTGTTGCTGGGGATTTAGTCACTGCCTGTCGGCTTCTGAGAAGAAAATGAGTTTTCCCGAAAGGACCTTGTGCTTCCAGTTCCTAGTTGGAAGCTCACCCTGCTCTCCTCTATACCAAAAGTGGAAGTCAACGTGAGCACTAACCTAAAAGTAAGGCCCTGATTATCCTTGCAAATCGGGAGGCATGCAGCAGCTCCATGAGGCCTTCCTCGCTGTTCTGCTTTAGTTGAATGGTAGTAAGCTTTCCAAGACTCCTAGGCACCTTGCTTCACCACCCGTTTCGGTATCAGAAAACTGCCTAGAGCCAGGAAGCTCTGGTGCTGCGTTTATGCTGCGTATCAACCTAGAAATTGGAGACTGATGGCACAAGGCTTGTTTTCCCATTAGGAAGGCTCCGTTCACGCGGCCTCCTTTATACCTGAAAAGCATTGTTGTTGCCAGGGATTTAGTCACTGCCTGCCTGCTGCTGCGAAGAAAATGAGTTTTCCCGAAAGAAACCTTGTGCTTCCAGTTCCTAGTTGGAAGCTCACTCTGCTCTGCTCTATAACTAAAGTGAAAGTCAAGGGGAGCACTATCCTCGAAGTAATGCCCTGATTATCCTGGCAAAACGGGAGGTGTGCAGCAGCTCCATGAGGCCTTCATCGCTGTTCTCTTTTAGTTTCACGGTAGTAAGCTTTCCAAGACTCCTAGAGACCTTACTTCAGCACCCGTTTGGGTATCCGAAAACTGCCTAGAGCCAGGAAGCTCTGCTCCTGCGTGTATGCTGCATACCAACTTACTATTTGGAGACTGAGGGCACAAGGCTTCTTTGCCCATTTGGAAAGCTCCGTTCATGCGGCCTCCTTTATACCTGAAAAGCATTGTTGTTGCCGGGGTTTTAGTCACTGCCTGCATGGTTCTGAGAAGATATTGAGTTTCCCGTAAGAAACCTTGTGCTTCCAGTTCCTAGTTGGAAGCTCACCCTGCTCTGCTCTATACCTAATGTGAAAGTCAACGTGAGCCCTAGCCTCGAAGGAAGGCCCTGATTTGCCTTGCCAAACGGGAGGCGTGGAGCAGCTCCATGAGGCCTTCTTCACTGTTCTGCTTTAGTTTCAAGGTAGATAGCTTTTCAAGACTCCTAGGCACCTTGCTTCACCACCCGTTTCGGGTTTCGGTATCAGAAAACTGCCTAGAGCCAGGAAGCTCTGGTCCTGCGTGTATGCTGCGTATCAACCTAGAAATTGGAGACTGATGGCACAAGGCTTGTTTTCCCATTAGGAAGGCTCCGTTCATTCGGCCTCCTTTATACCTGAAAAGCATTGTTGTTGCCGGGGATTTAGTCACTGCCTGCCTGCTGCTGCGAAGAAAATGAGTTTTCCCGAAAGAAACCTTGTGCTTCCAGTTCCTAGTTGGAAGCTCACTCTGCTCTGCTCTATATCTAAACTGAAAGTCAAGGGGAGCACTAGCCTCGAAGTAATGCCCTGATTATCCTGGCAAAACGGGAGGCGTGCAGCAGCTCCTTGAGGCCTTCATCGCTGTTCTCTTTTAGTTTCACGGTAGTAAGCTTTCCAAGACTCCTAGAGACCTTACTTCAGCACCCGTTTCGGTATCAGAAAACTGCCTAGAGCCAGGAAGCTCTGGTCCTGCGTGTATGCTGCGTATCAACTTACTATTTGGAGACTGATGGCACAAGGCTTCTTTGCCCATTTGGAAAGCTCCGTTCATGCGGCCTCCTTTATACCTGAAAAGCATTGTTGTTGCCGGGGTTTTAGTCACTGCCTGCATGGTTCTGAGAAGATATTGAGTTTTCCCGAAAGAAACCTTGAGCTTCCAGTTCCTAGTTGGAAGCTCACTCTGCTCTGCTCTATATCTAAACTGAAAGTCAAGGGGAGCACTAGCCTCGAAGTAATGCCCTGATTATCCTGGCAAAACGGGAGGCGTGCAGCAGTTCCTTGAGGCCTTCATCGCTGTTCTCTTTTAGTTTCACGGTAGTAAGCTTTCCAAGACTCCTAGAGACCTTACTTCAGCACCCGTTTCGGTATCAGAAAACTGCCTAGAGCCAGGAAGCTCTGGTCCTGCGTGTATGCTGCGTATCAACTTACTATTTGGAGACTGATGGCACAAGGCTTCTTTGCCCATTTGGAAAGCTCCGTTCATGCGGCCTCCTTTATACCTGAAAAGCATTGTTGTTGCCGGGGTTTTAGTCACTGCCTGCATGGTTCTGAGAAGATATTGAGTTTTCCCGTAAGAAACCTTGTGCTTCCAGTTCCTAGTAGGAAGCTCACCCTTCTCTGCTCTATAACTAAAGTGAAAGTCAAGGGGAGCACTAGCCTCGAAGTAATGCCCTGATTATCCTGGCAAAACGGGAGGCGTGCAGCAGCTCCATGAGGCCTTCATCGCTGTTCTCTTTTAGTTTCACGGTAGTAAGCTTTCCAAGACTCCTAGAGACCTTACTTCAGCACCCGTTTGGGTATCCGAAAACTGCCTAGAGCCAGGAAGCTCTGCTCCTGCGTGTATGCTGCATACCAACTTACTATTTGGAGACTGAGGGCACAAGGCTTCTTTGCCCATTTGGAAAGCTCCGTTCATGCGGCCTCCTTTATACCTGAAAAGCATTGTTGTTGCCGGGGTTTTAGTCACTGCCTGCATGGTTCTGAGAAGATATTGAGTTTCCCGTAAGAAACCTTGTGCTTCCAGTTCCTAGTTGGAAGCTCACCCTGCTCTGCTCTATACCTAATGTGAAAGTCAACGTGAGCCCTAGCCTCGAAGGAAGGCCCTGATTTGCCTTGCCAAACGGGAGGCGTGGAGCAGCTCCATGAGGCCTTCTTCACTGTTCTGCTTTAGTTTCAAGGTAGATAGCTTTTCAAGACTCCTAGGCACCTTGCTTCACCACCCGTTTCGGGTTTCGGTATCAGAAAACTGCCTAGAGCCAGGAAGCTCTGGTCCTGCGTGTATGCTGCGTATCAACCTAGAAATTGGAGACTGATGGCACAAGGCTTGTTTTCCCATTAGGAAGGCTCCGTTCATGCGGCCTCCTTTATACCTGAAAATCATTGTTGTTGCCGGGGATTTAGTCACTGCCTGCCTGCTGCTGCGAAGAAAATGAGTTTTCCCGAAAGAAACCTTGTGCTTCCAGTTCCTAGTTGGAAGCTCACTCTGCTCTGCTCTATATCTAAACTGAAAGTCAAGGGGAGCACTAGCCTCGAAGTAATGCCCTGATTATCCTGGCAAAACGGGAGGCGTGCAGCAGCTCCATGAGGACTTCATCGCTGTTCTCTTTTAGTTTCACGGTAGTAAGCTTTCCAAGACTCCTAGAGACCTTACTTCAGCACCCGTTTCGGTATCCGAAAACTGCCTAGAGCCAGGAAGCTCTGCTCCTGCGTGTATGCTGCGTATCAACTTACTATTTGGAGACTGAGGGCACAAGGCTTCTTTGCCCATTTGGAAAGCTCCGTTCATGCGGCCTCCTTTATACCTGAAAAGCATTGTTGTTGCCGGGGTTTTAGTCACTGCCTGCATGGTTCTGAGAAGATATTGAGTTTCCCGTAAGAAACCTTGTGCTTCCAGTTCCTAGTTGGAAGCTCACCCTGCTCTGCTCTATACCTAATGTGAAAGTCAACGTGAGCCCTAGCCTCGAAGGAAGGCCCTGATTTGCCTTGCCAAACGGGAGGCGTGGAGCAGCTCCATGAGGCCTTCTTCACTGTTCTGCTTTAGTTTCAAGGTAGATAGCTTTTCAAGACTCCTAGGCACCTTGCTTCACCACCCGTTTCGGTATCAGAAAACTGCCTAGAGCCAGGAAGCTCTGCTCCTGCGTGTATGCTGCGTATCAACCTAGAAATTGGAGACTGATGGCACAAGGCTTGTTTTCCCATTAGGAAGGCTCCGTTCATGCGGCCTCCTTTATACCTGAAAAGCATTGTTGTTGCCGGGGATTTAGTCACTGCCTGCCTGCTGCTGCGAAGATAATGAGTTTTCCCGAAAGAAACCTTGTGCTTCCAGTTCCTAGTTGGAAGCTCACTCTGCTCTGCTCTATATCTAAACTGAAAGTCAAGGGGAGCACTAGCCTCGAAGTAATGCCCTGATTATCCTGGCAAAACGGGAGGCGTGCAGCAGCTCCTTGAGGCCTTCCTCGCTGTTCTCTTTTAGTTTCACGGTAGTAAGCTTTCCAAGACTCCTAGAGACCTTACTTCAGCACCCGTTTCGGTATCAGAAAACTGCCTAGAGCCAGGAAGCTCTGGTCCTGCGTGTATGCTGCGTATCAACTTACTATTTGGAGACTGAGGGCACAAGGCTTCTTTGCCCATTTGGAAAGCTCCGTTCATGCGGCCTCCTTTATACCTGAAAAGCATTGTTGTTGCCGGGGTTTTAGTCACTGCCTGCATGGTTCTGAGAAGATATTGAGTTTCCCGTAAGAAACCTTGTGCTTCCAGTTCCTAGTTGGAAGCTCACCCTGCTCTGCTCTATACCTAATGTGAAAGTCAACGTGAGCCCTAGCCTCGAAGGAAGGCCCTGATTTGCCTTGCCAAACGGGAGGCGTGGAGCAGCTCCATGAGGCCTTCTTCACTGTTCTGCTTTAGTTTCAAGGTAGATAGCTTTTCAAGACTCCTAGGCACCTTGCTTCACCACCCGTTTCGGTATCAGAAAACTGCCTAGAGCCAGGAAGCTCTGCTCCTGCGTGTATGCTGCGTATCAACCTAGAAATTGGAGACTGATGGCACAAGGCTTGTTTTCCCATTAGGAAGGCTCCGTTCATGCGGCCTCCTTTATACCTGAAAAGCATTGTTGTTGCCGGGGATTTAGTCACTGCCTGCCTGCTGCTGCGAAGATAATGAGTTTTCCCGAAAGAAACCTTGTGCTTCCAGTTCCTAGTTGGAAGCTCACTCTGCTCTGCTCTATATCTAAACTGAAAGTCAAGGGGAGCACTAGCCTCGAAGTAATGCCCTGATTATCCTGGCAAAACGGGAGGCGTGCAGCAGCTCCTTGAGGCCTTCCTCGCTGTTCTCTTTTAGTTTCACGGTAGTAAGCTTTCCAAGACTCCTAGAGACCTTACTTCAGCACCCGTTTCGGTATCAGAAAACTGCCTAGAGCCAGGAAGCTCTGGTCCTGCGTGTATGCTGCGTATCAACTTACTATTTGGAGACTGATGGCACAAGGCTTCTTTGCCCATTTGGAAAGCTCCGTTCATGCGGCCTCCTTTATACCTGAAAAGCATTGTTGTTGCCGGGGTTTTAGTCACTGCCTGCATGGTTCTGAGAAGATATTGAGTTTTCCCGTAAGAAACCTTGTGCTTCCAGTTCCTAGTAGGAAGCTCACCCTTCTCTGCTCTATAACTAAAGTGAAAGTCAAGGGGAGCACTAGCCTCGAAGTAATGCCCTGATTATCCTGGCAAAACGGGAGGCGTGCAGCAGCTCCATGAGGCCTTCATCGCTGTTCTCTTTTAGTTTCACGGTAGTAAGCTTTCCAAGACTCCTAGAGACCTTACTTCAGCACCCGTTTCGGTATCCGAAAACTGCCTAGAGCCAGGAAGCTCTGCTCCTGCGTGTATGCTGCATACCAACTTACTATTTGGAGACTGAGGGCACAAGGCTTCTTTGCCCATTTGGAAAGCTCCGTTCATGCGGCCTCCTTTATACCTGAAAAGCATTGTTGTTGCCGGGGTTTTAGTCACTGCCTGCATGGTTCTGAGAAGATATTGAGTTTCCCGTAAGAAACCTTGTGCTTCCAGTTCCTAGTTGGAAGCTCACCCTGCTCTGCTCTATACCTAATGTGAAAGTCAACGTGAGCCCTAGCCTCGAAGGAAGGCCCTGATTTGCCTTGCCAAACGGGAGGCGTGGAGCAGCTCCATGAGGCCTTCTTCACTGTTCTGCTTTAGTTTCAAGGTAGATAGCTTTTCAAGACTCCTAGGGACCTTGTTTCAGCACCCGTTTTGCTACCATTATACTGAGTGAGGCCAGGAAGCTCAGGGCCACGTAGGCAACTTCAGCCCCGTAGGCCTTTTGGAACACCGCAGTGTTGGCTAGAGAAAGGCAACACACTGCACCTTTCCTTGGGAGAGCCAGGTTATCTCAGGTCTACGCAGGATTCAGGAACACACTTCGAGACTGTCCGCCAGTAAATGGATGTAACCTCATTCCCCTAGTTGAACTCTATTGAGAAAAACACTCTCTTCTAATCCCTTTTCACCTTTTACACTTAGAGTCACGCATCCTCAAGGAGGTGGTCGGTTTGCATTCCAAGTACAATTTAAGCACAGTTCTTGGTGTAACACTGTAGGTCTTTGACGGATGCACAGGCCCCTAAGTCTCCCTCGTGCATCCTTTGTTTAGGCACTTGGCTGCACGCAGAAAAGCGGTCGTAGAAAAAAGTTGAATCAGGGAAAGCCCCAGTGGGTATCGTGAATCTCTTTTGACTTGTTAGCATCACCATGTACTTATGCTGCGTGTCATTCTGGAAATGGGAAACTGATGCCACAACGCTTGTGTTCCCATTTTGAAAGCTTCATCATGCAGTCTAGAAGACACCTGAAAAGCATTGTTGTTGCTGGGGATTTAGTCACTGCCTGTCGGCTTCTGAGAAGAAAATGAGTTTTCCCGAAATGGGAAACTGACGCCACAACGCTTGTGTTCCCATTTTGAAAGCTTCATCATGCAGTCTAGAAGACACCTGAAAAGCATTGTTGTTGCTGGGGATTTAGTCACTGCCTGTCGGCTTCTGAGAAGAAAATGAGTTTTCCCGAAAGGACCTTGTGCTTCCAGTTCCTAGTTGGAAGCTCACCCTGCTCTCCTCTATACCAAAAGTGGAAGTCAACGTGAGCACTAACCTAAAAGTAAGGCCCTGATTATCCTTGCAAATCGGGAGGCATGCAGCAGCTCCATGAGGCCTTCCTCGCTGTTCTGCTTTAGTTGAATGGTAGTAAGCTTTCCAAGACTCCTAGGCACCTTGCTTCACCACCCGTTTCGGTATCAGAAAACTGCCTAGAGCCAGGAAGCTCTGGTGCTGCGTTTATGCTGCGTATCAACCTAGAAATTGGAGACTGATGGCACAAGGCTTGTTTTCCCATTAGGAAGGCTCCGTTCACGCGGCCTCCTTTATACCTGAAAAGCATTGTTGTTGCCAGGGATTTAGTCACTGCCTGCCTGCTGCTGCGAAGAAAATGAGTTTTCCCGAAAGAAACCTTGTGCTTCCAGTTCCTAGTTGGAAGCTCACTCTGCTCTGCTCTATAACTAAAGTGAAAGTCAAGGGGAGCACTATCCTCGAAGTAATGCCCTGATTATCCTGGCAAAACGGGAGGTGTGCAGCAGCTCCATGAGGCCTTCATCGCTGTTCTCTTTTAGTTTCACGGTAGTAAGCTTTCCAAGACTCCTAGAGACCTTACTTCAGCACCCGTTTGGGTATCCGAAAACTGCCTAGAGCCAGGAAGCTCTGCTCCTGCGTGTATGCTGCATACCAACTTACTATTTGGAGACTGAGGGCACAAGGCTTCTTTGCCCATTTGGAAAGCTCCGTTCATGCGGCCTCCTTTATACCTGAAAAGCATTGTTGTTGCCGGGGTTTTAGTCACTGCCTGCATGGTTCTGAGAAGATATTGAGTTTCCCGTAAGAAACCTTGTGCTTCCAGTTCCTAGTTGGAAGCTCACCCTGCTCTGCTCTATACCTAATGTGAAAGTCAACGTGAGCCCTAGCCTCGAAGGAAGGCCCTGATTTGCCTTGCCAAACGGGAGGCGTGGAGCAGCTCCATGAGGCCTTCTTCACTGTTCTGCTTTAGTTTCAAGGTAGATAGCTTTTCAAGACTCCTAGGGACCTTGTATCAGCACCCGTTTTGCTACCATTATACTGAGTGAGGCCAGGAAGCTCAGGGCCACGTAGGCAACTTCAGCCCCGTAGGCCTTTTGGAACACCCCAGTGTTGGCTAGAGAAAGGCAACACACTGCACCTTTCCTTGGGAGAGCCAGGTTATCTCAGGTCTACGCAGGATTCAGGAACACACTTCGAGACTGTCCGCCAGTAAATGGATGTAACCTCATTCCCCTAGTTGAACTCTATTGAGAAAAACACTCTCTTCTAATCCCTTTTCACCTTTTACACTTAGAGTCACGCATCCTCAAGGAGGTGGTCGGTTTGCATTCCAAGTACAATTTAAGCACAGTTCTTGGTGTAACACTGTAGGTCTTTGACGGATGCACAGGCCCCTAAGTCTCCCTCGTGCATCCTTTGTTTAGGCACTTGGCTGCACGCAGAAAAGCGGTCGTAGAAAAAAGTTGAATCAGGGAAAGCCCCAGTGGGTATCGTGAATCTCTTTTGACTTGTTAGCATCACCATGTACTTATGCTGCGTGTCATTCTGGAAATGGGAAACTGATGCCACAACGCTTGTGTTCCCATTTTGAAAGCTTCATCATGCAGTCTAGAAGACACCTGAAAAGCATTGTTGTTGCTGGGGATTTAGTCACTGCCTGTCGGCTTCTGAGAAGAAAATGAGTTTTCCCGAAAGGACCTTGTGCTTCCAGTTCCTAGTTGGAAGCTCACCCTGCTCTCCTCTATACCAAAAGTGGAAGTCAACGTGAGCACTAACCTAAAAGTAAGGCCCTGATTATCCTTGCAAATCGGGAGGCATGCAGCAGCTCCATGAGGCCTTCTTCGCTGTTCTGCTTTAGTTTAACGGTAGTAAGCTTTCCAAGACTCCTAGGCACCTTGCTTCACCACCCGTTTCGGTATCAGAAAACTGCCTAGAGCCAGGAAGCTCTGGTGCTGCGTGTATGCTGCGTATCAACCTAGAAATTGGAGACTGATGGCACAAGGCTTGTTTTCCCATTAGGAAGGCTCCGTTCACGCGGCCTCCTTTATACCTGAAAAGCATTGTTGTTGCCGGGGATTTAGTCACTGCCTGCCTGCTGCTGCGAAGAAAATGAGTTTTCCCGAAAGAAACCTTGAGCTTCCAGTTCCTAGTTGGAAGCTCACTCTGCTCTGCTCTATATCTAAACTGAAAGTCAAGGGGAGCACTAGCCTCGAAGTAATGCCCTGATTATCCTGGCAAAACGGGAGGCGTGCAGCAGCTCCATGAGGCCTTCATCGCTGTTCTCTTTTAGTTTCACGGTAGTAAGCTTTCCAAGACTCCTAGAGACCTTACTTCAGCACCCGTTTCGGTATCCGAAAACTGCCTAGAGCCAGGAAGCTCTGCTCCTGCGTGTATGCTGCATACCAACTTACTATTTGGAGACTGAGGGCACAAGGCTTCTTTGCCCATTTGGAAAGCTCCGTTCATGCGGCCTCCTTTATACCTGAAAAGCATTGTTGTTGCCGGGGTTTTAGTCACTGCCTGCATGGTTCTGAGAAGATATTGAGTTTCCCGTAAGAAACCTTGTGCTTCCAGTTCCTAGTTGGAAGCTCACCCTGCTCTGCTCTATACCTAATGTGAAAGTCAACGTGAGCCCTAGCCTCGAAGGAAGGCCCTGATTTGCCTTGCCAAACGGGAGGCGTGGAGCAGCTCCATGAGGCCTTCTTCACTGTTCTGCTTTAGTTTCAAGGTAGATAGCTTTTCAAGACTCCTAGGCACCTTGCTTCACCACCCGTTTCGGTATCAGAAAACTGCCTAGAGCCAGGAAGCTCTGCTCCTGCGTGTATGCTGCGTATCAACCTAGAAATTGGAGACTGATGGCACAAGGCTTGTTTTCCCATTAGGAAGGCTCCGTTCATGCGGCCTCCTTTATACCTGAAAAGCATTGTTGTTGCCGGGGATTTAGTCACTGCCTGCCTGCTGCTGCGAAGAAAATGAGTTTTCCCGAAAGAAACCTTGTGCTTCCAGTTCCTAGTTGGAAGCTCACTCTGCTCTGCTCTATATCTAAACTGAAAGTCAAGGGGAGCACTAGCCTCGAAGTAATGCCCTGATTATCCTGGCAAAACGGGAGGCGTGCAGCAGCTCCTTGAGGCCTTCATCGCTGTTCTCTTTTAGTTTCACGGTAGTAAGCTTTCCAAGACTCCTAGAGACCTTACTTCAGCACCCGTTTCGGTATCAGAAAACTGCCTAGAGCCAGGAAGCTCTGGTCCTGCGTGTATGCTGCGTATCAACTTACTATTTGGAGACTGATGGCACAAGGCTTCTTTGCCCATTTGGAAAGCTCCGTTCATGCGGCCTCCTTTATACCTGAAAAGCATTGTTGTTGCCGGGGTTTTAGTCACTGCCTGCATGGTTCTGAGAAGATATTGAGTTTTCCCGTAAGAAATCTTGTGCTTCCAGTTCCTAGTAGGAAGCTCACCCTTCTCTGCTCTATAACTAAAGTGAAAGTCAAGGGGAGCACTAGCCTCGAAGTAATGCCCTGATTATCCTGGCAAAACGGGAGGCGTGCAGCAGCTCCATGAGGCCTTCATCGCTGTTCTCTTTTAGTTTCACGGTAGTAAGCTTTCCAAGACTCCTAGAGACCTTACTTCAGCACCCGTTTCGGTATCCGAAAACTGCCTAGAGCCAGGAAGCTCTGCTCCTGCGTGTATGCTGCATACCAACTTACTATTTGGAGACTGAGGGCACAAGGCTTCTTTGCCCATTTGGAAAGCTCCGTTCATGCGGCCTCCTTTATACCTGAAAAGCATTGTTGTTGCCGGGGTTTTAGTCACTGCCTGCATGGTTCTGAGAAGATATTGAGTTTCCCGTAAGAAACCTTGTGCTTCCAGTTCCTAGTTGGAAGCTCACCCTGCTCTGCTCTATACCTAATGTGAAAGTCAACGTGAGCCCTAGCCTCGAAGGAAGGCCCTGATTTGCCTTGCCAAACGGGAGGCGTGGAGCAGCTCCATGAGGCCTTCTTCACTGTTCTGCTTTAGTTTCAAGGTAGATAGCTTTTCAAGACTCCTAGGGACCTTGTTTCAGCACCCGTTTTGCTACCATTATACTGAGTGAGGCCAGGAAGCTCAGGGCCACGTAGGCAACTTCAGCCCCGTAGGCCTTTTGGAACACCCCAGTGTTGGCTAGAGAAAGGCAACACACTGCACCTTTCCTTGGGAGAGCCAGGTTATCTCAGGTCTATGCAGGATTCAGGAACACACTTCGAGACTGTCCGCCAGTAAATGGATGTAACCTCATTCCCCTAGTTGAACTCTATTGAGAAAAACACTCTCTTCTAATCCCTTTTCACCTTTTACACTTAGAGTCACGCATCCTCAAGGAGGTGGTCGGTTTGCATTCCAAGTACAATTTAAGCACAGTTCTTGGTGTAACACTGTAGGTCTTTGACGGATGCACAGGCCCCTAAGTCTCCCTCGTGCATCCTTTGTTTAGGCACTTGGCTGCACGCAGAAAAGCGGTCGTAGAAAAAAGTTGAATCAGGGAAAGCCCCAGTGGGTATCGTGAATCTCTTTTGACTTGTTAGCATCACCATGTACTTATGCTGCGTGTCATTCTGGAAATGGGAAACTGATGCCACAACGCTTGTGTTCCCATTTTGAAAGCTTCATCATGCAGTCTAGAAGACACCTGAAAAGCATTGTTGTTGCTGGGGATTTAGTCACTGCCTGTCGGCTTCTGAGAAGAAAATGAGTTTTCCCGAAATGGGAAACTGACGCCACAACGCTTGTGTTCCCATTTTGAAAGCTTCATCATGCAGTCTAGAAGACACCTGAAAAGCATTGTTGTTGCTGGGGATTTAGTCACTGCCTGTCGGCTTCTGAGAAGAAAATGAGTTTTCCCGAAAGGACCTTGTGCTTCCAGTTCCTAGTTGGAAGCTCACCCTGCTCTCCTCTATACCAAAAGTGGAAGTCAACGTGAGCACTAACCTAAAAGTAAGGCCCTGATTATCCTTGCAAATCGGGAGGCATGCAGCAGCTCCATGAGGCCTTCCTCGCTGTTCTGCTTTAGTTGAATGGTAGTAAGCTTTCCAAGACTCCTAGGCACCTTGCTTCACCACCCGTTTCGGTATCAGAAAACTGCCTAGAGCCAGGAAGCTCTGGTGCTGCGTTTATGCTGCGTATCAACCTAGAAATTGGAGACTGATGGCACAAGGCTTGTTTTCCCATTAGGAAGGCTCCGTTCACGCGGCCTCCTTTATACCTGAAAAGCATTGTTGTTGCCAGGGATTTAGTCACTGCCTGCCTGCTGCTGCGAAGAAAATGAGTTTTCCCGAAAGAAACCTTGTGCTTCCAGTTCCTAGTTGGAAGCTCACTCTGCTCTGCTCTATAACTAAAGTGAAAGTCAAGGGGAGCACTATCCTCGAAGTAATGCCCTGATTATCCTGGCAAAACGGGAGGTGTGCAGCAGCTCCATGAGGCCTTCATCGCTGTTCTCTTTTAGTTTCACGGTAGTAAGCTTTCCAAGACTCCTAGAGACCTTACTTCAGCACCCGTTTGGGTATCCGAAAACTGCCTAGAGCCAGGAAGCTCTGCTCCTGCGTGTATGCTGCATACCAACTTACTATTTGGAGACTGAGGGCACAAGGCTTCTTTGCCCATTTGGAAAGCTCCGTTCATGCGGCCTCCTTTATACCTGAAAAGCATTGTTGTTGCCGGGGTTTTAGTCACTGCCTGCATGGTTCTGAGAAGATATTGAGTTTCCCGTAAGAAACCTTGTGCTTCCAGTTCCTAGTTGGAAGCTCACCCTGCTCTGCTCTATACCTAATGTGAAAGTCAACGTGAGCCCTAGCCTCGAAGGAAGGCCCTGATTTGCCTTGCCAAACGGGAGGCGTGGAGCAGCTCCATGAGGCCTTCTTCACTGTTCTGCTTTAGTTTCAAGGTAGATAGCTTTTCAAGACTCCTAGGGACCTTGTATCAGCACCCGTTTTGCTACCATTATACTGAGTGAGGCCAGGAAGCTCAGGGCCACGTAGGCAACTTCAGCCCCGTAGGCCTTTTGGAACACCCCAGTGTTGGCTAGAGAAAGGCAACACACTGCACCTTTCCTTGGGAGAGCCAGGTTATCTCAGGTCTACGCAGGATTCAGGAACACACTTCGAGACTGTCCGCCAGTAAATGGATGTAACCTCATTCCCCTAGTTGAACTCTATTGAGAAAAACACTCTCTTCTAATCCCTTTTCACCTTTTACACTTAGAGTCACGCATCCTCAAGGAGGTGGTCGGTTTGCATTCCAAGTACAATTTAAGCACAGTTCTTGGTGTAACACTGTAGGTCTTTGACGGATGCACAGGCCCCTAAGTCTCCCTCGTGCATCCTTTGTTTAGGCACTTGGCTGCACGCAGAAAAGCGGTCGTAGAAAAAAGTTGAATCAGGGAAAGCCCCAGTGGGTATCGTGAATCTCTTTTGACTTGTTAGCATCACCATGTACTTATGCTGCGTGTCATTCTGGAAATGGGAAACTGATGCCACAACGCTTGTGTTCCCATTTTGAAAGCTTCATCATGCAGTCTAGAAGACACCTGAAAAGCATTGTTGTTGCTGGGGATTTAGTCACTGCCTGTCGGCTTCTGAGAAGAAAATGAGTTTTCCCGAAAGGACCTTGTGCTTCCAGTTCCTAGTTGGAAGCTCACCCTGCTCTCCTCTATACCAAAAGTGGAAGTCAACGTGAGCACTAACCTAAAAGTAAGGCCCTGATTATCCTTGCAAATCGGGAGGCATGCAGCAGCTCCATGAGGCCTTCTTCGCTGTTCTGCTTTAGTTTAACGGTAGTAAGCTTTCCAAGACTCCTAGGCACCTTGCTTCACCACCCGTTTCGGTATCAGAAAACTGCCTAGAGCCAGGAAGCTCTGGTGCTGCGTGTATGCTGCGTATCAACCTAGAAATTGGAGACTGATGGCACAAGGCTTGTTTTCCCATTAGGAAGGCTCCGTTCACGCGGCCTCCTTTATACCTGAAAAGCATTGTTGTTGCCGGGGATTTAGTCACTGCCTGCCTGCTGCTGCGAAGAAAATGAGTTTTCCCGAAAGAAACCTTGAGCTTCCAGTTCCTAGTTGGAAGCTCACTCTGCTCTGCTCTATATCTAAACTGAAAGTCAAGGGGAGCACTAGCCTCGAAGTAATGCCCTGATTATCCTGGCAAAACGGGAGGCGTGCAGCAGCTCCATGAGGCCTTCATCGCTGTTCTCTTTTAGTTTCACGGTAGTAAGCTTTCCAAGACTCCTAGAGACCTTACTTCAGCACCCGTTTCGGTATCCGAAAACTGCCTAGAGCCAGGAAGCTCTGCTCCTGCGTGTATGCTGCATACCAACTTACTATTTGGAGACTGAGGGCACAAGGCTTCTTTGCCCATTTGGAAAGCTCCGTTCATGCGGCCTCCTTTATACCTGAAAAGCATTGTTGTTGCCGGGGTTTTAGTCACTGCCTGCATGGTTCTGAGAAGATATTGAGTTTCCCGTAAGAAACCTTGTGCTTCCAGTTCCTAGTTGGAAGCTCACCCTGCTCTGCTCTATACCTAATGTGAAAGTCAACGTGAGCCCTAGCCTCGAAGGAAGGCCCTGATTTGCCTTGCCAAACGGGAGGCGTGGAGCAGCTCCATGAGGCCTTCTTCACTGTTCTGCTTTAGTTTCAAGGTAGATAGCTTTTCAAGACTCCTAGGCACCTTGCTTCACCACCCGTTTCGGTATCAGAAAACTGCCTAGAGCCAGGAAGCTCTGCTCCTGCGTGTATGCTGCGTATCAACCTAGAAATTGGAGACTGATGGCACAAGGCTTGTTTTCCCATTAGGAAGGCTCCGTTCATGCGGCCTCCTTTATACCTGAAAAGCATTGTTGTTGCCGGGGATTTAGTCACTGCCTGCCTGCTGCTGCGAAGAAAATGAGTTTTCCCGAAAGAAACCTTGTGCTTCCAGTTCCTAGTTGGAAGCTCACTCTGCTCTGCTCTATATCTAAACTGAAAGTCAAGGGGAGCACTAGCCTCGAAGTAATGCCCTGATTATCCTGGCAAAACGGGAGGCGTGCAGCAGCTCCTTGAGGCCTTCATCGCTGTTCTCTTTTAGTTTCACGGTAGTAAGCTTTCCAAGACTCCTAGAGACCTTACTTCAGCACCCGTTTCGGTATCAGAAAACTGCCTAGAGCCAGGAAGCTCTGGTCCTGCGTGTATGCTGCGTATCAACTTACTATTTGGAGACTGATGGCACAAGGCTTCTTTGCCCATTTGGAAAGCTCCGTTCATGCGGCCTCCTTTATACCTGAAAAGCATTGTTGTTGCCGGGGTTTTAGTCACTGCCTGCATGGTTCTGAGAAGATATTGAGTTTTCCCGAAAGAAACCTTGAGCTTCCAGTTCCTAGTTGGAAGCTCACTCTGCTCTGCTCTATATCTAAACTGAAAGTCAAGGGGAGCACTAGCCTCGAAGTAATGCCCTGATTATCCTGGCAAAACGGGAGGCGTGCAGCAGTTCCTTGAGGCCTTCATCGCTGTTCTCTTTTAGTTTCACGGTAGTAAGCTTTCCAAGACTCCTAGAGACCTTACTTCAGCACCCGTTTCGGTATCAGAAAACTGCCTAGAGCCAGGAAGCTCTGGTCCTGCGTGTATGCTGCGTATCAACTTACTATTTGGAGACTGATGGCACAAGGCTTCTTTGCCCATTTGGAAAGCTCCGTTCATGCGGCCTCCTTTATACCTGAAAAGCATTGTTGTTGCCGGGGTTTTAGTCACTGCCTGCATGGTTCTGAGAAGATATTGAGTTTTCCCGTAAGAAACCTTGTGCTTCCAGTTCCTAGTAGGAAGCTCACCCTTCTCTGCTCTATAACTAAAGTGAAAGTCAAGGGGAGCACTAGCCTCGAAGTAATGCCCTGATTATCCTGGCAAAACGGGAGGCGTGCAGCAGCTCCATGAGGCCTTCATCGCTGTTCTCTTTTAGTTTCACGGTAGTAAGCTTTCCAAGACTCCTAGAGACCTTACTTCAGCACCCGTTTGGGTATCCGAAAACTGCCTAGAGCCAGGAAGCTCTGCTCCTGCGTGTATGCTGCATACCAACTTACTATTTGGAGACTGAGGGCACAAGGCTTCTTTGCCCATTTGGAAAGCTCCGTTCATGCGGCCTCCTTTATACCTGAAAAGCATTGTTGTTGCCGGGGTTTTAGTCACTGCCTGCATGGTTCTGAGAAGATATTGAGTTTCCCGTAAGAAACCTTGTGCTTCCAGTTCCTAGTTGGAAGCTCACCCTGCTCTGCTCTATACCTAATGTGAAAGTCAACGTGAGCCCTAGCCTCGAAGGAAGGCCCTGATTTGCCTTGCCAAACGGGAGGCGTGGAGCAGCTCCATGAGGCCTTCTTCACTGTTCTGCTTTAGTTTCAAGGTAGATAGCTTTTCAAGACTCCTAGGGACCTTGTTTCAGCACCCGTTTTGCTACCATTATACTGAGTGAGGCCAGGAAGCTCAGGGCCACGTAGGCAACTTCAGCCCCGTAGGCCTTTTGGAACACCCCAGTGTTGGCTAGAGAAAGGCAACACACTGCACCTTTCCTTGGGAGAGCCAGGTTATCTCAGGTCTACGCAGGATTCAGGAACACACTTCGAGACTGTCCGCCAGTAAATGGATGTAACCTCATTCCCCTAGTTGAACTCTATTGAGAAAAACACTCTCTTCTAATCCCTTTTCACCTTTTACACTTAGAGTCACGCATCCTCAAGGAGGTGGTCGGTTTGCATTCCAAGTACAATTTAAGCACAGTTCTTGGTGTAACACTGTAGGTCTTTGACGGATGCACAGGCCCCTAAGTCTCCCTCGTGCATCCTTTGTTTAGGCACTTGGCTGCACGCAGAAAAGCGGTCGTAGAAAAAAGTTGAATCAGGGAAAGCCCCAGTGGGTATCGTGAATCTCTTTTGACTTGTTAGCATCACCATGTACTTATGCTGCGTGTCATTCTGGAAATGGGAAACTGATGCCACAACGCTTGTGTTCCCATTTTGAAAGCTTCATCATGCAGTCTAGAAGACACCTGAAAAGCATTGTTGTTGCTGGGGATTTAGTCACTGCCTGTCGGCTTCTGAGAAGAAAATGAGTTTTCCCGAAATGGGAAACTGACGCCACAACGCTTGTGTTCCCATTTTGAAAGCTTCATCATGCAGTCTAGAAGACACCTGAAAAGCATTGTTGTTGCTGGGGATTTAGTCACTGCCTGTCGGCTTCTGAGAAGAAAATGAGTTTTCCCGAAAGGACCTTGTGCTTCCAGTTCCTAGTTGGAAGCTCACCCTGCTCTCCTCTATACCAAAAGTGGAAGTCAACGTGAGCACTAACCTAAAAGTAAGGCCCTGATTATCCTTGCAAATCGGGAGGCATGCAGCAGCTCCATGAGGCCTTCCTCGCTGTTCTGCTTTAGTTGAATGGTAGTAAGCTTTCCAAGACTCCTAGGCACCTTGCTTCACCACCCGTTTCGGTATCAGAAAACTGCCTAGAGCCAGGAAGCTCTGGTGCTGCGTTTATGCTGCGTATCAACCTAGAAATTGGAGACTGATGGCACAAGGCTTGTTTTCCCATTAGGAAGGCTCCGTTCACGCGGCCTCCTTTATACCTGAAAAGCATTGTTGTTGCCAGGGATTTAGTCACTGCCTGCCTGCTGCTGCGAAGAAAATGAGTTTTCCCGAAAGAAACCTTGTGCTTCCAGTTCCTAGTTGGAAGCTCACTCTGCTCTGCTCTATAACTAAAGTGAAAGTCAAGGGGAGCACTATCCTCGAAGTAATGCCCTGATTATCCTGGCAAAACGGGAGGTGTGCAGCAGCTCCATGAGGCCTTCATCGCTGTTCTCTTTTAGTTTCACGGTAGTAAGCTTTCCAAGACTCCTAGAGACCTTACTTCAGCACCCGTTTGGGTATCCGAAAACTGCCTAGAGCCAGGAAGCTCTGCTCCTGCGTGTATGCTGCATACCAACTTACTATTTGGAGACTGAGGGCACAAGGCTTCTTTGCCCATTTGGAAAGCTCCGTTCATGCGGCCTCCTTTATACCTGAAAAGCATTGTTGTTGCCGGGGTTTTAGTCACTGCCTGCATGGTTCTGAGAAGATATTGAGTTTCCCGTAAGAAACCTTGTGCTTCCAGTTCCTAGTTGGAAGCTCACCCTGCTCTGCTCTATACCTAATGTGAAAGTCAACGTGAGCCCTAGCCTCGAAGGAAGGCCCTGATTTGCCTTGCCAAACGGGAGGCGTGGAGCAGCTCCATGAGGCCTTCTTCACTGTTCTGCTTTAGTTTCAAGGTAGATAGCTTTTCAAGACTCCTAGGGACCTTGTATCAGCACCCGTTTTGCTACCATTATACTGAGTGAGGCCAGGAAGCTCAGGGCCACGTAGGCAACTTCAGCCCCGTAGGCCTTTTGGAACACCCCAGTGTTGGCTAGAGAAAGGCAACACACTGCACCTTTCCTTGGGAGAGCCAGGTTATCTCAGGTCTACGCAGGATTCAGGAACACACTTCGAGACTGTCCGCCAGTAAATGGATGTAACCTCATTCCCCTAGTTGAACTCTATTGAGAAAAACACTCTCTTCTAATCCCTTTTCACCTTTTACACTTAGAGTCACGCATCCTCAAGGAGGTGGTCGGTTTGCATTCCAAGTACAATTTAAGCACAGTTCTTGGTGTAACACTGTAGGTCTTTGACGGATGCACAGGCCCCTAAGTCTCCCTCGTGCATCCTTTGTTTAGGCACTTGGCTGCACGCAGAAAAGCGGTCGTAGAAAAAAGTTGAATCAGGGAAAGCCCCAGTGGGTATCGTGAATCTCTTTTGACTTGTTAGCATCACCATGTACTTATGCTGCGTGTCATTCTGGAAATGGGAAACTGATGCCACAACGCTTGTGTTCCCATTTTGAAAGCTTCATCATGCAGTCTAGAAGATACCTGAAAAGCATTGTTGTTGCTGGGGATTTAGTCACTGCCTGTCGGCTTCTGAGAAGAAAATGAGTTTTCCCGAAAGGACCTTGTGCTTCCAGTTCCTAGTTGGAAGCTCACCCTGCTCTCCTCTATACCAAAAGTGGAAGTCAACGTGAGCACTAACCTAAAAGTAAGGCCCTGATTATCCTTGCAAATCGGGAGGCATGCAGCAGCTCCATGAGGCCTTCCTCGCTGTTCTGATTTAGTTTAACGGTAGTAAGCTTTCCAAGACTCCTAGGCACCTTGCTTCACCACCCGTTTCGGTATCAGAAAACTGCCTAGAGCCAGGAAGCTCTGGTCCTGCGTGTATGCTGCGTATCAACCTAGAAATTGGAGACTGATGGCACAAGGCTTGTTTTCCCATTAGGAAGGCTCCGTTCACGCGGCCTACTTTATACCTGAAAAGCATTGTTGTTGCCGGGGATTTAGTCACTGCCTGCCTGCTGCTGCGAAGAAAATGAGTTTTCCCGAAAGAAACCTTGAGCTTCCAGTTCCTAGTTGGAAGCTCACTCTGCTCTGCTCTATATCTAAACTGAAAGTCAAGGGGAGCACTAGCCTCGAAGTAATGCCCTGATTATCCTGGCAAAACGGGAGGCGTGCAGCAGCTCCATGAGGCCTTCATCGCTGTTCTCTTTTAGTTTCACGGTAGTAAGCTTTCCAAGACTCCTAGAGACCTTACTTCAGCACCCGTTTCGGTATCCGAAAACTGCCTAGAGCCAGGAAGCTCTGCTCCTGCGTGTATGCTGCATACCAACTTACTATTTGGAGACTGAGGGCACAAGGCTTCTTTGCCCATTTGGAAAGCTCCGTTCATGCGGCCTCCTTTATACCTGAAAAGCATTGTTGTTGCCGGGGTTTTAGTCACTGCCTGCATGGTTCTGAGAAGATATTGAGTTTTCCCGTAAGAAATCTTGTGCTTCCAGTTCCTAGTAGGAAGCTCACCCTTCTCTGCTCTATAACTAAAGTGAAAGTCAAGGGGAGCACTAGCCTCGAAGTAATGCCCTGATTATCCTGGCAAAACGGGAGGCGTGCAGCAGCTCCATGAGGCCTTCATCGCTGTTCTCTTTTAGTTTCACGGTAGTAAGCTTTCCAAGACTCCTAGAGACCTTACTTCAGCACCCGTTTCGGTATCCGAAAACTGCCTAGAGCCAGGAAGCTCTGCTCCTGCGTGTATGCTGCATACCAACTTACTATTTGGAGACTGAGGGCACAAGGCTTCTTTGCCCATTTGGAAAGCTCCGTTCATGCGGCCTCCTTTATACCTGAAAAGCATTGTTGTTGCCGGGGTTTTAGTCACTGCCTGCATGGTTCTGAGAAGATATTGAGTTTCCCGTAAGAAACCTTGTGCTTCCAGTTCCTAGTTGGAAGCTCACCCTGCTCTGCTCTATACCTAATGTGAAAGTCAACGTGAGCCCTAGCCTCGAAGGAAGGCCCTGATTTGCCTTGCCAAACGGGAGGCGTGGAGCAGCTCCATGAGGCCTTCTTCACTGTTCTGCTTTAGTTTCAAGGTAGATAGCTTTTCAAGACTCCTAGGGACCTTGTTTCAGCACCCGTTTTGCTACCATTATACTGAGTGAGGCCAGGAAGCTCAGGGCCACGTAGGCAACTTCAGCCCCGTAGGCCTTTTGGAACACCCCAGTGTTGGCTAGAGAAAGGCAACACACTGCACCTTTCCTTGGGAGAGCCAGGTTATCTCAGGTCTACGCAGGATTCAGGAACACACTTCGAGACTGTCCGCCAGTAAATGGATGTAACCTCATTCCCCTAGTTGAACTCTATTGAGAAAAACACTCTCTTCTAATCCCTTTTCACCTTTTACACTTAGAGTCACGCATCCTCAAGGAGGTGGTCGGTTTGCATTCCAAGTACAATTTAAGCACAGTTCTTGGTGTAACACTGTAGGTCTTTGACGGATGCACAGGCCCCTAAGTCTCCCTCGTGCATCCTTTGTTTAGGCACTTGGCTGCACGCAGAAAAGCGGTCGTAGAAAAAAGTTGAATCAGGGAAAGCCCCAGTGGGTATCGTGAATCTCTTTTGACTTGTTAGCATCACCATGTACTTATGCTGCGTGTCATTCTGGAAATGGGAAACTGATGCCACAACGCTTGTGTTCCCATTTTGAAAGCTTCATCATGCAGTCTAGAAGACACCTGAAAAGCATTGTTGTTGCTGGGGATTTAGTCACTGCCTGTCGGCTTCTGAGAAGAAAATGAGTTTTCCCGAAATGGGAAACTGACGCCACAACGCTTGTGTTCCCATTTTGAAAGCTTCATCATGCAGTCTAGAAGACACCTGAAAAGCATTGTTGTTGCTGGGGATTTAGTCACTGCCTGTCGGCTTCTGAGAAGAAAATGAGTTTTCCCGAAAGGACCTTGTGCTTCCAGTTCCTAGTTGGAAGCTCACCCTGCTCTCCTCTATACCAAAAGTGGAAGTCAACGTGAGCACTAACCTAAAAGTAAGGCCCTGATTATCCTTGCAAATCGGGAGGCATGCAGCAGCTCCATGAGGCCTTCCTCGCTGTTCTGCTTTAGTTGAATGGTAGTAAGCTTTCCAAGACTCCTAGGCACCTTGCTTCACCACCCGTTTCGGTATCAGAAAACTGCCTAGAGCCAGGAAGCTCTGGTGCTGCGTTTATGCTGCGTATCAACCTAGAAATTGGAGACTGATGGCACAAGGCTTGTTTTCCCATTAGGAAGGCTCCGTTCACGCGGCCTCCTTTATACCTGAAAAGCATTGTTGTTGCCAGGGATTTAGTCACTGCCTGCCTGCTGCTGCGAAGAAAATGAGTTTTCCCGAAAGAAACCTTGTGCTTCCAGTTCCTAGTTGGAAGCTCACTCTGCTCTGCTCTGCTCTATAACTAAAGTGAAAGTCAAGGGGAGCACTAGCCTCGAAGTAATGCCCTGATTATCCTGGCAAAACGGGAGGTGTGCAGCAGCTCCATGAGGCCTTCATCGCTGTTCTCTTTTAGTTTCACGGTAGTAAGCTTTCCAAGACTCCTAGAGACCTTACGTCAGCACCCGTTTGGGTATCCGAAAACTGCCTAGAGCCAGGAAGCTCTGCTCCTGCGTGTATGCTGCATACCAACTTACTATTTGGAGACTGAGGGCACAAGGCTTCTTTGCCCATTTGGAAAGCTCCGTTCATGCGGCCTCCTTTATACCTGAAAAGCATTGTTGTTGCCGGGGTTTTAGTCACTGCCTGCATGGTTCTGAGAAGATATTGAGTTTCCAGTAAGAAACCTTGTGCTTCCAGTTCCTAGTTGGAAGCTCACCCTGCTCTGCTCTATACCTAATGTGAAAGTCAACGTGAGCCCTAGCCTCGAAGGAAGGCCCTGATTTGCCTTGCCAAACGGGAGGCGTGGAGCAGCTCCATGAGGCCTTCTTCACTGTTCTGCTTTAGTTTCAAGGTAGATAGCTTTTCAAGACTCCTAGGGACCTTGTATCAGCACCCGTTTTGCTACCATTATACTGAGTGAGGCCAGGAAGCTCAGGGCCACGTAGGCAACTTCAGCCCCGTAGGCCTTTTGGAACACCCCAGTGTTGGCTAGAGAAAGGCAACACACTGCACCTTTCCTTGGGAGAGCCAGGTTATCTCAGGTCTACGCAGGATTCAGGAACACACTTCGAGACTGTCCGCCAGTAAATGGATGTAACCTCATTCCCCTAGTTGAATTCTATTGAGAAAAACACTCTCTTCTAATCCCTTTTCACCTTTTACACTTAGAGTCACGCATCCTCAAGGAGGTGGTCGGTTTGCATTCCAAGTACAATTTAAGCACAGTTCTTGGTGTAACACTGTAGGTCTTTGACGGATGCACAGGCCCCTAAGTCTCCCTCGTGCATCCTTTGTTTAGGCACTTGGCTGCACGCAGAAAAGCGGTCGTAGAAAAAAGTTGAATCAGGGAAAGCCCCAGTGGGTATCGTGAATCTCTTTTGACTTGTTAGCATCACCATGTACTTATGCTGCGTGTCATTCTGGAAATGGGAAACTGATGCCACAACGCTTGTGTTCCCATTTTGAAAGCTTCATCATGCAGTCTAGAAGATACCTGAAAAGCATTGTTGTTGCTGGGGATTTAGTCACTGCCTGTCGGCTTCTGAGAAGAAAATGAGTTTTCCCGAAAGGACCTTGTGCTTCCAGTTCCTAGTTGGAAGCTCACCCTGCTCTCCTCTATACCAAAAGTGGAAGTCAACGTGAGCACTAACCTAAAAGTAAGGCCCTGATTATCCTTGCAAATCGGGAGGCATGCAGCAGCTCCATGAGGCCTTCCTCGCTGTTCTGATTTAGTTTAACGGTAGTAAGCTTTCCAAGACTCCTAGGCACCTTGCTTCACCACCCGTTTCGGTATCAGAAAACTGCCTAGAGCCAGGAAGCTCTGGTCCTGCGTGTATGCTGCGTATCAACCTAGAAATTGGAGACTGATGGCACAAGGCTTGTTTTCCCATTAGGAAGGCTCCGTTCACGCGGCCTCCTTTATACCTGAAAAGCATTGTTGTTGCCGGGGATTTAGTCACTGCCTGCCTGCTGCTGCGAAGAAAATGAGTTTTCCCGAAAGAAACCTTGAGCTTCCAGTTCCTAGTTGGAAGCTCACTCTGCTCTGCTCTATATCTAAACTGAAAGTCAAGGGGAGCACTAGCCTCGAAGTAATGCCCTGATTATCCTGGCAAAACGGGAGGCGTGCAGCAGCTCCATGAGGCCTTCATCGCTGTTCTCTTTTAGTTTCACGGTAGTAAGCTTTCCAAGACTCCTAGAGACCTTACTTCAGCACCCGTTTCGGTATCCGAAAACTGCCTAGAGCCAGGAAGCTCTGCTCCTGCGTGTATGCTGCATACCAACTTACTATTTGGAGACTGAGGGCACAAGGCTTCTTTGCCCATTTGGAAAGCTCCGTTCATGCGGCCTCCTTTATACCTGAAAAGCATTGTTGTTGCCGGGGTTTTAGTCACTGCCTGCATGGTTCTGAGAAGATATTGAGTTTTCCCGTAAGAAATCTTGTGCTTCCAGTTCCTAGTAGGAAGCTCACCCTTCTCTGCTCTATAACTAAAGTGAAAGTCAAGGGGAGCACTAGCCTCGAAGTAATGCCCTGATTATCCTGGCAAAACGGGAGGCGTGCAGCAGCTCCATGAGGCCTTCATCGCTGTTCTCTTTTAGTTTCACGGTAGTAAGCTTTCCAAGACTCCTAGAGACCTTACTTCAGCACCCGTTTCGGTATCCGAAAACTGCCTAGAGCCAGGAAGCTCTGCTCCTGCGTGTATGCTGCATACCAACTTACTATTTGGAGACTGAGGGCACAAGGCTTCTTTGCCCATTTGGAAAGCTCCGTTCATGCGGCCTCCTTTATACCTGAAAAGCATTGTTGTTGCCGGGGTTTTAGTCACTGCCTGCATGGTTCTGAGAAGATATTGAGTTTCCCGTAAGAAACCTTGTGCTTCCAGTTCCTAGTTGGAAGCTCACCCTGCTCTGCTCTATACCTAATGTGAAAGTCAACGTGAGCCCTAGCCTCGAAGGAAGGCCCTGATTTGCCTTGCCAAACGGGAGGCGTGGAGCAGCTCCATGAGGCCTTCTTCACTGTTCTGCTTTAGTTTCAAGGTAGATAGCTTTTCAAGACTCCTAGGGACCTTGTTTCAGCACCCGTTTTGCTACCATTATACTGAGTGAGGCCAGGAAGCTCAGGGCCACGTAGGCAACTTCAGCCCCGTAGGCCTTTTGGAACACCCCAGTGTTGGCTAGAGAAAGGCAACACACTGCACCTTTCCTTGGGAGAGCCAGGTTATCTCAGGTCTACGCAGGATTCAGGAACACACTTCGAGACTGTCCGCCAGTAAATGGATGTAACCTCATTCCCCTAGTTGAACTCTATTGAGAAAAACACTCTCTTCTAATCCCTTTTCACCTTTTACACTTAGAGTCACGCATCCTCAAGGAGGTGGTCGGTTTGCATTCCAAGTACAATTTAAGCACAGTTCTTGGTGTAACACTGTAGGTCTTTGACGGATGCACAGGCCCCTAAGTCTCCCTCGTGCATCCTTTGTTTAGGCACTTGGCTGCACGCAGAAAAGCGGTCGTAGAAAAAAGTTGAATCAGGGAAAGCCCCAGTGGGTATCGTGAATCTCTTTTGACTTGTTAGCATCACCATGTACTTATGCTGCGTGTCATTCTGGAAATGGGAAACTGATGCCACAACGCTTGTGTTCCCATTTTGAAAGCTTCATCATGCAGTCTAGAAGACACCTGAAAAGCATTGTTGTTGCTGGGGATTTAGTCACTGCCTGTCGGCTTCTGAGAAGAAAATGAGTTTTCCCGAAATGGGAAACTGACGCCACAACGCTTGTGTTCCCATTTTGAAAGCTTCATCATGCAGTCTAGAAGACACCTGAAAAGCATTGTTGTTGCTGGGGATTTAGTCACTGCCTGTCGGCTTCTGAGAAGAAAATGAGTTTTCCCGAAAGGACCTTGTGCTTCCAGTTCCTAGTTGGAAGCTCACCCTGCTCTCCTCTATACCAAAAGTGGAAGTCAACGTGAGCACTAACCTAAAAGTAAGGCCCTGATTATCCTTGCAAATCGGGAGGCATGCAGCAGCTCCATGAGGCCTTCCTCGCTGTTCTGCTTTAGTTGAATGGTAGTAAGCTTTCCAAGACTCCTAGGCACCTTGCTTCACCACCCGTTTCGGTATCAGAAAACTGCCTAGAGCCAGGAAGCTCTGGTGCTGCGTTTATGCTGCGTATCAACCTAGAAATTGGAGACTGATGGCACAAGGCTTGTTTTCCCATTAGGAAGGCTCCGTTCACGCGGCCTCCTTTATACCTGAAAAGCATTGTTGTTGCCAGGGATTTAGTCACTGCCTGCCTGCTGCTGCGAAGAAAATGAGTTTTCCCGAAAGAAACCTTGTGCTTCCAGTTCCTAGTTGGAAGCTCACTCTGCTCTGCTCTATAACTAAAGTGAAAGTCAAGGGGAGCACTATCCTCGAAGTAATGCCCTGATTATCCTGGCAAAACGGGAGGTGTGCAGCAGCTCCATGAGGCCTTCATCGCTGTTCTCTTTTAGTTTCACGGTAGTAAGCTTTCCAAGACTCCTAGAGACCTTACTTCAGCACCCGTTTGGGTATCCGAAAACTGCCTAGAGCCAGGAAGCTCTGCTCCTGCGTGTATGCTGCATACCAACTTACTATTTGGAGACTGAGGGCACAAGGCTTCTTTGCCCATTTGGAAAGCTCCGTTCATGCGGCCTCCTTTATACCTGAAAAGCATTGTTGTTGCCGGGGTTTTAGTCACTGCCTGCATGGTTCTGAGAAGATATTGAGTTTCCCGTAAGAAACCTTGTGCTTCCAGTTCCTAGTTGGAAGCTCACCCTGCTCTGCTCTATACCTAATGTGAAAGTCAACGTGAGCCCTAGCCTCGAAGGAAGGCCCTGATTTGCCTTGCCAAACGGGAGGCGTGGAGCAGCTCCATGAGGCCTTCTTCACTGTTCTGCTTTAGTTTCAAGGTAGATAGCTTTTCAAGACTCCTAGGGACCTTGTTTCAGCACCCGTTTTGCTACCATTATACTGAGTGAGGCCAGGAAGCTCAGGGCCACGTAGGCAACTTCAGCCCCGTAGGCCTTTTGGAACACCCCAGTGTTGGCTAGAGAAAGGCAACACACTGCACCTTTCCTTGGGAGAGCCAGGTTATCTCAGGTCTACGCAGGATTCAGGAACACACTTCGAGACTGTCCGCCAGTAAATGGATGTAACCTCATTCCCCTAGTTGAACTCTATTGAGAAAAACACTCTCTTCTAATCCCTTTTCACCTTTTACACTTAGAGTCACGCATCCTCAAGGAGGTGGTCGGTTTGCATTCCAAGTACAATTTAAGCACAGTTCTTGGTGTAACACTGTAGGTCTTTGACGGATGCACAGGCCCCTAAGTCTCCCTCGTGCATCCTTTGTTTAGGCACTTGGCTGCACGCAGAAAAGCGGTCGTAGAAAAAAGTTGAATCAGGGAAAGCCCCAGTGGGTATCGTGAATCTCTTTTGACTTGTTAGCATCACCATGTACTTATGCTGCGTGTCATTCTGGAAATGGGAAACTGATGCCACAACGCTTGTGTTCCCATTTTGAAAGCTTCATCATGCAGTCTAGAAGATACCTGAAAAGCATTGTTGTTGCTGGGGATTTAGTCACTGCCTGTCGGCTTCTGAGAAGAAAATGAGTTTTCCCGAAAGGACCTTGTGCTTCCAGTTCCTAGTTGGAAGCTCACCCTGCTCTCCTCTATACCAAAAGTGGAAGTCAACGTGAGCACTAACCTAAAAGTAAGGCCCTGATTATCCTTGCAAATCGGGAGGCATGCAGCAGCTCCATGAGGCCTTCCTCGCTGTTCTGATTTAGTTTAACGGTAGTAAGCTTTCCAAGACTCCTAGGCACCTTGCTTCACCACCCGTTTCGGTATCAGAAAACTGCCTAGAGCCAGGAAGCTCTGGTCCTGCGTGTATGCTGCGTATCAACCTAGAAATTGGAGACTGATGGCACAAGGCTTGTTTTCCCATTAGGAAGGCTCCGTTCACGCGGCCTACTTTATACCTGAAAAGCATTGTTGTTGCCGGGGATTTAGTCACTGCCTGCCTGCTGCTGCGAAGAAAATGAGTTTTCCCGAAAGAAACCTTGAGCTTCCAGTTCCTAGTTGGAAGCTCACTCTGCTCTGCTCTATATCTAAACTGAAAGTCAAGGGGAGCACTAGCCTCGAAGTAATGCCCTGATTATCCTGGCAAAACGGGAGGCGTGCAGCAGCTCCATGAGGCCTTCATCGCTGTTCTCTTTTAGTTTCACGGTAGTAAGCTTTCCAAGACTCCTAGAGACCTTACTTCAGCACCCGTTTCGGTATCCGAAAACTGCCTAGAGCCAGGAAGCTCTGCTCCTGCGTGTATGCTGCATACCAACTTACTATTTGGAGACTGAGGGCACAAGGCTTCTTTGCCCATTTGGAAAGCTCCGTTCATGCGGCCTCCTTTATACCTGAAAAGCATTGTTGTTGCCGGGGTTTTAGTCACTGCCTGCATGGTTCTGAGAAGATATTGAGTTTTCCCGTAAGAAACCTTGTGCTTCCAGTTCCTAGTAGGAAGCTCACCCTTCTCTGCTCTATAACTAAAGTGAAAGTCAAGGGGAGCACTAGCCTCGAAGTAATGCCCTGATTATCCTGGCAAAACGGGAGGCGTGCAGCAGCTCCATGAGGCCTTCATCGCTGTTCTCTTTTAGTTTCACGGTAGTAAGCTTTCCAAGACTCCTAGAGACCTTACTTCAGCACCCGTTTCGGTATCCGAAAACTGCCTAGAGCCAGGAAGCTCTGCTCCTGCGTGTATGCTGCATACCAACTTACTATTTGGAGACTGAGGGCACAAGGCTTCTTTGCCCATTTGGAAAGCTCCGTTCATGCGGCCTCCTTTATACCTGAAAAGCATTGTTGTTGCCGGGGTTTTAGTCACTGCCTGCATGGTTCTGAGAAGATATTGAGTTTCCCGTAAGAAACCTTGTGCTTCCAGTTCCTAGTTGGAAGCTCACCCTGCTCTGCTCTATACCTAATGTGAAAGTCAACGTGAGCCCTAGCCTCGAAGGAAGGCCCTGATTTGCCTTGCCAAACGGGAGGCGTGGAGCAGCTCCATGAGGCCTTCTTCACTGTTCTGCTTTAGTTTCAAGGTAGATAGCTTTTCAAGACTCCTAGGGACCTTGTTTCAGCACCCGTTTTGCTACCATTATACTGAGTGAGGCCAGGAAGCTCAGGGCCACGTAGGCAACTTCAGCCCCGTAGGCCTTTTGGAACACCCCAGTGTTGGCTAGAGAAAGGCAACACACTGCACCTTTCCTTGGGAGAGCCAGGTTATCTCAGGTCTACGCAGGATTCAGGAACACACTTCGAGACTGTCCGCCAGTAAATGGATGTAACCTCATTCCCCTAGTTGAACTCTATTGAGAAAAACACTCTCTTCTAATCCCTTTTCACCTTTTACACTTAGAGTCACGCATCCTCAAGGAGGTGGTCGGTTTGCATTCCAAGTACAATTTAAGCACAGTTCTTGGTGTAACACTGTAGGTCTTTGACGGATGCACAGGCCCCTAAGTCTCCCTCGTGCATCCTTTGTTTAGGCACTTGGCTGCACGCAGAAAAGCGGTCGTAGAAAAAAGTTGAATCAGGGAAAGCCCCAGTGGGTATCGTGAATCTCTTTTGACTTGTTAGCATCACCATGTACTTATGCTGCGTGTCATTCTGGAAATGGGAAACTGATGCCACAACGCTTGTGTTCCCATTTTGAAAGCTTCATCATGCAGTCTAGAAGACACCTGAAAAGCATTGTTGTTGCTGGGGATTTAGTCACTGCCTGTCGGCTTCTGAGAAGAAAATGAGTTTTCCCGAAATGGGAAACTGACGCCACAACGCTTGTGTTCCCATTTTGAAAGCTTCATCATGCAGTCTAGAAGACACCTGAAAAGCATTGTTGTTGCTGGGGATTTAGTCACTGCCTGTCGGCTTCTGAGAAGAAAATGAGTTTTCCCGAAAGGACCTTGTGCTTCCAGTTCCTAGTTGGAAGCTCACCCTGCTCTCCTCTATACCAAAAGTGGAAGTCAACGTGAGCACTAACCTAAAAGTAAGGCCCTGATTATCCTTGCAAATCGGGAGGCATGCAGCAGCTCCATGAGGCCTTCCTCGCTGTTCTGCTTTAGTTGAATGGTAGTAAGCTTTCCAAGACTCCTAGGCACCTTGCTTCACCACCCGTTTCGGTATCAGAAAACTGCCTAGAGCCAGGAAGCTCTGGTGCTGCGTTTATGCTGCGTATCAACCTAGAAATTGGAGACTGATGGCACAAGGCTTGTTTTCCCATTAGGAAGGCTCCGTTCACGCGGCCTCCTTTATACCTGAAAAGCATTGTTGTTGCCAGGGATTTAGTCACTGCCTGCCTGCTGCTGCGAAGAAAATGAGTTTTCCCGAAAGAAACCTTGTGCTTCCAGTTCCTAGTTGGAAGCTCACTCTGCTCTGCTCTATAACTAAAGTGAAAGTCAAGGGGAGCACTAGCCTCGAAGTAATGCCCTGATTATCCTGGCAAAACGGGAGGTGTGCAGCAGCTCCATGAGGCCTTCATCGCTGTTCTCTTTTAGTTTCACGGTAGTAAGCTTTCCAAGACTCCTAGAGACCTTACTTCAGCACCCGTTTGGGTATCCGAAAACTGCCTAGAGCCAGGAAGCTCTGCTCCTGCGTGTATGCTGCATACCAACTTACTATTTGGAGACTGAGGGCACAAGGCTTCTTTGCCCATTTGGAAAGCTCCGTTCATGCGGCCTCCTTTATACCTGAAAAGCATTGTTGTTGCCGGGGTTTTAGTCACTGCCTGCATGGTTCTGAGAAGATATTGAGTTTCCCGTAAGAAACCTTGTGCTTCCAGTTCCTAGTTGGAAGCTCACCCTGCTCTGCTCTATACCTAATGTGAAAGTCAACGTGAGCCCTAGCCTCGAAGGAAGGCCCTGATTTGCCTTGCCAAACGGGAGGCGTGGAGCAGCTCCATGAGGCCTTCTTCACTGTTCTGCTTTAGTTTCAAGGTAGATAGCTTTTCAAGACTCCTAGGGACCTTGTTTCAGCACCCGTTTTGCTACCATTATACTGAGTGAGGCCAGGAAGCTCAGGGCCACGTAGGCAACTTCAGCCCCGTAGGCCTTTTGGAACACCCCAGTGTTGGCTAGAGAAAGGCAACACACTGCACCTTTCCTTGGGAGAGCCAGGTTATCTCAGGTCTACGCAGGATTCAGGAACACACTTCGAGACTGTCCGCCAGTAAATGGATGTAACCTCATTCCCCTAGTTGAACTCTATTGAGAAAAACACTCTCTTCTAATCCCTTTTCACCTTTTACACTTAGAGTCACGCATCCTCAAGGAGGTGGTCGGTTTGCATTCCAAGTACAATTTAAGCACAGTTCTTGGTGTAACACTGTAGGTCTTTGACGGATGCACAGGCCCCTAAGTCTCCCTCGTGCATCCTTTGTTTAGGCACTTGGCTGCACGCAGAAAAGCGGTCGTAGAAAAAAGTTGAATCAGGGAAAGCCCCAGTGGGTATCGTGAATCTCTTTTGACTTGTTAGCATCACCATGTACTTATGCTGCGTGTCATTCTGGAAATGGGAAACTGATGCCACAACGCTTGTGTTCCCATTTTGAAAGCTTCATCATGCAGTCTAGAAGACACCTGAAAAGCATTGTTGTTGCTGGGGATTTAGTCACTGCCTGTCGGCTTCTGAGAAGAAAATGAGTTTTCCCGAAAGGACCTTGTGCTTCCAGTTCCTAGTTGGAAGCTCACCCTGCTCTCCTCTATACCAAAAGTGGAAGTCAACGTGAGCACTAACCTAAAAGTAAGGCCCTGATTATCCTTGCAAATCGGGAGGCATGCAGCAGCTCCATGAGGCCTTCTTCGCTGTTCTGCTTTAGTTTAACGGTAGTAAGCTTTCCAAGACTCCTAGGCACCTTGCTTCACCACCCGTTTCGGTATCAGAAAACTGCCTAGAGCCAGGAAGCTCTGGTGCTGCGTGTATGCTGCGTATCAACCTAGAAATTGGAGACTGATGGCACAAGGTTTGTTTTCCCATTAGGAAGGCTCCGTTCACGCGGCCTCCTTTATACCTGAAAAGCATTGTTGTTGCCGGGGATTTAGTCACTGCCTGCCTGCTGCTGCGAAGAAAATGAGTTTTCCCGAAAGAAACCTTGAGCTTCCAGTTCCTAGTTGGAAGCTCACTCTGCTCTGCTCTATATCTAAACTGAAAGTCAAGGGGAGCACTAGCCTCGAAGTAATGCCCTGATTATCCTGGCAAAACGGGAGGCGTGCAGCAGCTCCATGAGGCCTTCATCGCTGTTCTCTTTTAGTTTCACGGTAGTAAGCTTTCCAAGACTCCTAGAGACCTTACTTCAGCACCCGTTTCGGTATCCGAAAACTGCCTAGAGCCAGGAAGCTCTGCTCCTGCGTGTATGCTGCATACCAACTTACTATTTGGAGACTGAGGGCACAAGGCTTCTTTGCCCATTTGGAAAGCTCCGTTCATGCGGCCTCCTTTATACCTGAAAAGCATTGTTGTTGCCGGGGTTTTAGTCACTGCCTGCATGGTTCTGAGAAGATATTGAGTTTTCCCGTAAGAAACCTTGTGCTTCCAGTTCCTAGTAGGAAGCTCACCCTTCTCTGCTCTATAACTAAAGTGAAAGTCAAGGGGAGCACTAGCCTCGAAGTAATGCCCTGATTATCCTGGCAAACGGGAGGCGTGCAGCAGCTCCATGAGGCCTTCATCGCTGTTCTCTTTTAGTTTCACGGTAGTAAGCTTTCCAAGACTCCTAGAGACCTTACTTCAGCACCCGTTTCGGTATCCGAAAACTGCCTAGAGCCAGGAAGCTCTGCTCCTGCGTGTATGCTGCATACCAACTTACTATTTGGAGACTGAGGGCACAAGGCTTCTTTGCCCATTTGGAAAGCTCCGTTCATGCGGCCTCCTTTATACCTGAAAAGCATTGTTGTTGCCGGGGTTTTAGTCACTGCCTGCATGGTTCTGAGAAGATATTGAGTTTCCCGTAAGAAACCTTGTGCTTCCAGTTCCTAGTTGGAAGCTCACCCTGCTCTGCTCTATACCTAATGTGAAAGTCAACGTGAGCCCTAGCCTCGAAGGAAGGCCCTGATTTGCCTTGCCAAACGGGAGGCGTGGAGCAGCTCCATGAGGCCTTCTTCACTGTTCTGCTTTAGTTTCAAGGTAGATAGCTTTTCAAGACTCCTAGGCACCTTGCTTCACCACCCGTTTCGGTATCAGAAAACTGCCTAGAGCCAGGAAGCTCTGGTCCTGCGTGTATGCTGCGTATCAACCTAGAAATTGGAGACTGATGGCACAAGGCTTGTTTTCCCATTAGGAAGGCTCCGTTCATGCGGCCTCCTTTATACCTGAAAAGCATTGTTGTTGCCGGGGATTTAGTCACTGCCTGCCTGCTGCTGCGAAGAAAATGAGTTTTCCCGAAAGAAACCTTGTGCTTCCAGTTCCTAGTTGGAAGCTCACTCTGCTCTGCTCTATATCTAAACTGAAAGTCAAGGGGAGCACTAGCCTCGAAGTAATGCCCTGATTATCCTGGCAAAACGGGAGGCGTGCAGCAGCTCCTTGAGGCCTTCATCGCTGTTCTCTTTTAGTTTCACGGTAGTAAGCTTTCCAAGACTCCTAGAGACCTTACTTCAGCACCCGTTTCGGTATCAGAAAACTGCCTAGAGCCAGGAAGCTCTGCTCCTGCGTGTATGCTGCATACCAACTTACTATTTGGAGACTGAGGGCACAAGGCTTCTTTGCCCATTTGGAAAGCTCCGTTCATGCGGCCTCCTTTATACCTGAAAAGCATTGTTGTTGCCGGGGTTTTAGTCACTGCCTGCATGGTTCTGAGAAGATATTGAGTTTCCCGTAAGAAACCTTGTGCTTCCAGTTCCTAGTTGGAAGCTCACCCTGCTCTGCTCTATACCTAATGTGAAAGTCAACGTGAGCCCTAGCCTCGAAGGAAGGCCCTGATTTGCCTTGCCAAACGGGAGGCGTGGAGCAGCTCCATGAGGCCTTCTTCACTGTTCTGCTTTAGTTTCAAGGTAGATAGCTTTTCAAGACTCCTAGGGACCTTGTATCAGCACCCGTTTTGCTACCATTATACTGAGTGAGGCCAGGAAGCTCAGGGCCACGTAGGCAACTTCAGCCCCGTAGGCCTTTTGGAACACCCCAGTGTTGGCTAGAGAAAGGCAACACACTGCACCTTTCCTTGGGAGAGCCAGGTTATCTCAGGTCTACGCAGGATTCAGGAACACACTTCGAGACTGTCCGCCAGTAAATGGATGTAACCTCATTCCCCTAGTTGAACTCTATTGAGAAAAACACTCTCTTCTAATCCCTTTTCACCTTTTACACTTAGAGTCACGCATCCTCAAGGAGGTGGTCGGTTTGCATTCCAAGTACAATTTAAGCACAGTTCTTGGTGTAACACTGTAGGTCTTTGACGGATGCACAGGCCCCTAAGTCTCCCTCGTGCATCCTTTGTTTAGGCACTTGGCTGCACGCAGAAAAGCGGTCGTAGAAAAAAGTTGAATCAGGGAAAGCCCCAGTGGGTATCGTGAATCTCTTTTGACTTGTTAGCATCACCATGTACTTATGCTGCGTGTCATTCTGGAAATGGGAAACTGATGCCACAACGCTTGTGTTCCCATTTTGAAAGCTTCATCATGCAGTCTAGAAGATACCTGAAAAGCATTGTTGTTGCTGGGGATTTAGTCACTGCCTGTCGGCTTCTGAGAAGAAAATGAGTTTTCCCGAAAGGACCTTGTGCTTCCAGTTCCTAGTTGGAAGCTCACCCTGCTCTCCTCTATACCAAAAGTGGAAGTCAACGTGAGCACTAACCTAAAAGTAAGGCCCTGATTATCCTTGCAAATCGGGAGGCATGCAGCAGCTCCATGAGGCCTTCCTCGCTGTTCTGATTTAGTTTAACGGTAGTAAGCTTTCCAAGACTCCTAGGCACCTTGCTTCACCACCCGTTTCGGTATCAGAAAACTGCCTAGAGCCAGGAAGCTCTGGTCCTGCGTGTATGCTGCGTATCAACCTAGAAATTGGAGACTGATGGCACAAGGCTTGTTTTCCCATTAGGAAGGCTCCGTTCACGCGGCCTACTTTATACCTGAAAAGCATTGTTGTTGCCGGGGATTTAGTCACTGCCTGCCTGCTGCTGCGAAGAAAATGAGTTTTCCCGAAAGAAACCTTGAGCTTCCAGTTCCTAGTTGGAAGCTCACTCTGCTCTGCTCTATATCTAAACTGAAAGTCAAGGGGAGCACTAGCCTCGAAGTAATGCCCTGATTATCCTGGCAAAACGGGAGGCGTGCAGCAGCTCCATGAGGCCTTCATCGCTGTTCTCTTTTAGTTTCACGGTAGTAAGCTTTCCAAGACTCCTAGAGACCTTACTTCAGCACCCGTTTCGGTATCCGAAAACTGCCTAGAGCCAGGAAGCTCTGCTCCTGCGTGTATGCTGCATACCAACTTACTATTTGGAGACTGAGGGCACAAGGCTTCTTTGCCCATTTGGAAAGCTCCGTTCATGCGGCCTCCTTTATACCTGAAAAGCATTGTTGTTGCCGGGGTTTTAGTCACTGCCTGCATGGTTCTGAGAAGATATTGAGTTTTCCCGTAAGAAATCTTGTGCTTCCAGTTCCTAGTAGGAAGCTCACCCTTCTCTGCTCTATAACTAAAGTGAAAGTCAAGGGGAGCACTAGCCTCGAAGTAATGCCCTGATTATCCTGGCAAAACGGGAGGCGTGCAGCAGCTCCATGAGGCCTTCATCGCTGTTCTCTTTTAGTTTCACGGTAGTAAGCTTTCCAAGACTCCTAGAGACCTTACTTCAGCACCCGTTTCGGTATCCGAAAACTGCCTAGAGCCAGGAAGCTCTGCTCCTGCGTGTATGCTGCATACCAACTTACTATTTGGAGACTGAGGGCACAAGGCTTCTTTGCCCATTTGGAAAGCTCCGTTCATGCGGCCTCCTTTATACCTGAAAAGCATTGTTGTTGCCGGGGTTTTAGTCACTGCCTGCATGGTTCTGAGAAGATATTGAGTTTCCCGTAAGAAACCTTGTGCTTCCAGTTCCTAGTTGGAAGCTCACCCTGCTCTGCTCTATACCTAATGTGAAAGTCAACGTGAGCCCTAGCCTCGAAGGAAGGCCCTGATTTGCCTTGCCAAACGGGAGGCGTGGAGCAGCTCCATGAGGCCTTCTTCACTGTTCTGCTTTAGTTTCAAGGTAGATAGCTTTTCAAGACTCCTAGGGACCTTGTTTCAGCACCCGTTTTGCTACCATTATACTGAGTGAGGCCAGGAAGCTCAGGGCCACGTAGGCAACTTCAGCCCCGTAGGCCTTTTGGAACACCCCAGTGTTGGCTAGAGAAAGGCAACACACTGCACCTTTCCTTGGGAGAGCCAGGTTATCTCAGGTCTACGCAGGATTCAGGAACACACTTCGAGACTGTCCGCCAGTAAATGGATGTAACCTCATTCCCCTAGTTGAACTCTATTGAGAAAAACACTCTCTTCTAATCCCTTTTCACCTTTTACACTTAGAGTCACGCATCCTCAAGGAGGTGGTCGGTTTGCATTCCAAGTACAATTTAAGCACAGTTCTTGGTGTAACACTGTAGGTCTTTGACGGATGCACAGGCCCCTAAGTCTCCCTCGTGCATCCTTTGTTTAGGCACTTGGCTGCACGCAGAAAAGCGGTCGTAGAAAAAAGTTGAATCAGGGAAAGCCCCAGTGGGTATCGTGAATCTCTTTTGACTTGTTAGCATCACCATGTACTTATGCTGCGTGTCATTCTGGAAATGGGAAACTGATGCCACAACGCTTGTGTTCCCATTTTGAAAGCTTCATCATGCAGTCTAGAAGACACCTGAAAAGCATTGTTGTTGCTGGGGATTTAGTCACTGCCTGTCGGCTTCTGAGAAGAAAATGAGTTTTCCCGAAATGGGAAACTGACGCCACAACGCTTGTGTTCCCATTTTGAAAGCTTCATCATGCAGTCTAGAAGACACCTGAAAAGCATTGTTGTTGCTGGGGATTTAGTCACTGCCTGTCGGCTTCTGAGAAGAAAATGAGTTTTCCCGAAAGGACCTTGTGCTTCCAGTTCCTAGTTGGAAGCTCACCCTGCTCTCCTCTATACCAAAAGTGGAAGTCAACGTGAGCACTAACCTAAAAGTAAGGCCCTGATTATCCTTGCAAATCGGGAGGCATGCAGCAGCTCCATGAGGCCTTCCTCGCTGTTCTGCTTTAGTTGAATGGTAGTAAGCTTTCCAAGACTCCTAGGCACCTTGCTTCACCACCCGTTTCGGTATCAGAAAACTGCCTAGAGCCAGGAAGCTCTGGTGCTGCGTTTATGCTGCGTATCAACCTAGAAATTGGAGACTGATGGCACAAGGCTTGTTTTCCCATTAGGAAGGCTCCGTTCACGCGGCCTCCTTTATACCTGAAAAGCATTGTTGTTGCCAGGGATTTAGTCACTGCCTGCCTGCTGCTGCGAAGAAAATGAGTTTTCCCGAAAGAAACCTTGTGCTTCCAGTTCCTAGTTGGAAGCTCACTCTGCTCTGCTCTGCTCTATAACTAAAGTGAAAGTCAAGGGGAGCACTAGCCTCGAAGTAATGCCCTGATTATCCTGGCAAAACGGGAGGTGTGCAGCAGCTCCATGAGGCCTTCATCGCTGTTCTCTTTTAGTTTCACGGTAGTAAGCTTTCCAAGACTCCTAGAGACCTTACTTCAGCACCCGTTTGGGTATCCGAAAACTGCCTAGAGCCAGGAAGCTCTGCTCCTGCGTGTATGCTGCATACCAACTTACTATTTGGAGACTGAGGGCACAAGGCTTCTTTGCCCATTTGGAAAGCTCCGTTCATGCGGCCTCCTTTATACCTGAAAAGCATTGTTGTTGCCGGGGTTTTAGTCACTGCCTGCATGGTTCTGAGAAGATATTGAGTTTCCCGTAAGAAACCTTGTGCTTCCAGTTCCTAGTTGGAAGCTCACCCTGCTCTGCTCTATACCTAATGTGAAAGTCAACGTGAGCCCTAGCCTCGAAGGAAGGCCCTGATTTGCCTTGCCAAACGGGAGGCGTGGAGCAGCTCCATGAGGCCTTCTTCACTGTTCTGCTTTAGTTTCAAGGTAGATAGCTTTTCAAGACTCCTAGGGACCTTGTATCAGCACCCGTTTTGCTACCATTATACTGAGTGAGGCCAGGAAGCTCAGGGCCACGTAGGCAACTTCAGCCCCGTAGGCCTTTTGGAACACCCCAGTGTTGGCTAGAGAAAGGCAACACACTGCACCTTTCCTTGGGAGAGCCAGGTTATCTCAGGTCTACGCAGGATTCAGGAACACACTTCGAGACTGTCCGCCAGTAAATGGATGTAACCTCATTCCCCTAGTTGAATTCTATTGAGAAAAACACTCTCTTCTAATCCCTTTTCACCTTTTACACTTAGAGTCACGCATCCTCAAGGAGGTGGTCGGTTTGCATTCCAAGTACAATTTAAGCACAGTTCTTGGTGTAACACTGTAGGTCTTTGACGGATGCACAGGCCCCTAAGTCTCCCTCGTGCATCCTTTGTTTAGGCACTTGGCTGCACGCAGAAAAGCGGTCGTAGAAAAAAGTTGAATCAGGGAAAGCCCCAGTGGGTATCGTGAATCTCTTTTGACTTGTTAGCATCACCATGTACTTATGCTGCGTGTCATTCTGGAAATGGGAAACTGATGCCACAACGCTTGTGTTCCCATTTTGAAAGCTTCATCATGCAGTCTAGAAGATACCTGAAAAGCATTGTTGTTGCTGGGGATTTAGTCACTGCCTGTCGGCTTCTGAGAAGAAAATGAGTTTTCCCGAAAGGACCTTGTGCTTCCAGTTCCTAGTTGGAAGCTCACCCTGCTCTCCTCTATACCAAAAGTGGAAGTCAACGTGAGCACTAACCTAAAAGTAAGGCCCTGATTATCCTTGCAAATCGGGAGGCATGCAGCAGCTCCATGAGGCCTTCCTCGCTGTTCTGATTTAGTTTAACGGTAGTAAGCTTTCCAAGACTCCTAGGCACCTTGCTTCACCACCCGTTTCGGTATCAGAAAACTGCCTAGAGCCAGGAAGCTCTGGTCCTGCGTGTATGCTGCGTATCAACCTAGAAATTGGAGACTGATGGCACAAGGCTTGTTTTCCCATTAGGAAGGCTCCGTTCACGCGGCCTCCTTTATACCTGAAAAGCATTGTTGTTGCCGGGGATTTAGTCACTGCCTGCCTGCTGCTGCGAAGAAAATGAGTTTTCCCGAAAGAAACCTTGAGCTTCCAGTTCCTAGTTGGAAGCTCACTCTGCTCTGCTCTATATCTAAACTGAAAGTCAAGGGGAGCACTAGCCTCGAAGTAATGCCCTGATTATCCTGGCAAAACGGGAGGCGTGCAGCAGCTCCATGAGGCCTTCATCGCTGTTCTCTTTTAGTTTCACGGTAGTAAGCTTTCCAAGACTCCTAGAGACCTTACTTCAGCACCCGTTTCGGTATCCGAAAACTGCCTAGAGCCAGGAAGCTCTGCTCCTGCGTGTATGCTGCATACCAACTTACTATTTGGAGACTGAGGGCACAAGGCTTCTTTGCCCATTTGGAAAGCTCCGTTCATGCGGCCTCCTTTATACCTGAAAAGCATTGTTGTTGCCGGGGTTTTAGTCACTGCCTGCATGGTTCTGAGAAGATATTGAGTTTTCCCGTAAGAAATCTTGTGCTTCCAGTTCCTAGTAGGAAGCTCACCCTTCTCTGCTCTATAACTAAAGTGAAAGTCAAGGGGAGCACTAGCCTCGAAGTAATGCCCTGATTATCCTGGCAAAACGGGAGGCGTGCAGCAGCTCCATGAGGCCTTCATCGCTGTTCTCTTTTAGTTTCACGGTAGTAAGCTTTCCAAGACTCCTAGAGACCTTACTTCAGCACCCGTTTCGGTATCCGAAAACTGCCTAGAGCCAGGAAGCTCTGCTCCTGCGTGTATGCTGCATACCAACTTACTATTTGGAGACTGAGGGCACAAGGCTTCTTTGCCCATTTGGAAAGCTCCGTTCATGCGGCCTCCTTTATACCTGAAAAGCATTGTTGTTGCCGGGGTTTTAGTCACTGCCTGCATGGTTCTGAGAAGATATTGAGTTTCCCGTAAGAAACCTTGTGCTTCCAGTTCCTAGTTGGAAGCTCACCCTGCTCTGCTCTATACCTAATGTGAAAGTCAACGTGAGCCCTAGCCTCGAAGGAAGGCCCTGATTTGCCTTGCCAAACGGGAGGCGTGGAGCAGCTCCATGAGGCCTTCTTCACTGTTCTGCTTTAGTTTCAAGGTAGATAGCTTTTCAAGACTCCTAGGGACCTTGTTTCAGCACCCGTTTTGCTACCATTATACTGAGTGAGGCCAGGAAGCTCAGGGCCACGTAGGCAACTTCAGCCCCGTAGGCCTTTTGGAACACCCCAGTGTTGGCTAGAGAAAGGCAACACACTGCACCTTTCCTTGGGAGAGCCAGGTTATCTCAGGTCTACGCAGGATTCAGGAACACACTTCGAGACTGTCCGCCAGTAAATGGATGTAACCTCATTCCCCTAGTTGAACTCTATTGAGAAAAACACTCTCTTCTAATCCCTTTTCACCTTTTACACTTAGAGTCACGCATCCTCAAGGAGGTGGTCGGTTTGCATTCCAAGTACAATTTAAGCACAGTTCTTGGTGTAACACTGTAGGTCTTTGACGGATGCACAGGCCCCTAAGTCTCCCTCGTGCATCCTTTGTTTAGGCACTTGGCTGCACGCAGAAAAGCGGTCGTAGAAAAAAGTTGAATCAGGGAAAGCCCCAGTGGGTATCGTGAATCTCTTTTGACTTGTTAGCATCACCATGTACTTATGCTGCGTGTCATTCTGGAAATGGGAAACTGATGCCACAACGCTTGTGTTCCCATTTTGAAAGCTTCATCATGCAGTCTAGAAGACACCTGAAAAGCATTGTTGTTGCTGGGGATTTAGTCACTGCCTGTCGGCTTCTGAGAAGAAAATGAGTTTTCCCGAAATGGGAAACTGACGCCACAACGCTTGTGTTCCCATTTTGAAAGCTTCATCATGCAGTCTAGAAGACACCTGAAAAGCATTGTTGTTGCTGGGGATTTAGTCACTGCCTGTCGGCTTCTGAGAAGAAAATGAGTTTTCCCGAAAGGACCTTGTGCTTCCAGTTCCTAGTTGGAAGCTCACCCTGCTCTCCTCTATACCAAAAGTGGAAGTCAACGTGAGCACTAACCTAAAAGTAAGGCCCTGATTATCCTTGCAAATCGGGAGGCATGCAGCAGCTCCATGAGGCCTTCCTCGCTGTTCTGCTTTAGTTGAATGGTAGTAAGCTTTCCAAGACTCCTAGGCACCTTGCTTCACCACCCGTTTCGGTATCAGAAAACTGCCTAGAGCCAGGAAGCTCTGGTGCTGCGTTTATGCTGCGTATCAACCTAGAAATTGGAGACTGATGGCACAAGGCTTGTTTTCCCATTAGGAAGGCTCCGTTCACGCGGCCTCCTTTATACCTGAAAAGCATTGTTGTTGCCAGGGATTTAGTCACTGCCTGCCTGCTGCTGCGAAGAAAATGAGTTTTCCCGAAAGAAACCTTGTGCTTCCAGTTCCTAGTTGGAAGCTCACTCTGCTCTGCTCTGCTCTATAACTAAAGTGAAAGTCAAGGGGAGCACTAGCCTCGAAGTAATGCCCTGATTATCCTGGCAAAACGGGAGGTGTGCAGCAGCTCCATGAGGCCTTCATCGCTGTTCTCTTTTAGTTTCACGGTAGTAAGCTTTCCAAGACTCCTAGAGACCTTACTTCAGCACCCGTTTGGGTATCCGAAAACTGCCTAGAGCCAGGAAGCTCTGCTCCTGCGTGTATGCTGCATACCAACTTACTATTTGGAGACTGAGGGCACAAGGCTTCTTTGCCCATTTGGAAAGCTCCGTTCATGCGGCCTCCTTTATACCTGAAAAGCATTGTTGTTGCCGGGGTTTTAGTCACTGCCTGCATGGTTCTGAGAAGATATTGAGTTTCCCGTAAGAAACCTTGTGCTTCCAGTTCCTAGTTGGAAGCTCACCCTGCTCTGCTCTATACCTAATGTGAAAGTCAACGTGAGCCCTAGCCTCGAAGGAAGGCCCTGATTTGCCTTGCCAAACGGGAGGCGTGGAGCAGCTCCATGAGGCCTTCTTCACTGTTCTGCTTTAGTTTCAAGGTAGATAGCTTTTCAAGACTCCTAGGGACCTTGTATCAGCACCCGTTTTGCTACCATTATACTGAGTGAGGCCAGGAAGCTCAGGGCCACGTAGGCAACTTCAGCCCCGTAGGCCTTTTGGAACACCCCAGTGTTGGCTAGAGAAAGGCAACACACTGCACCTTTCCTTGGGAGAGCCAGGTTATCTCAGGTCTACGCAGGATTCAGGAACACACTTCGAGACTGTCCGCCAGTAAATGGATGTAACCTCATTCCCCTAGTTGAATTCTATTGAGAAAAACACTCTCTTCTAATCCCTTTTCACCTTTTACACTTAGAGTCACGCATCCTCAAGGAGGTGGTCGGTTTGCATTCCAAGTACAATTTAAGCACAGTTCTTGGTGTAACACTGTAGGTCTTTGACGGATGCACAGGCCCCTAAGTCTCCCTCGTGCATCCTTTGTTTAGGCACTTGGCTGCACGCAGAAAAGCGGTCGTAGAAAAAAGTTGAATCAGGGAAAGCCCCAGTGGGTATCGTGAATCTCTTTTGACTTGTTAGCATCACCATGTACTTATGCTGCGTGTCATTCTGGAAATGGGAAACTGATGCCACAACGCTTGTGTTCCCATTTTGAAAGCTTCATCATGCAGTCTAGAAGATACCTGAAAAGCATTGTTGTTGCTGGGGATTTAGTCACTGCCTGTCGGCTTCTGAGAAGAAAATGAGTTTTCCCGAAAGGACCTTGTGCTTCCAGTTCCTAGTTGGAAGCTCACCCTGCTCTCCTCTATACCAAAAGTGGAAGTCAACGTGAGCACTAACCTAAAAGTAAGGCCCTGATTATCCTTGCAAATCGGGAGGCATGCAGCAGCTCCATGAGGCCTTCCTCGCTGTTCTGATTTAGTTTAACGGTAGTAAGCTTTCCAAGACTCCTAGGCACCTTGCTTCACCACCCGTTTCGGTATCAGAAAACTGCCTAGAGCCAGGAAGCTCTGGTCCTGCGTGTATGCTGCGTATCAACCTAGAAATTGGAGACTGATGGCACAAGGCTTGTTTTCCCATTAGGAAGGCTCCGTTCACGCGGCCTCCTTTATACCTGAAAAGCATTGTTGTTGCCGGGGATTTAGTCACTGCCTGCCTGCTGCTGCGAAGAAAATGAGTTTTCCCGAAAGAAACCTTGAGCTTCCAGTTCCTAGTTGGAAGCTCACTCTGCTCTGCTCTATATCTAAACTGAAAGTCAAGGGGAGCACTAGCCTCGAAGTAATGCCCTGATTATCCTGGCAAAACGGGAGGCGTGCAGCAGCTCCATGAGGCCTTCATCGCTGTTCTCTTTTAGTTTCACGGTAGTAAGCTTTCCAAGACTCCTAGAGACCTTACTTCAGCACCCGTTTCGGTATCCGAAAACTGCCTAGAGCCAGGAAGCTCTGCTCCTGCGTGTATGCTGCATACCAACTTACTATTTGGAGACTGAGGGCACAAGGCTTCTTTGCCCATTTGGAAAGCTCCGTTCATGCGGCCTCCTTTATACCTGAAAAGCATTGTTGTTGCCGGGGTTTTAGTCACTGCCTGCATGGTTCTGAGAAGATATTGAGTTTTCCCGTAAGAAATCTTGTGCTTCCAGTTCCTAGTAGGAAGCTCACCCTTCTCTGCTCTATAACTAAAGTGAAAGTCAAGGGGAGCACTAGCCTCGAAGTAATGCCCTGATTATCCTGGCAAAACGGGAGGCGTGCAGCAGCTCCATGAGGCCTTCATCGCTGTTCTCTTTTAGTTTCACGGTAGTAAGCTTTCCAAGACTCCTAGAGACCTTACTTCAGCACCCGTTTCGGTATCCGAAAACTGCCTAGAGCCAGGAAGCTCTGCTCCTGCGTGTATGCTGCATACCAACTTACTATTTGGAGACTGAGGGCACAAGGCTTCTTTGCCCATTTGGAAAGCTCCGTTCATGCGGCCTCCTTTATACCTGAAAAGCATTGTTGTTGCCGGGGTTTTAGTCACTGCCTGCATGGTTCTGAGAAGATATTGAGTTTCCCGTAAGAAACCTTGTGCTTCCAGTTCCTAGTTGGAAGCTCACCCTGCTCTGCTCTATACCTAATGTGAAAGTCAACGTGAGCCCTAGCCTCGAAGGAAGGCCCTGATTTGCCTTGCCAAACGGGAGGCGTGGAGCAGCTCCATGAGGCCTTCTTCACTGTTCTGCTTTAGTTTCAAGGTAGATAGCTTTTCAAGACTCCTAGGGACCTTGTTTCAGCACCCGTTTTGCTACCATTATACTGAGTGAGGCCAGGAAGCTCAGGGCCACGTAGGCAACTTCAGCCCCGTAGGCCTTTTGGAACACCCCAGTGTTGGCTAGAGAAAGGCAACACACTGCACCTTTCCTTGGGAGAGCCAGGTTATCTCAGGTCTACGCAGGATTCAGGAACACACTTCGAGACTGTCCGCCAGTAAATGGATGTAACCTCATTCCCCTAGTTGAACTCTATTGAGAAAAACACTCTCTTCTAATCCCTTTTCACCTTTTACACTTAGAGTCACGCATCCTCAAGGAGGTGGTCGGTTTGCATTCCAAGTACAATTTAAGCACAGTTCTTGGTGTAACACTGTAGGTCTTTGACGGATGCACAGGCCCCTAAGTCTCCCTCGTGCATCCTTTGTTTAGGCACTTGGCTGCACGCAGAAAAGCGGTCGTAGAAAAAAGTTGAATCAGGGAAAGCCCCAGTGGGTATCGTGAATCTCTTTTGACTTGTTAGCATCACCATGTACTTATGCTGCGTGTCATTCTGGAAATGGGAAACTGATGCCACAACGCTTGTGTTCCCATTTTGAAAGCTTCATCATGCAGTCTAGAAGACACCTGAAAAGCATTGTTGTTGCTGGGGATTTAGTCACTGCCTGTCGGCTTCTGAGAAGAAAATGAGTTTTCCCGAAATGGGAAACTGACGCCACAACGCTTGTGTTCCCATTTTGAAAGCTTCATCATGCAGTCTAGAAGACACCTGAAAAGCATTGTTGTTGCTGGGGATTTAGTCACTGCCTGTCGGCTTCTGAGAAGAAAATGAGTTTTCCCGAAAGGACCTTGTGCTTCCAGTTCCTAGTTGGAAGCTCACCCTGCTCTCCTCTATACCAAAAGTGGAAGTCAACGTGAGCACTAACCTAAAAGTAAGGCCCTGATTATCCTTGCAAATCGGGAGGCATGCAGCAGCTCCATGAGGCCTTCCTCGCTGTTCTGCTTTAGTTGAATGGTAGTAAGCTTTCCAAGACTCCTAGGCACCTTGCTTCACCACCCGTTTCGGTATCAGAAAACTGCCTAGAGCCAGGAAGCTCTGGTGCTGCGTTTATGCTGCGTATCAACCTAGAAATTGGAGACTGATGGCACAAGGCTTGTTTTCCCATTAGGAAGGCTCCGTTCACGCGGCCTCCTTTATACCTGAAAAGCATTGTTGTTGCCAGGGATTTAGTCACTGCCTGCCTGCTGCTGCGAAGAAAATGAGTTTTCCCGAAAGAAACCTTGTGCTTCCAGTTCCTAGTTGGAAGCTCACTCTGCTCTGCTCTATAACTAAAGTGAAAGTCAAGGGGAGCACTAGCCTCGAAGTAATGCCCTGATTATCCTGGCAAAACGGGAGGTGTGCAGCAGCTCCATGAGGCCTTCATCGCTGTTCTCTTTTAGTTTCACGGTAGTAAGCTTTCCAAGACTCCTAGAGACCTTACTTCAGCACCCGTTTGGGTATCCGAAAAATGCCTAGAACCAGGAAGCTCTGCTCCTGCGTGTATGCTGCATACCAACTTACTATTTGGAGACTGAGGGCACAAGGCTTCTTTGCCCATTTGGAAAGCTCCGTTCATGCGGCCTCCTTTATACCTGAAAAGCATTGTTGTTGCCGGGGTTTTAGTCACTGCCTGCATGGTTCTGAGAAGATATTGAGTTTCCCGTAAGAAACCTTGTGCTTCCACTTCCTAGTTGGAAGCTCACCCTGCTCTGCTCTATACCTAATGTGAAAGTCAACGTGAGCCCTAGCCTCGAAGGAAGGCCCTGATTTGCCTTGCCAAACGGGAGGCGTGGAGCAGCTCCATGAGGCCTTCTTCACTGTTCTGCTTTAGTTTCAAGGTAGATAGCTTTTCAAGACTCCTAGGGACCTTGTTTCAGCACCCGTTTTGCTACCATTATACTGAGTGAGGCCAGGAAGCTCAGGGCCACGTAGGCAACTTCAGCCCCGTAGGCCTTTTGGAACACCCCAGTGTTGGCTAGAGAAAGGCAACACACTGCACCTTTCCTTGGGAGAGCCAGGTTATCTCAGGTCTACGCAGGATTCAGGAACACACTTCGAGACTGTCCGCCAGTAAATGGATGTAACCTCATTCCCCTAGTTGAACTCTATTGAGAAAAACACTCTCTTCTAATCCCTTTTCACCTTTTACACTTAGAGTCACGCATCCTCAAGGAGGTGGTCGGTTTGCATTCCAAGTACAATTTAAGCACAGTTCTTGGTGTAACACTGTAGGTCTTTGACGGATGCACAGGCCCCTAAGTCTCCCTCGTGCATCCTTTGTTTAGGCACTTGGCTGCACGCAGAAAAGCGGTCGTAGAAAAAAGTTGAATCAGGGAAAGCCCCAGTGGGTATCGTGAATCTCTTTTGACTTGTTAGCATCACCATGTACTTATGCTGCGTGTCATTCTGGAAATGGGAAACTGATGCCACAACGCTTGTGTTCCCATTTTGAAAGCTTCATCATGCAGTCTAGAAGATACCTGAAAAGCATTGTTGTTGCTGGGGATTTAGTCACTGCCTGTCGGCTTCTGAGAAGAAAATGAGTTTTCCCGAAAGGACCTTGTGCTTCCAGTTCCTAGTTGGAAGCTCACCCTGCTCTCCTCTACACCAAAAGTGGAAGTCAACGTGAGCACTAACCTAAAAGTAAGGCCCTGATTATCCTTGCCAATCGGGAGGCATGCAGCAGCTCCATGAGGCCTTCCTCGCTGTTCTGCTTTAGTTTAACGGTAGTAAGCTTTCCAAGACTCCTAGGCACCTTGCTTCACCACCCGTTTCGGGTTTCGGTATCAGAAAACTGCCTAGAGCCAGGAAGCTCTGGTCCTGCGTGTATGCTGCGTATCAACCTAGAAATTGGAGACTGATGGCACAAGGCTTGTTTTCCCATTAGGAAGGCTCCGTTCACGCGGCCTCCTTTATACCTGAAAAGCATTGTTGTTGCCGGGGATTTAGTCACTGCCTGCCTGCTGCTGCGAAGAAAATGAGTTTTCCCGAAAGAAACCTTGAGCTTCCAGTTCCTAGTTGGAAGCTCACTCTGCTCTGCTCTATATCTAAACTGAAAGTCAAGGGGAGCACTAGCCTCGAAGTAATGCCCTGATTATCCTGGCAAAACGGGAGGCGTGCAGCAGCTCCTTGAGGCCTTCATCGCTGTTCTCTTTTAGTTTCACGGTAGTAAGCTTTCCAAGACTCCTAGAGACCTTACTTCAGCACCCGTTTCGGTATCCGAAAACTGCCTAGAGCCAGGAAGCTCTGGTCCTGCGTGTATGCTGCGTATCAACTTACTATTTGGAGACTGATGGCACAAGGCTTCTTTGCCCATTTGGAAAGCTCCGTTCATGCGGCCTCCTTTATACCTGAAAAGCATTGTTGTTGCCGGGGTTTTAGTCACTGCCTGCATGGTTCTGAGAAGATATTGAGTTTTCCCGTAAGAAACCTTGTGCTTCCAGTTCCTAGTAGGAAGCTCACCCTTCTCTGCTCTATAACTAAAGTGAAAGTCAAGGGGAGCACTAGCCTCGAAGTAATGCCCTGATTATCCTGGCAAAACGGGAGGCGTGCAGCAGCTCCATGAGGCCTTCATCGCTGTTCTCTTTTAGTTTCACGGTAGTAAGCTTTCCAAGACTCCTAGAGACCTTACTTCAGCACCCGTTTCGGTATCCGAAAACTGCCTAGAGCCAGGAAGCTCTGCTCCTGCGTGTATGCTGCATACCAACTTACTATTTGGAGACTGAGGGCACAAGGCTTCTTTGCCCATTTGGAAAGCTCCGTTCATGCGGCCTCCTTTATACCTGAAAAGCATTGTTGTTGCCGGGGTTTTAGTCACTGCCTGCATGGTTCTGAGAAGATATTGAGTTTCCCGTAAGAAACCTTGTGCTTCCACTTCCTAGTTGGAAGCTCACCCTGCTCTGCTCTATACCTAATGTGAAAGTCAACGTGAGCCCTAGCCTCGAAGGAAGGCCCTGATTTGCCTTGCCAAACGGGAGGCGTGGAGCAGCTCCATGAGGCCTTCTTCACTGTTCTGCTTTAGTTTCAAGGTAGATAGCTTTTCAAGACTCCTAGGGACCTTGTTTCAGCACCCGTTTTGCTACCATTATACTGAGTGAGGCCAGGAAGCTCAGGGCCACGTAGGCAACTTCAGCCCCGTAGGCCTTTTGGAACACCCCAGTGTTGGCTAGAGAAAGGCAACACACTGCACCTTTCCTTGGGAGAGCCAGGTTATCTCAGGTCTACGCAGGATTCAGGAACACACTTCGAGACTGTCCGCCAGTAAATGGATGTAACCTCATTCCCCTAGCTGAACTCTATTGAGAAAAACACTCTCTTCTAATCCCTTTTCACCTTTTACACTTAGAGTCACGCATCCTCAAGGAGGTGGTCGGTTTGCATTCCAAGTACAATTTAAGCACAGTTCTTGGTGTAACACTGTAGGTCTTTGACGGATGCACAGGCCCCTAAGTCTCCCTCGTGCATCCTTTGTTTAGGCACTTGGCTGCACGCAGAAAAGCGGTCGTAGAAAAAAGTTGAATCAGGGAAAGCCCCAGTGGGTATCGTGAATCTCTTTTGACTTGTTAGCATCACCATGTACTTATGCTGCGTGTCATTCTGGAAATGGGAAACTGATGCCACAACGCTTGTGTTCCCATTTTGAAAGCTTCATCATGCAGTCTAGAAGACACCTGAAAAGCATTGTTGTTGCTGGGGATTTAGTCACTGCCTGTCGGCTTCTGAGAAGAAAATGAGTTTTCCCGAAAGGACCTTGTGCTTCCAGTTCCTAGTTGGAAGCTCACCCTGCTCTCCTCTATACCAAAAGTGGAAGTCAACGTGAGCACTAACCTAAAAGTAAGGCCCTGATTATCCTTGCAAATCGGGAGGCATGCAGCAGCTCCATGAGGCCTTCCTCGCTGTTCTGCTTTAGTTGAATGGTAGTAAGCTTTCCAAGACTCCTAGGCACCTTGCTTCACCACCCGTTTCGGTATCAGAAAACTGCCTAGAGCCAGGAAGCTCTGGTCCTGCGTGTATGCTGCGTATCAACCTAGAAATTGGAGACTGATGGCACAAGGCTTGTTTTCCCATTAGGAAGGCTCCGTTCACGCGGCCTCCTTTATACCTGAAAAGCATTGTTGTTGCCAGGGATTTAGTCACTGCCTGCCTGCTGCTGCGAAGAAAATGAGTTTTCCCGAAAGAAACCTTGTGCTTCCAGTTCCTAGTTGGAAGCTCACTCTGCTCTGCTCTATAACTAAAGTGAAAGTCAAGGGGAGCACTATCCTCGAAGTAATGCCCTGATTATCCTGGGAAAACGGGAGGTGTGCAGCAGCTCCATGAGGCCTTCATCGCTGTTCTCTTTTAGTTTCACGGTAGTAAGCTTTCCAAGACTCCTAGAGACCTTACTTCAGCACCCGTTTGGGTATCCGAAAAATGCCTAGAACCAGGAAGCTCTGCTCCTGCGTGTATGCTGCATACCAACTTACTATTTGGAGACTGAGGGCACAAGGCTTCTTTGCCCATTTGGAAAGCTCCGTTCATGCGGCCTCCTTTATACCTGAAAAGCATTGTTGTTGCCGGGGTTTTAGTCACTGCCTGCATGGTTCTGAGAAGATATTGAGTTTCCCGTAAGAAACCTTGTGCTTCCACTTCCTAGTTGGAAGCTCACCCTGCTCTGCTCTATACCTAATGTGAAAGTCAACGTGAGCCCTAGCCTCGAAGGAAGGCCCTGATTTGCCTTGCCAAACGGGAGGCGTGGAGCAGCTCCATGAGGCCTTCTTCACTGTTCTGCTTTAGTTTCAAGGTAGATAGCTTTTCAAGACTCCTAGGGACCTTGTTTCAGCACCCGTTTTGCTACCATTATACTGAGTGAGGCCAGGAAGCTCAGGGCCACGTAGGCAACTTCAGCCCCGTAGGCCTTTTGGAACACCCCAGTGTTGGCTAGAGAAAGGCAACACACTGCACCTTTCCTTGGGAGAGCCAGGTTATCTCAGGTCTACGCAGGATTCAGGAACACACTTCGAGACTGTCCGCCAGTAAATGGATGTAACCTCATTCCCCTAGTTGAACTCTATTGAGAAAAACACTCTCTTCTAATCCCTTTTCACCTTTTACACTTAGAGTCACGCATCCTCAAGGAGGTGGTCGGTTTGCATTCCAAGTACAATTTAAGCACAGTTCTTGGTGTAACACTGTAGGTCTTTGACGGATGCACAGGCCCCTAAGTCTCCCTCGTGCATCCTTTGTTTAGGCACTTGGCTGCACGCAGAAAAGCGGTCGTAGAAAAAAGTTGAATCAGGGAAAGCCCCAGTGGGTATCGTGAATCTCTTTTGACTTGTTAGCATCACCATGTACTTATGCTGCGTGTCATTCTGGAAATGGGAAACTGATGCCACAACGCTTGTGTTCCCATTTTGAAAGCTTCATCATGCAGTCTAGAAGATACCTGAAAAGCATTGTTGTTGCTGGGGATTTAGTCACTGCCTGTCGGCTTCTGAGAAGAAAATGAGTTTTCCCGAAAGGACCTTGTGCTTCCAGTTCCTAGTTGGAAGCTCACCCTGCTCTCCTCTATACCAAAAGTGGAAGTCAACGTGAGCACTAACCTAAAAGTAAGGCCCTGATTATCCTTGCCAATCGGGAGGCATGCAGCAGCTCCATGAGGCCTTCCTCGCTGTTCTGCTTTAGTTTAACGGTAGTAAGCTTTCCAAGACTCCTAGGCACCTTGCTTCACCACCCGTTTCGGGTTTCGGTATCAGAAAACTGCCTAGAGCCAGGAAGCTCTGGTCCTGCGTGTATGCTGCGTATCAACCTAGAAATTGGAGACTGATGGCACAAGGCTTGTTTTCCCATTAGGAAGGCTCCGTTCATGCGGCCTCCTTTATACCTGAAAAGCATTGTTGTTGCCGGGGATTTAGTCACTGCCTGCCTGCTGCTGCGAAGAAAATGAGTTTTCCCGAAAGAAACCTTGTGCTTCCAGTTCCTAGTTGGAAGCTCACTCTGCTCTGCTCTATATCTAAACTGAAAGTCAAGGGGAGCACTAGCCTCGAAGTAATGCCCTGATTATCCTGGCAAAACGGGAGGCGTGCAGCAGCTCCTTGAGGCCTTCATCGCTGTTCTCTTTTAGTTTCACGGTAGTAAGCTTTCCAAGACTCCTAGAGACCTTACTTCAGCACCCGTTTCGGTATCAGAAAACTGCCTAGAGCCAGGAAGCTCTGGTCCTGCGTGTATGCTGCGTATCAACTTACTATTTGGAGACTGATGGCACAAGGCTTCTTTGCCCATTTGGAAAGCTCCGTTCATGCGGCCTCCTTTATACCTGAAAAGCATTGTTGTTGCCGGGGTTTTAGTCACTGCCTGCATGGTTCTGAGAAGATATTGAGTTTTCCCGTAAGAAACCTTGTGCTTCCAGTTCCTAGTAGGAAGCTCACCCTTCTCTGCTCTATAACTAAAGTGAAAGTCAAGGGGAGCACTAGCCTCGAAGTAATGCCCTGATTATCCTGGCAAAACGGGAGGCGTGCAGCAGCTCCATGAGGCCTTCATCGCTGTTCTCTTTTAGTTTCACGGTAGTAAGCTTTCCAAGACTCCTAGAGACCTTACTTCAGCACCCGTTTCGGTATCCGAAAACTGCCTAGAGCCAGGAAGCTCTGGTCCTGCGTGTATGCTGCGTATCAACTTACTATTTGGAGACTGATGGCACAAGGCTTCTTTGCCCATTTGGAAAGCTCCGTTCATGCGGCCTCCTTTATACCTGAAAAGCATTGTTGTTGCCGGGGTTTTAGTCACTGCCTGCATGGTTCTGAGAAGATATTGAGTTTTCCCGTAAGAAACCTTGTGCTTCCAGTTCCTAGTAGGAAGCTCACCCTTCTCTGCTCTATAACTAAAGTGAAAGTCAAGGGGAGCACTAGCCTCGAAGTAATGCCCTGATTATCCTGGCAAAACGGGAGGCGTGCAGCAGCTCCATGAGGCCTTCATCGCTGTTCTCTTTTAGTTTCACGGTAGTAAGCTTTCCAAGACTCCTAGAGACCTTACTTCAGCACCCGTTTCGGTATCCGAAAACTGCCTAGAGCCAGGAAGCTCTGCTCCTGCGTGTATGCTGCATACCAACTTACTATTTGGAGACTGAGGGCACAAGGCTTCTTTGCCCATTTGGAAAGCTCCGTTCATGCGGCCTCCTTTATACCTGAAAAGCATTGTTGTTGCCGGGGTTTTAGTCACTGCCTGCATGGTTCTGAGAAGATATTGAGTTTCCCGTAAGAAACCTTGTGCTTCCACTTCCTAGTTGGAAGCTCACCCTGCTCTGCTCTATACCTAATGTGAAAGTCAACGTGAGCCCTAGCCTCGAAGGAAGGCCCTGATTTGCCTTGCCAAACGGGAGGCGTGGAGCAGCTCCATGAGGCCTTCTTCACTGTTCTGCTTTAGTTTCAAGGTAGATAGCTTTTCAAGACTCCTAGGGACCTTGTTTCAGCACCCGTTTTGCTACCATTATACTGAGTGAGGCCAGGAAGCTCAGGGCCACGTAGGCAACTTCAGCCCCGTAGGCCTTTTGGAACACCCCAGTGTTGGCTAGAGAAAGGCAACACACTGCACCTCTCCTTGGGAGAGCCAGGTTATCTCAGGTCTACGCAGGATTCAGGAACACACTTCGAGACTGTCCGCCAGTAAATGGATGTAACCTCATTCCCCTAGTTGAACTCTATTGAGAAAAACACTCTCTTCTAATCCCTTTTCACCTTTTACACTTAGAGTCACGCATCCTCAAGGAGGTGGTCGGTTTGCATTCCAAGTACAATTTAAGCACAGTTCTTGGTGTAACACTGTAGGTCTTTGACGGATGCACAGGCCCCTAAGTCTCCCTCGTGCATCCTTTGTTTAGGCACTTGGCTGCACGCAGAAAAGCGGTCGTAGAAAAAAGTTGAATCAGGGAAAGCCCCAGTGGGTATCGTGAATCTCTTTTGACTTGTTAGCATCACCATGTACTTATGCTGCGTGTCATTCTGGAAATGGGAAACTGATGCCACAACGCTTGTGTTCCCATTTTGAAAGCTTCATCATGCAGTCTAGAAGACACCTGAAAAGCATTGTTGTTGCTGGGGATTTAGTCACTGCCTGTCGGCTTCTGAGAAGAAAATGAGTTTTCCCGAAATGGGAAACTGACGCCACAACGCTTGTGTTCCCATTTTGAAAGCTTCATCATGCAGTCTAGAAGACACCTGAAAAGCATTGTTGTTGCTGGGGATTTAGTCACTGCCTGTCGGCTTCTGAGAAGAAAATGAGTTTTCCCGAAAGGACCTTGTGCTTCCAGTTCCTAGTTGGAAGCTCACCCTGCTCTCCTCTATACCAAAAGTGGAAGTCAACGTGAGCAATAACCTAAAAGTAAGGCCCTGATTATCCTTGCAAATCGGGAGGCATGCAGCAGCTCCATGAGGCCTTCCTCGCTGTTCTGCTTTAGTTGAATGGTAGTAAGCTTTCCAAGACTCCTAGGCACCTTGCTTCACCACCCGTTTCGGTATCAGAAAACTGCCTAGAGCCAGGAAGCTCTGGTCCTGCGTGTATGCTGCGTATCAACCTAGAAATTGGAGACTGATGGCACAAGGCTTGTTTTCCCATTAGGAAGGCTCCGTTCATGCGGCCTCCTTTATACCTGAAAAGCATTGTTGTTGCCGGGGATTTAGTCACTGCCTGCCTGCTGCTGCGAAGAAAATGAGTTTTCCCGAAAGAAACCTTGAGCTTCCAGTTCCTAGTTGGAAGCTCACTCTGCTCTGCTCTATATCTAAACTGAAAGTCAAGGGGAGCACTAGCCTCGAAGTAATGCCCTGATTATCCTGGCAAAACGGGAGGCGTGCAGCAGCTCCATGAGGCCTTCATCGCTGTTCTCTTTTAGTTTCACGGTAGTAAGCTTTCCAAGACTCCTAGAGACCTTACTTCAGCACCCGTTTCGGTATCAGAAAACTGCCTAGAGCCAGGAAGCTCTGGTCCTGCGTGTATGCTGCGTATCAACTTACTATTTGGAGACTGATGGCACAAGGCTTCTTTGCCCATTTGGAAAGCTCCGTTCATGCGGCCTCCTTTATACCTGAAAAGCATTGTTGTTGCCGGGGTTTTAGTCACTGCCTGCATGGTTCTGAGAAGATATTGAGTTTTCCCGTAAGAAACCTTGTGCTTCCAGTTCCTAGTAGGAAGCTCACCCTTCTCTGCTCTATAACTAAAGTGAAAGTCAAGGGGAGCACTAGCCTCGAAGTAATGCCCTGATTATCCTGGCAAAACGGGAGGCGTGCAGCAGCTCCATGAGGCCTTCATCGCTGTTCTCTTTTAGTTTCACGGTAGTAAGCTTTCCAAGACTCCTAGAGACCTTACTTCAGCACCCGTTTGGGTATCCGAAAACTGCCTAGAGCCAGGAAGCTCTGCTCCTGCGTGTATGCTGCATACCAACTTACTATTTGGAGACTGAGGGCACAAGGCTTCTTTGCCCATTTGGAAAGCTCCGTTCATGCGGCCTCCTTTATACCTGAAAAGCATTGTTGTTGCCGGGGTTTTAGTCACTGCCTGCATGGTTCTGAGAAGATATTGAGTTTCCCGTAAGAAACCTTGTGCTTCCACTTCCTAGTTGGAAGCTCACCCTGCTCTGCTCTATACCTAATGTGAAAGTCAACGTGAGCCCTAGCCTCGAAGGAAGGCCCTGATTTGCCTTGCCAAACGGGAGGCGTGGAGCAGCTCCATGAGGCCTTCTTCACTGTTCTGCTTTAGTTTCAAGGTAGATAGCTTTTCAAGACTCCTAGGGACCTTGTTTCAGCACCCGTTTTGCTACCATTATACTGAGTGAGGCCAGGAAGCTCAGGGCCACGTAGGCAACTTCAGCCCCGTAGGCCTTTTGGAACACCCCAGTGTTGGCTAGAGAAAGGCAACACACTGCACCTTTCCTTGGGAGAGCCAGGTTATCTCAGGTCTACGCAGGATTCAGGAACACACTTCGAGACTGTCCGCCAGTAAATGGATGTAACCTCATTCCCCTAGCTGAACTCTATTGAGAAAAACACTCTCTTCTAATCCCTTTTCACCTTTTACACTTAGAGTCACGCATCCTCAAGGAGGTGGTCGGTTTGCATTCCAAGTACAATTTAAGCACAGTTCTTGGTGTAACACTGTAGGTCTTTGACGGATGCACAGGCCCCTAAGTCTCCCTCGTGCATCCTTTGTTTAGGCACTTGGCTGCACGCAGAAAAGCGGTCGTAGAAAAAAGTTGAATCAGGGAAAGCCCCAGTGGGTATCGTGAATCTCTTTTGACTTGTTAGCATCACCATGTACTTATGCTGCGTGTCATTCTGGAAATGGGAAACTGATGCCACAACGCTTGTGTTCCCATTTTGAAAGCTTCATCATGCAGTCTAGAAGACACCTGAAAAGCATTGTTGTTGCTGGGGATTTAGTCACTGCCTGTCGGCTTCTGAGAAGAAAATGAGTTTTCCCGAAATGGGAAACTGACGCCACAACGCTTGTGTTCCCATTTTGAAAGCTTCATCATGCAGTCTAGAAGACACCTGAAAAGCATTGTTGTTGCTGGGGATTTAGTCACTGCCTGTCGGCTTCTGAGAAGAAAATGAGTTTTCCCGAAAGGACCTTGTGCTTCCAGTTCCTAGTTGGAAGCTCACCCTGCTCTCCTCTATACCAAAAGTGGAAGTCAACGTGAGCACTAACCTAAAAGTAAGGCCCTGATTATCCTTGCAAATCGGGAGGCATGCAGCAGCTCCATGAGGCCTTCCTCGCTGTTCTGCTTTAGTTGAATGGTAGTAAGCTTTCCAAGACTCCTAGGCACCTTGCTTCACCACCCGTTTCGGTATCAGAAAACTGCCTAGAGCCAGGAAGCTCTGGTCCTGCGTGTATGCTGCGTATCAACCTAGAAATTGGAGACTGATGGCACAAGGCTTGTTTTCCCATTAGGAAGGCTCCGTTCACGCGGCCTCCTTTATACCTGAAAAGCATTGTTGTTGCCAGGGATTTAGTCACTGCCTGCCTGCTGCTGCGAAGAAAATGAGTTTTCCCGAAAGAAACCTTGTGCTTCCAGTTCCTAGTTGGAAGCTCACTCTGCTCTGCTCTATAACTAAAGTGAAAGTCAAGGGGAGCACTATCCTCGAAGTAATGCCCTGATTATCCTGGGAAAACGGGAGGTGTGCAGCAGCTCCATGAGGCCTTCATCGCTGTTCTCTTTTAGTTTCACGGTAGTAAGCTTTCCAAGACTCCTAGAGACCTTACTTCAGCACCCGTTTGGGTATCCGAAAACTGCCTAGAACCAGGAAGCTCTGCTCCTGCGTGTATGCTGCATACCAACTTACTATTTGGAGACTGAGGGCACAAGGCTTCTTTGCCCATTTGGAAAGCTCCGTTCATGCGGCCTCCTTTATACCTGAAAAGCATTGTTGTTGCCGGGGTTTTAGTCACTGCCTGCATGGTTCTGAGAAGATATTGAGTTTCCCGTAAGAAACCTTGTGCTTCCAGTTCCTAGTTGGAAGCTCACCCTGCTCTGCTCTATACCTAATGTGAAAGTCAACGTGAGCCCTAGCCTCGAAGGAAGGCCCTGATTTGCCTTGCCAAACGGGAGGCGTGGAGCAGCTCCATGAGGCCTTCTTCACTGTTCTGCTTTAGTTTCAAGGTAGATAGCTTTTCAAGACTCCTAGGGACCTTGTTTCAGCACCCGTTTTGCTACCATTATACTGAGTGAGGCCAGGAAGCTCAGGGCCACGTAGGCAACTTCAGCCCCGTAGGCCTTTTGGAACACCCCAGTGTTGGCTAGAGAAAGGCAACACACTGCACCTTTCCTTGGGAGAGCCAGGTTATCTCAGGTCTACGCAGGATTCAGGAACACACTTCGAGACTGTCCGCCAGTAAATGGATGTAACCTCATTCCCCTAGTTGAACTCTATTGAGAAAAACACTCTCTTCTAATCCCTTTTCACCTTTTACACTTAGAGTCACGCATCCTCAAGGAGGTGGTCGGTTTGCATTCCAAGTACAATTTAAGCACAGTTCTTGGTGTAACACTGTAGGTCTTTGACGGATGCACAGGCCCCTAAGTCTCCCTCGTGCATCCTTTGTTTAGGCACTTGGCTGCACGCAGAAAAGCGGTCGTAGAAAAAAGTTGAATCAGGGAAAGCCCCAGTGGGTATCGTGAATCTCTTTTGACTTGTTAGCATCACCATGTACTTATGCTGCGTGTCATTCTGGAAATGGGAAACTGATGCCACAACGCTTGTGTTCCCATTTTGAAAGCTTCATCATGCAGTCTAGAAGATACCTGAAAAGCATTGTTGTTGCTGGGGATTTAGTCACTGCCTGTCGGCTTCTGAGAAGAAAATGAGTTTTCCCGAAAGGACCTTGTGCTTCCAGTTCCTAGTTGGAAGCTCACCCTGCTCTCCTCTATACCAAAAGTGGAAGTCAACGTGAGCACTAACCTAAAAGTAAGGCCCTGATTATCCTTGCCAATCGGGAGGCATGCAGCAGCTCCATGAGGCCTTCCTCGCTGTTCTGCTTTAGTTTAACGGTAGTAAGCTTTCCAAGACTCCTAGGCACCTTGCTTCACCACCCGTTTCGGGTTTCGGTATCAGAAAACTGCCTAGAGCCAGGAAGCTCTGGTCCTGCGTGTATGCTGCGTATCAACCTAGAAATTGGAGAGTGATGGCACAAGGCTTGTTTTCCCATTAGGAAGGCTCCGTTCACGCGGCCTCCTTTATACCTGAAAAGCATTGTTGTTGCCGGGGATTTAGTCACTGCCTGCCTGCTGCTGCGAAGAAAATGAGTTTTCCCGAAAGAAACCTTGTGCTTCCAGTTCCTAGTTGGAAGCTCACTCTGCTCTGCTCTATATCTAAACTGAAAGTCAAGGGGAGCACTAGCCTCGAAGTAATGCCCTGATTATCCTGGCAAAACGGGAGGCGTGCAGCAGCTCCTTGAGGCCTTCATCGCTGTTCTCTTTTAGTTTCACGGTAGTAAGCTTTCCAAGACTCCTAGAGACCTTACTTCAGCACCCGTTTCGGTATCAGAAAACTGCCTAGAGCCAGGAAGCTCTGGTCCTGCGTGTATGCTGCGTATCAACTTACTATTTGGAGACTGATGGCACAAGGCTTCTTTGCCCATTTGGAAAGCTCCGTTCATGCGGCCTCCTTTATACCTGAAAAGCATTGTTGTTGCCGGGGTTTTAGTCACTGCCTGCATGGTTCTGAGAAGATATTGAGTTTTCCCGTAAGAAACCTTGTGCTTCCAGTTCCTAGTAGGAAGCTCACCCTTCTCTGCTCTATAACTAAAGTGAAAGTCAAGGGGAGCACTAGCCTCGAAGTAATGCCCTGATTATCCTGGCAAAACGGGAGGCGTGCAGCAGCTCCATGAGGCCTTCATCGCTGTTCTCTTTTAGTTTCACGGTAGTAAGCTTTCCAAGACTCCTAGAGACCTTACTTCAGCACCCGTTTCGGTATCCGAAAACTGCCTAGAGCCAGGAAGCTCTGGTCCTGCGTGTATGCTGCGTATCAACTTACTATTTGGAGACTGATGGCACAAGGCTTCTTTGCCCATTTGGAAAGCTCCGTTCATGCGGCCTCCTTTATACCTGAAAAGCATTGTTGTTGCCGGGGTTTTAGTCACTGCCTGCATGGTTCTGAGAAGATATTGAGTTTTCCCGTAAGAAACCTTGTGCTTCCAGTTCCTAGTAGGAAGCTCACCCTTCTCTGCTCTATAACTAAAGTGAAAGTCAAGGGGAGCACTAGCCTCGAAGTAATGCCCTGATTATCCTGGCAAAACGGGAGGCGTGCAGCAGCTCCATGAGGCCTTCATCGCTGTTCTCTTTTAGTTTCACGGTAGTAAGCTTTCCAAGACTCCTAGAGACCTTACTTCAGCACCCGTTTCGGTATCCGAAAACTGCCTAGAGCCAGGAAGCTCTGCTCCTGCGTGTATGCTGCATACCAACTTACTATTTGGAGACTGAGGGCACAAGGCTTCTTTGCCCATTTGGAAAGCTCCGTTCATGCGGCCTCCTTTATACCTGAAAAGCATTGTTGTTGCCGGGGTTTTAGTCACTGCCTGCATGGTTCTGAGAAGATATTGAGTTTCCCGTAAGAAACCTTGTGCTTCCACTTCCTAGTTGGAAGCTCACCCTGCTCTGCTCTATACCTAATGTGAAAGTCAACGTGAGCCCTAGCCTCGAAGGAAGGCCCTGATTTGCCTTGCCAAACGGGAGGCGTGGAGCAGCTCCATGAGGCCTTCTTCACTGTTCTGCTTTAGTTTCAAGGTAGATAGCTTTTCAAGACTCCTAGGGACCTTGTTTCAGCACCCGTTTTGCTACCATTATACTGAGTGAGGCCAGGAAGCTCAGGGCCACGTAGGCAACTTCAGCCCCGTAGGCCTTTTGGAACACCCCAGTGTTGGCTAGAGAAAGGCAACACACTGCACCTCTCCTTGGGAGAGCCAGGTTATCTCAGGTCTACGCAGGATTCAGGAACACACTTCGAGACTGTCCGCCAGTAAATGGATGTAACCTCATTCCCCTAGTTGAACTCTATTGAGAAAAACACTCTCTTCTAATCCCTTTTCACCTTTTACACTTAGAGTCACGCATCCTCAAGGAGGTGGTCGGTTTGCATTCCAAGTACAATTTAAGCACAGTTCTTGGTGTAACACTGTAGGTCTTTGACGGATGCACAGGCCCCTAAGTCTCCCTCGTGCATCCTTTGTTTAGGCACTTGGCTGCACGCAGAAAAGCGGTCGTAGAAAAAAGTTGAATCAGGGAAAGCCCCAGTGGGTATCGTGAATCTCTTTTGACTTGTTAGCATCACCATGTACTTATGCTGCGTGTCATTCTGGAAATGGGAAACTGATGCCACAACGCTTGTGTTCCCATTTTGAAAGCTTCATCATGCAGTCTAGAAGACACCTGAAAAGCATTGTTGTTGCTGGGGATTTAGTCACTGCCTGTCGGCTTCTGAGAAGAAAATGAGTTTTCCCGAAAGGACCTTGTGCTTCCAGTTCCTAGTTGGAAGCTCACCCTGCTCTCCTCTATACCAAAAGTGGAAGTCAACGTGAGCACTAACCTAAAAGTAAGGCCGTGATTATCCTTGCAAATCGGGAGGCATGCAGCAGCTCCATGAGGCCTTCCTCGCTGTTCTGCTTTAGTTTAACGGTAGTAAGCTTTCCAAGACTCCTAGGCACCTTGCTTCACCACCCGTTTCGGGTTTCGGTATCAGAAAACTGCCTAGAGCCAGGAAGCTCTGGTCCTGCGTGTATGCTGCGTATCAACCTAGAAATTGGAGAGTGATGGCACAAGGCTTGTTTTCCCATTAGGAAGGCTCCGTTCACGCGGCCTCCTTTATACCTGAAAAGCATTGTTGTTGCCGGGGATTTAGTCACTGCCTGCCTGCTGCTGCGAAGAAAATGAGTTTTCCCGAAAGAAACCTTGAGCTTCCAGTTCCTAGTTGGAAGCTCACTCTGCTCTGCTCTATATCTAAACTGAAAGTCAAGGGGAGCACTAGCCTCGAAGTAATGCCCTGATTATCCTGGCAAAACGGGAGGCGTGCAGCAGCTCCTTGAGGCCTTCATCGCTGTTCTCTTTTAGTTTCACGGTAGTAAGCTTTCCAAGACTCCTAGAGACCTTACTTCAGCACCCGTTTCGGTATCAGAAAACTGCCTAGAGCCAGGAAGCTCTGGTCCTGCGTGTATGCTGCGTATCAACTTACTATTTGGAGACTGATGGCACAAGGCTTCTTTGCCCATTTGGAAAGCTCCGTTCATGCGGCCTCCTTTATACCTGAAAAGCATTGTTGTTGCCGGGGTTTTAGTCACTGCCTGCATGGTTCTGAGAAGATATTGAGTTTTCCCGTAAGAAACCTTGTGCTTCCAGTTCCTAGTAGGAAGCTCACCCTTCTCTGCTCTATAACTAAAGTGAAAGTCAAGGGGAGCACTAGCCTCGAAGTAATGCCCTGATTATCCTGGCAAAACGGGAGGCGTGCAGCAGCTCCATGAGGCCTTCATCGCTGTTCTCTTTTAGTTTCACGGTAGTAAGCTTTCCAAGACTCCTAGAGACCTTACTTCAGCACCCGTTTCGGTATCCGAAAACTGCCTAGAGCCAGGAAGCTCTGCTCCTGCGTGTATGCTGCATACCAACTTACTATTTGGAGACTGAGGGCACAAGGCTTCTTTGCCCATTTGGAAAGCTCCGTTCATGCGGCCTCCTTTATACCTGAAAAGCATTGTTGTTGCCGGGGTTTTAGTCACTGCCTGCATGGTTCTGAGAAGATATTGAGTTTCCCGTAAGAAACCTTGTGCTTCCAGTTCCTAGTTGGAAGCTCACCCTGCTCTGCTCTATACCTAATGTGAAAGTCAACGTGAGCCCTAGCCTCGAAGGAAGGCCCTGATTTGCCTTGCCAAACGGGAGGCGTGGAGCAGCTCCATGAGGCCTTCTTCACTGTTCTGCTTTAGTTTCAAGGTAGATAGCTTTTCAAGACTCCTAGGGACCTTGTTTCAGCACCCGTTTTGCTACCATTATACTGAGTGAGGCCAGGAAGCTCAGGGCCACGTAGGCAACTTCAGCCCCGTAGGCCTTTTGGAACACCCCAGTGTTGGCTAGAGAAAGGCAACACACTGCACCTTTCCTTGGGAGAGCCAGGTTATCTCAGGTCTACGCAGGATTCAGGAACACACTTCGAGACTGTCCGCCAGTAAATGGATGTAACCTCATTCCCCTAGTTGAACTCTATTGAGAAAAACACTCTCTTCTAATCCCTTTTCACCTTTTACACTTAGAGTCACGCATCCTCAAGGAGGTGGTCGGTTTGCATTCCAAGTACAATTTAAGCACAGTTCTTGGTGTAACACTGTAGGTCTTTGACGGATGCACAGGCCCCTAAGTCTCCCTCGTGCATCCTTTGTTTAGGCACTTGGCTGCACGCAGAAAAGCGGTCGTAGAAAAAAGTTGAATCAGGGAAAGCCCCAGTGGGTATCGTGAATCTCTTTTGACTTGTTAGCATCACCATGTACTTATGCTGCGTGTCATTCTGGAAATGGGAAACTGATGCCACAACGCTTGTGTTCCCATTTTGAAAGCTTCATCATGCAGTCTAGAAGACACCTGAAAAGCATTGTTGTTGCTGGGGATTTAGTCACTGCCTGTCGGCTTCTGAGAAGAAAATGAGTTTTCCCGAAATGGGAAACTGACGCCACAACGCTTGTGTTCCCATTTTGAAAGCTTCATCATGCAGTCTAGAAGACACCTGAAAAGCATTGTTGTTGCTGGGGATTTAGTCACTGCCTGTCGGCTTCTGAGAAGAAAATGAGTTTTCCCGAAAGGACCTTGTGCTTCCAGTTCCTAGTTGGAAGCTCACCCTGCTCTCCTCTATACCAAAAGTGGAAGTCAACGTGAGCACTAACCTAAAAGTAAGGCCCTGATTATCCTTGCAAATCGGGAGGCATGCAGCAGCTCCATGAGGCCTTCCTCGCTGTTCTGCTTTAGTTGAATGGTAGTAAGCTTTCCAAGACTCCTAGGCACCTTGCTTCACCACCCGTTTCGGTATCAGAAAACTGCCTAGAGCCAGGAAGCTCTGGTCCTGCGTGTATGCTGCGTATCAACCTAGAAATTGGAGACTGATGGCACAAGGCTTGTTTTCCCATTAGGAAGGCTCCGTTCACGCGGCCTCCTTTATACCTGAAAAGCATTGTTGTTGCCAGGGATTTAGTCACTGCCTGCCTGCTGCTGCGAAGAAAATGAGTTTTCCCGAAAGAAACCTTGTGCTTCCAGTTCCTAGTTGGAAGCTCACTCTGCTCTGCTCTATAACTAAAGTGAAAGTCAAGGGGAGCACTATCCTCGAAGTAATGCCCTGATTATCCTGGGAAAACGGGAGGTGTGCAGCAGCTCCATGAGGCCTTCATCGCTGTTCTCTTTTAGTTTCACGGTAGTAAGCTTTCCAAGACTCCTAGAGACCTTACTTCAGCACCCGTTTGGGTATCCGAAAACTGCCTAGAACCAGGAAGCTCTGCTCCTGCGTGTATGCTGCATACCAACTTACTATTTGGAGACTGAGGGCACAAGGCTTCTTTGCCCATTTGGAAAGCTCCGTTCATGCGGCCTCCTTTATACCTGAAAAGCATTGTTGTTGCCGGGGTTTTAGTCACTGCCTGCATGGTTCTGAGAAGATATTGAGTTTCCCGTAAGAAACCTTGTGCTTCCAGTTCCTAGTTGGAAGCTCACCCTGCTCTGCTCTATACCTAATGTGAAAGTCAACGTGAGCCCTAGCCTCGAAGGAAGGCCCTGATTTGCCTTGCCAAACGGTAGGCGTGGAGCAGCTCCATGAGGCCTTCTTCACTGTTCTGCTTTAGTTTCAAGGTAGATAGCTTTTCAAGACTCCTAGGGACCTTGTTTCAGCACCCGTTTTGCTACCATTATACTGAGTGAGGCCAGGAAGCTCAGGGCCACGTAGGCAACTTCAGCCCCGTAGGCCTTTTGGAACACCCCAGTGTTGGCTAGAGAAAGGCAACACACTGCACCTTTCCTTGGGAGAGCCAGGTTATCTCAGGTCTACGCAGGATTCAGGAACACACTTCGAGACTGTCCGCCAGTAAATGGATGTAACCTCATTCCCCTAGTTGAACTCTATTGAGAAAAACACTCTCTTCTAATCCCTTTTCACCTTTTACACTTAGAGTCACGCATCCTCAAGGAGGTGGTCGGTTTGCATTCCAAGTACAATTTAAGCACAGTTCTTGGTGTAACACTGTAGGTCTTTGACGGATGCACAGGCCCCTAAGTCTCCCTCGCGCATCCTTTGTTTAGGCACTTGGCTGCACGCAGAAAAGCGGTCGTAGAAAAAAGTTGAATCAGGGAAAGCCCCAGTGGGTATCGTGAATCTCTTTTGACTTGTTAGCATCACCATGTACTTATGCTGCGTGTCATTCTGGAAATGGGAAACTGATGCCACAACGCTTGTGTTCCCATTTTGAAAGCTTCATCATGCAGTCTAGAAGATACCTGAAAAGCATTGTTGTTGCTGGGGATTTAGTCACTGCCTGTCGGCTTCTGAGAAGAAAATGAGTTTTCCCGAAAGGACCTTGTGCTTCCAGTTCCTAGTTGGAAGCTCACCCTGCTCTCCTCTATACCAAAAGTGGAAGTCAACGTGAGCACTAACCTAAAAGTAAGGCCCTGATTATCCTTGCCAATCGGGAGGCATGCAGCAGCTCCATGAGGCCTTCCTCGCTGTTCTGCTTTAGTTTAACGGTAGTAAGCTTTCCAAGACTCCTAGGCACCTTGCTTCACCACCCCTTTCGGGTTTCGGTATCAGAAAACTGCCTAGAGCCAGGAAGCTCTGGTCCTGCGTGTATGCTGCGTATCAACCTAGAAATTGGAGAGTGATGGCACAAGGCTTGTTTTCCCATTAGGAAGGCTCCGTTCATGCGGCCTCCTTTATACCTGAAAAGCATTGTTGTTGCCGGGGATTTAGTCACTGCCTGCCTGCTGCTGCGAAGAAAATGAGTTTTCCCGAAAGAAACCTTGTGCTTCCAGTTCCTAGTTGGAAGCTCACTCTGCTCTGCTCTATATCTAAACTGAAAGTCAAGGGGAGCACTAGCCTCGAAGTAATGCCCTGATTATCCTGGCAAAACGGGAGGCGTGCAGCAGCTCCTTGAGGCCTTCATCGCTGTTCTCTTTTAGTTTCACGGTAGTAAGCTTTCCAAGACTCCTAGAGACCTTACTTCAGCACCCGTTTCGGTATCAGAAAACTGCCTAGAGCCAGGAAGCTCTGGTCCTGCGTGTATGCTGCGTATCAACTTACTATTTGGAGACTGATGGCACAAGGCTTCTTTGCCCATTTGGAAAGCTCCGTTCATGCGGCCTCCTTTATACCTGAAAAGCATTGTTGTTGCCGGGGTTTTAGTCACTGCCTGCATGGTTCTGAGAAGATATTGAGTTTTCCCGTAAGAAACCTTGTGCTTCCAGTTCCTAGTAGGAAGCTCACCCTTCTCTGCTCTATAACTAAAGTGAAAGTCAAGGGGAGCACTAGCCTCGAAGTAATGCCCTGATTATCCTGGCAAAACGGGAGGCGTGCAGCAGCTCCATGAGGCCTTCATCGCTGTTCTCTTTTAGTTTCACGGTAGTAAGCTTTCCAAGACTCCTAGAGACCTTACTTCAGCACCCGTTTCGGTATCCGAAAACTGCCTAGAGCCAGGAAGCTCTGGTCCTGCGTGTATGCTGCGTATCAACTTACTATTTGGAGACTGATGGCACAAGGCTTCTTTGCCCATTTGGAAAGCTCCGTTCATGCGGCCTCCTTTATACCTGAAAAGCATTGTTGTTGCCGGGGTTTTAGTCACTGCCTGCATGGTTCTGAGAAGATATTGAGTTTTCCCGTAAGAAACCTTGTGCTTCCAGTTCCTAGTAGGAAGCTCACCCTTCTCTGCTCTATAACTAAAGTGAAAGTCAAGGGGAGCACTAGCCTCGAAGTAATGCCCTGATTATCCTGGCAAAACGGGAGGCGTGCAGCAGCTCCATGAGGCCTTCATCGCTGTTCTCTTTTAGTTTCACGGTAGTAAGCTTTCCAAGACTCCTAGAGACCTTACTTCAGCACCCGTTTCGGTATCCGAAAACTGCCTAGAGTCAGGAAGCTCTGCTCCTGCGTGTATGCTGCATACCAACTTACTATTTGGAGACTGAGGGCACAAGGCTTCTTTGCCCATTTGGAAAGCTCCGTTCATGCGGCCTCCTTTATACCTGAAAAGCATTGTTGTTGCCGGGGTTTTAGTCACTGCCTGCATGGTTCTGAGAAGATATTGAGTTTCCCGTAAGAAACCTTGTGCTTCCACTTCCTAGTTGGAAGCTCACCCTGCTCTGCTCTATACCTAATGTGAAAGTCAACGTGAGCCCTAGCCTCGAAGGAAGGCCCTGATTTGCCTTGCCAAACGGGAGGCGTGGAGCAGCTCCATGAGGCCTTCTTCACTGTTCTGCTTTAGTTTCAAGGTAGATAGCTTTTCAAGACTCCTAGGGACCTTGTTTCAGCACCCGTTTTGCTACCATTATACTGAGTGAGGCCAGGAAGCTCAGGGCCACGTAGGCAACTTCAGCCCCGTAGGCCTTTTGGAACACCCCAGTGTTGGCTAGAGAAAGGCAACACACTGCACCTCTCCTTGGGAGAGCCAGGTTATCTCAGGTCTACGCAGGATTCAGGAACACACTTCGAGACTGTCCGCCAGTAAATGGATGTAACCTCATTCCCCTAGTTGAACTCTATTGAGAAAAACACTCTCTTCTAATCCCTTTTCACCTTTTACACTTAGAGTCACGCATCCTCAAGGAGGTGGTCGGTTTGCATTCCAAGTACAATTTAAGCACAGTTCTTGGTGTAACACTGTAGGTCTTTGACGGATGCACAGGCCCCTAAGTCTCCCTCGTGCATCCTTTGTTTAGGCACTTGGCTGCACGCAGAAAAGCGGTCGTAGAAAAAAGTTGAATCAGGGAAAGCCCCAGTGGGTATCGTGAATCTCTTTTGACTTGTTAGCATCACCATGTACTTATGCTGCGTGTCATTCTGGAAATGGGAAACTGATGCCACAACGCTTGTGTTCCCATTTTGAAAGCTTCATCATGCAGTCTAGAAGACACCTGAAAAGCATTGTTGTTGCTGGGGATTTAGTCACTGCCTGTCGGCTTCTGAGAAGAAAATGAGTTTTCCCGAAATGGGAAACTGACGCCACAACGCTTGTGTTCCCATTTTGAAAGCTTCATCATGCAGTCTAGAAGACACCTGAAAAGCATTGTTGTTGCTGGGGATTTAGTCACTGCCTGTCGGCTTCTGAGAAGAAAATGAGTTTTCCCGAAAGGACCTTGTGCTTCCAGTTCCTAGTTGGAAGCTCACCCTGCTCTCCTCTATACCAAAAGTGGAAGTCAACGTGAGCACTAACCTAAAAGTAAGGCCCTGATTATCCTTGAAAATCGGGAGGCATGCAGCAGCTCCATGAGGCCTTCCTCGCTGTTCTGCTTTAGTTGAATGGTAGTAAGCTTTCCAAGACTCCTAGGCACCTTGCTTCACCACCCGTTTCGGTATCAGAAAACTGCCTAGAGCCAGGAAGCTCTGGTCCTGCGTGTATGCTGCGTATCAACCTAGAAATTGGAGAGTGATGGCACAAGGCTTGTTTTCCCATTAGGAAGGCTCCGTTCATGCGGCCTCCTTTATACCTGAAAAGCATTGTTGTTGCCGGGGATTTAGTCACTGCCTGCCTGCTGCTGCGAAGAAAATGAGTTTTCCCGAAAGAAACCTTGTGCTTCCAGTTCCTAGTTGGAAGCTCACTCTGCTCTGCTCTATATCTAAACTGAAAGTCAAGGGGAGCACTAGCCTCGAAGTAATGCCCTGATTATCCTGGCAAAACGGGAGGCGTGCAGCAGCTCCTTGAGGCCTTCATCGCTGTTCTCTTTTAGTTTCACGGTAGTAAGCTTTCCAAGACTCCTAGAGACCTTACTTCAGCACCCGTTTCGGTATCAGAAAACTGCCTAGAGCCAGGAAGCTCTGGTCCTGCGTGTATGCTGCGTATCAACTTACTATTTGGAGACTGATGGCACAAGGCTTCTTTGCCCATTTGGAAAGCTCCGTTCATGCGGCCTCCTTTATACCTGAAAAGCATTGTTGTTGCCGGGGTTTTAGTCACTGCCTGCATGGTTCTGAGAAGATATTGAGTTTTCCCGTAAGAAACCTTGTGCTTCCAGTTCCTAGTAGGAAGCTCACCCTTCTCTGCTCTATAACTAAAGTGAAAGTCAAGGGGAGCACTAGCCTCGAAGTAATGCCCTGATTATCCTGGCAAAACGGGAGGCGTGCAGCAGCTCCATGAGGCCTTCATCGCTGTTCTCTTTTAGTTTCACGGTAGTAAGCTTTCCAAGACTCCTAGAGACCTTACTTCAGCACCCGTTTCGGTATCCGAAAACTGCCTAGAGCCAGGAAGCTCTGGTCCTGCGTGTATGCTGCGTATCAACTTACTATTTGGAGACTGATGGCACAAGGCTTCTTTGCCCATTTGGAAAGCTCCGTTCATGCGGCCTCCTTTATACCTGAAAAGCATTGTTGTTGCCGGGGTTTTAGTCACTGCCTGCATGGTTCTGAGAAGATATTGAGTTTTCCCGTAAGAAACCTTGTGCTTCCAGTTCCTAGTAGGAAGCTCACCCTTCTCTGCTCTATAACTAAAGTGAAAGTCAAGGGGAGCACTAGCCTCGAAGTAATGCCCTGATTATCCTGGCAAAACGGGAGGCGTGCAGCAGCTCCATGAGGCCTTCATCGCTGTTCTCTTTTAGTTTCACGGTAGTAAGCTTTCCAAGACTCCTAGAGACCTTACTTCAGCACCCGTTTCGGTATCCGAAAACTGCCTAGAGCCAGGAAGCTCTGCTCCTGCGTGTATGCTGCATACCAACTTACTATTTGGAGACTGAGGGCACAAGGCTTCTTTGCCCATTTGGAAAGCTCCGTTCATGCGGCCTCCTTTATACCTGAAAAGCATTGTTGTTGCCGGGGTTTTAGTCACTGCCTGCATGGTTCTGAGAAGATATTGAGTTTCCCGTAAGAAACCTTGTGCTTCCAGTTCCTAGTTGGAAGCTCACCCTGCTCTGCTCTATACCTAATGTGAAAGTCAACGTGAGCCCTAGCCTCGAAGGAAGGCCCTGATTTGCCTTGCCAAACGGGAGGCGTGGAGCAGCTCCATGAGGCCTTCTTCACTGTTCTGCTTTAGTTTCAAGGTAGATAGCTTTTCAAGACTCCTAGGGACCTTGTTTCAGCACCCGTTTTGCTACCATTATACTGAGTGAGGCCAGGAAGCTCAGGGCCACGTAGGCAACTTCAGCCCCGTAGGCCTTTTGGAACACCCCAGTGTTGGCTAGAGAAAGGCAACACACTGCACCTCTCCTTGGGAGAGCCAGGTTATCTCAGGTCTACGCAGGATTCAGGAACACACTTCGAGACTGTCCGCCAGTAAATGGATGTAACCTCATTCCCCTAGTTGAACTCTATTGAGAAAAACACTCTCTTCTAATCCCTTTTCACCTTTTACACTTAGAGTCACGCATCCTCAAGGAGGTGGTCGGTTTGCATTCCAAGTACAATTTAAGCACAGTTCTTGGTGTAACACTGTAGGTCTTTGACGGATGCACAGGCCCCTAAGTCTCCCTCGTGCATCCTTTGTTTAGGCACTTGGCTGCACGCAGAAAAGCGGTCGTAGAAAAAAGTTGAATCAGGGAAAGCCCCAGTGGGTATCGTGAATCTCTTTTGACTTGTTAGCATCACCATGTACTTATGCTGCGTGTCATTCTGGAAATGGGAAACTGATGCCACAACGCTTGTGTTCCCATTTTGAAAGCTTCATCATGCAGTCTAGAAGACACCTGAAAAGCATTGTTGTTGCTGGGGATTTAGTCACTGCCTGTCGGCTTCTGAGAAGAAAATGAGTTTTCCCGAAATGGGAAACTGACGCCACAACGCTTGTGTTCCCATTTTGAAAGCTTCATCATGCAGTCTAGAAGACACCTGAAAAGCATTGTTGTTGCTGGGGATTTAGTCACTGCCTGTCGGCTTCTGAGAAGAAAATGAGTTTTCCCGAAAGGACCTTGTGCTTCCAGTTCCTAGTTGGAAGCTCACCCTGCTCTCCTCTATACCAAAAGTGGAAGTCAACGTGAGCACTAACCTAAAAGTAAGGCCCTGATTATCCTTGCAAATCGGGAGGCATGCAGCAGCTCCATGAGGCCTTCCTCGCTGTTCTGCTTTAGTTTAACGGTAGTAAGCTTTCCAAGACTCCTAGGCACCTTGCTTCACCACCCGTTTCGGTATCAGAAAACTGCCTAGAGCCAGGAAGCTCTGGTCCTGCGTGTATGCTGCGTATCAACCTAGAAATTGGAGACTGATGGCACAAGGCTTGTTTTCCCATTAGGAAGGCTCCGTTCACGCGGCCTCCTTTATACCTGAAAAGCATTGTTGTTGCCAGGGATTTAGTCACTGCCTGCCTGCTGCTGCGAAGAAAATGAGTTTTCCCGAAAGAAACCTTGTGCTTCCAGTTCCTAGTTGGAAGCTCACCCTTCTCTGCTCTATAACTAAAGTGAAAGTCAAGGGGAGCACTAGCCTCGAAGTAATGCCCTGATTATCCTGGCAAAACGGGAGGCGTGCAGCAGCTCCATGAGGCCTTCATCGCTGTTCTCTTTTAGTTTCACGGTAGTAAGCTTTCCAAGACTCCTAGAGACCTTACTTCAGCACCCGTTTGGGTATCCGAAAACTGCCTAGAGCCAGGAAGCTCTGCTCCTGCGTGTATGCTGCATACCAACTTACTATTTGGAGACTGAGGGCACAAGGCTTCTTTGCCCATTTGGAAAGCTCCGTTCATGCGGCCTCCTTTATACCTGAAAAGCATTGTTGTTGCCGGGGTTTTAGTCACTGCCTGCATGGTTCTGAGAAGATATTGAGTTTCCCGTAAGAAACCTTGTGCTTCCAGTTCCTAGTTGGAAGCTCACCCTGCTCTGCTCTATACCTAATGTGAAAGTCAACGTGAGCCCTAGCCTCGAAGGAAGGCCTTGATTTGCCTTGCCAAACGGGAGGCGTGGAGCAGCTCCATGAGGCCTTCTTCACTGTTCTGCTTTAGTTTCAAGGTAGATAGCTTTTCAAGACTCCTAGGGACCTTGTTTCAGCACCCGTTTTGCTACCATTATACTGAGTGAGGCCAGGAAGCTCAGGGCCACGTAGGCAACTTCAGCCCCGTAGGCCTTTTGGAACACCCCAGTGTTGGCTAGAGAAAGGCAACACACTGCACCTTTCCTTGGGAGAGCCAGGTTATCTCAGGTCTACGCAGGATTCAGGAACACACTTCGAGACTGTCCGCCAGTAAATGGATGTAACCTCATTCCCCTAGTTGAACTCTATTGAGAAAAACACTCTCTTCTAATCCCTTTTCACCTTTTACACTTAGAGTCACGCATCCTCAAGGAGGTGGTCGGTTTGCATTCCAAGTACAATTTAAGCACAGTTCTTGGTGTAACACTGTAGGTCTTTGACGGATGCACAGGCCCCTAAGTCTCCCTCGTGCATCCTTTGTTTAGGCACTTGGCTGCACGCAGAAAAGCGGTCGTAGAAAAAAGTTGAATCAGGGAAAGCCCCAGTGGGTATCGTGAATCTCTTTTGACTTGTTAGCATCACCATGTACTTATGCTGCGTGTCATTCTGGAAATGGGAAACTGATGCCACAACGCTTGTGTTCCCATTTTGAAAGCTTCATCATGCAGTCTAGAAGATACCTGAAAAGCATTGTTGTTGCTGGGGATTTAGTCACTGCCTGTCGGCTTCTGAGAAGAAAATGAGTTTTCCCGAAAGGACCTTGTGCTTCCAGTTCCTAGTTGGAAGCTCACCCTGCTCTCCTCTATACCAAAAGTGGAAGTCAACGTGAGCACTAACCTAAAAGTAAGGCCCTGATTATCCTTGCAAATCGGGAGGCATGCAGCAGCTCCATGAGGCCTTCCTCGCTGTTCTGCTTTAGTTTAACGGTAGTAAGCTTTCCAAGACTCCTAGGCACCTTGCTTCACCACCCGTTTCGGGTTTCGGTATCAGAAAACTGCCTAGAGCCAGGAAGCTCTGGTCCTGCGTGTATGCTGCGTATCAACCTAGAAATTGGAGACTGATGGCACAAGGCTTGTTTTCCCATTAGGAAGGCTCCGTTCATGCGGCCTCCTTTATACCTGAAAAGCATTGTTGTTGCCGGGGATTTAGTCACTGCCTGCCTGCTGCTGCGAAGAAAATGAGTTTTCCCGAAAGAAACCTTGTGCTTCCAGTTCCTAGTTGGAAGCTCACTCTGCTCTGCTCTATATCTAAACTGAAAGTCAAGGGGAGCACTAGCCTCGAAGTAATGCCCTGATTATCCTGGCAAAACGGGAGGCGTGCAGCAGCTCCTTGAGGCCTTCATCGCTGTTCTCTTTTAGTTTCACGGTAGTAAGCTTTCCAAGACTCCTAGAGACCTTACTTCAGCACCCGTTTCGGTATCCGAAAACTGCCTAGAGCCAGGAAGCTCTGGTCCTGCGTGTATGCTGCGTATCAACTTACTATTTGGAGACTGATGGCACAAGGCTTCTTTGCCCATTTGGAAAGCTCCGTTCATGCGGCCTCCTTTATACCTGAAAAGCATTGTTGTTGCCGGGGTTTTAGTCACTGCCTGCATGGTTCTGAGAAGATATTGAGTTTTCCCGTAAGAAACCTTGTGCTTCCAGTTCCTAGTAGGAAGCTCACCCTTCTCTGCTCTATAACTAAAGTGAAAGTCAAGGGGAGCACTAGCCTCGAAGTAATGCCCTGATTATCCTGGCAAAACGGGAGGCGTGCAGCAGCTCCATGAGGCCTTCATCGCTGTTCTCTTTTAGTTTCACGGTAGTAAGCTTTCCAAGACTCCTAGAGACCTTACTTCAGCACCCGTTTCGGTATCCGAAAACTGCCTAGAGCCAGGAAGCTCTGCTCCTGCGTGTATGCTGCATACCAACTTACTATTTGGAGACTGAGGGCACAAGGCTTCTTTGCCCATTTGGAAAGCTCCGTTCATGCGGCCTCCTTTATACCTGAAAAGCATTGTTGTTGCCGGGGTTTTAGTCACTGCCTGCATGGTTCTGAGAAGATATTGAGTTTCCCGTAAGAAACCTTGTGCTTCCACTTCCTAGTTGGAAGCTCACCCTGCTCTGCTCTATACCTAATGTGAAAGTCAACGTGAGCCCTAGCCTCGAAGGAAGGCCCTGATTTGCCTTGCCAAACGGGAGGCGTGGAGCAGCTCCATGAGGCCTTCTTCACTGTTCTGCTTTAGTTTCAAGGTAGATAGCTTTTCAAGACTCCTAGGGACCTTGTTTCAGCACCCGTTTTGCTACCATTATACTGAGTGAGGCCAGGAAGCTCAGGGCCACGTAGGCAACTTCAGCCCCGTAGGCCTTTTGGAACACCCCAGTGTTGGCTAGAGAAAGGCAACACACTGCACCTCTCCTTGGGAGAGCCAGGTTATCTCAGGTCTACGCAGGATTCAGGAACACACTTCGAGACTGTCCGCCAGTAAATGGATGTAACCTCATTCCCCTAGTTGAACTCTATTGAGAAAAACACTCTCTTCTAATCCCTTTTCACCTTTTACACTTAGAGTCACGCATCCTCAAGGAGGTGGTCGGTTTGCATTCCAAGTACAATTTAAGCACAGTTCTTGGTGTAACACTGTAGGTCTTTGACGGATGCACAGGCCCCTAAGTCTCCCTCGTGCATCCTTTGTTTAGGCACTTGGCTGCACGCAGAAAAGCGGTCGTAGAAAAAAGTTGAATCAGGGAAAGCCCCAGTGGGTATCGTGAATCTCTTTTGACTTGTTAGCATCACCATGTACTTATGCTGCGTGTCATTCTGGAAATGGGAAACTGATGCCACAACGCTTGTGTTCCCATTTTGAAAGCTTCATCATGCAGTCTAGAAGACACCTGAAAAGCATTGTTGTTGCTGGGGATTTAGTCACTGCCTGTCGGCTTCTGAGAAGAAAATGAGTTTTCCCGAAATGGGAAACTGACGCCACAACGCTTGTGTTCCCATTTTGAAAGCTTCATCATGCAGTCTAGAAGACACCTGAAAAGCATTGTTGTTGCTGGGGATTTAGTCACTGCCTGTCGGCTTCTGAGAAGAAAATGAGTTTTCCCGAAAGGACCTTGTGCTTCCAGTTCCTAGTTGGAAGCTCACCCTGCTCTCCTCTATACCAAAAGTGGAAGTCAACGTGAGCACTAACCTAAAAGTAAGGCCCTGATTATCCTTGCAAATCGGGAGGCATGCAGCAGCTCCATGAGGCCTTCCTCGCTGTTCTGCTTTAGTTGAATGGTAGTAAGCTTTCCAAGACTCCTAGGCACCTTGCTTCACCACCCGTTTCGGTATCAGAAAACTGCCTAGAGCCAGGAAGCTCTGGTCCTGCGTGTATGCTGCGTATCAACCTAGAAATTGGAGAGTGATGGCACAAGGCTTGTTTTCCCATTAGGAAGGCTCCGTTCATGCGGCCTCCTTTATACCTGAAAAGCATTGTTGTTGCCGGGGATTTAGTCACTGCCTGCCTGCTGCTGCGAAGAAAATGAGTTTTCCCGAAAGAAACCTTGTGCTTCCAGTTCCTAGTTGGAAGCTCACTCTGCTCTGCTCTATATCTAAACTGAAAGTCAAGGGGAGCACTAGCCTCGAAGTAATGCCCTGATTATCCTGGCAAAACGGGAGGCGTGCAGCAGCTCCTTGAGGCCTTCATCGCTGTTCTCTTTTAGTTTCACGGTAGTAAGCTTTCCAAGACTCCTAGAGACCTTACTTCAGCACCCGTTTCGGTATCAGAAAACTGCCTAGAGCCAGGAAGCTCTGGTCCTGCGTGTATGCTGCGTATCAACTTACTATTTGGAGACTGATGGCACAAGGCTTCTTTGCCCATTTGGAAAGCTCCGTTCATGCGGCCTCCTTTATACCTGAAAAGCATTGTTGTTGCCGGGGTTTTAGTCACTGCCTGCATGGTTCTGAGAAGATATTGAGTTTTCCCGTAAGAAACCTTGTGCTTCCAGTTCCTAGTAGGAAGCTCACCCTTCTCTGCTCTATAACTAAAGTGAAAGTCAAGGGGAGCACTAGCCTCGAAGTAATGCCCTGATTATCCTGGCAAAACGGGAGGCGTGCAGCAGCTCCATGAGGCCTTCATCGCTGTTCTCTTTTAGTTTCACGGTAGTAAGCTTTCCAAGACTCCTAGAGACCTTACTTCAGCACCCGTTTCGGTATCCGAAAACTGCCTAGAGCCAGGAAGCTCTGGTCCTGCGTGTATGCTGCGTATCAACTTACTATTTGGAGACTGATGGCACAAGGCTTCTTTGCCCATTTGGAAAGCTCCGTTCATGCGGCCTCCTTTATACCTGAAAAGCATTGTTGTTGCCGGGGTTTTAGTCACTGCCTGCATGGTTCTGAGAAGATATTGAGTTTTCCCGTAAGAAACCTTGTGCTTCCAGTTCCTAGTAGGAAGCTCACCCTTCTCTGCTCTATAACTAAAGTGAAAGTCAAGGGGAGCACTAGCCTCGAAGTAATGCCCTGATTATCCTGGCAAAACGGGAGGCGTGCAGCAGCTCCATGAGGCCTTCATCGCTGTTCTCTTTTAGTTTCACGGTAGTAAGCTTTCCAAGACTCCTAGAGACCTTACTTCAGCACCCGTTTCGGTATCAGAAAACTGCCTAGAGCCAGGAAGCTCTGGTCCTGCGTGTATGCTGCGTATCAACTTACTATTTGGAGACTGATGGCACAAGGCTTCTTTGCCCATTTGGAAAGCTCCGTTCATGCGGCCTCCTTTATACCTGAAAAGCATTGTTGTTGCCGGGGTTTTAGTCACTGCCTGCATGGTTCTGAGAAGATATTGAGTTTCCCGTAAGAAACCTTGTGCTTCCACTTCCTAGTTGGAAGCTCACCCTGCTCTGCTCTATACCTAATGTGAAAGTCAACGTGAGCCCTAGCCTCGAAGGAAGGCCCTGATTTGCCTTGCCAAACGGGAGGCGTGGAGCAGCTCCATGAGGCCTTCTTCACTGTTCTGCTTTAGTTTCAAGGTAGATAGCTTTTCAAGACTCCTAGGGACCTTGTTTCAGCACCCGTTTTGCTACCATTATACTGAGTGAGGCCAGGAAGCTCAGGGCCACGTAGGCAACTTCAGCCCCGTAGGCCTTTTGGAACACCCCAGTGTTGGCTAGAGAAAGGCAACACACTGCACCTTTCCTTGGGAGAGCCAGGTTATCTCAGGTCTACGCAGGATTCAGGAACACACTTCGAGACTGTCCGCCAGTAAATGGATGTAACCTCATTCCCCTAGTTGAACTCTATTGAGAAAAACACTCTCTTCTAATCCCTTTTCACCTTTTACACTTAGAGTCACGCATCCTCAAGGAGGTGGTCGGTTTGCATTCCAAGTACAATTTAAGCACAGTTCTTGGTGTAACACTGTAGGTCTTTGACGGATGCACAGGCCCCTAAGTCTCCCTCGTGCATCCTTTGTTTAGGCACTTGGCTGCACGCAGAAAAGCGGTCGTAGAAAAAAGTTGAATCAGGGAAAGCCCCAGTGGGTATCGTGAATCTCTTTTGACTTGTTAGCATCACCATGTACTTATGCTGCGTGTCATTCTGGAAATGGGAAACTGATGCCACAACGCTTGTGTTCCCATTTTGAAAGCTTCATCATGCAGTCTAGAAGACACCTGAAAAGCATTGTTGTTGCTGGGGATTTAGTCACTGCCTGTCGGCTTCTGAGAAGAAAATGAGTTTTCCCGAAATGGGAAACTGACGCCACAACGCTTGTGTTCCCATTTTGAAAGCTTCATCATGCAGTCTAGAAGACACCTGAAAAGCATTGTTGTTGCTGGGGATTTAGTCACTGCCTGTCGGCTTCTGAGAAGAAAATGAGTTTTCCCGAAAGGACCTTGTGCTTCCAGTTCCTAGTTGGAAGCTCACCCTGCTCTCCTCTATACCAAAAGTGGAAGTCAACGTGAGCACTAACCTAAAAGTAAGGCCCTGATTATCCTTGCAAATCGGGAGGCATGCAGCAGCTCCATGAGGCCTTCCTCGCTGTTCTGCTTTAGTTGAATGGTAGTAAGCTTTCCAAGACTCCTAGGCACCTTGCTTCACCACCCGTTTCGGTATCAGAAAACTGCCTAGAGCCAGGAAGCTCTGGTCCTGCGTGTATGCTGCGTATCAACCTAGAAATTGGAGACTGATGGCACAAGGCTTGTTTTCCCATTAGGAAGGCTCCGTTCACGCGGCCTCCTTTATACCTGAAAAGCATTGTTGTTGCCAGGGATTTAGTCACTGCCTGCCTGCTGCTGCGAAGAAAATGAGTTTTCCCGAAAGAAACCTTGTGCTTCCAGTTCCTAGTTGGAAGCTCACCCTTCTCTGCTCTATAACTAAAGTGAAAGTCAAGGGGAGCACTAGCCTCGAAGTAATGCCCTGATTATCCTGGCAAAACGGGAGGCGTGCAGCAGCTCCATGAGGCCTTCATCGCTGTTCTCTTTTAGTTTCACGGTAGTAAGCTTTCCAAGACTCCTAGAGACCTTACTTCAGCACCCGTTTCGGTATCCGAAAACTGCCTAGAGCCAGGAAGCTCTGCTCCTGCGTGTATGCTGCATACCAACTTACTATTTGGAGACTGAGGGCACAAGGCTTCTTTGCCCATTTGGAAAGCTCCGTTCATGCGGCCTCCTTTATACCTGAAAAGCATTGTTGTTGCCGGGGTTTTAGTCACTGCCTGCATGGTTCTGAGAAGATATTGAGTTTCCCGTAAGAAACCTTGTGCTTCCACTTCCTAGTTGGAAGCTCACCCTGCTCTGCTCTATACCTAATGTGAAAGTCAACGTGAGCCCTAGCCTCGAAGGAAGGCCCTGATTTGCCTTGCCAAACGGGAGGCGTGGAGCAGCTCCATGAGGCCTTCTTCACTGTTCTGCTTTAGTTTCAAGGTAGATAGCTTTTCAAGACTCCTAGGGACCTTGTTTCAGCACCCGTTTTGCTACCATTATACTGAGTGAGGCCAGGAAGCTCAGGGCCACGTAGGCAACTTCAGCCCCGTAGGCCATTTGGAACACCCCAGTGTTGGCTAGAGAAAGGCAACACACTGCACCTTTCCTTGGGAGAGCCAGGTTATCTCAGGTCTACGCAGGATTCAGGAACACACTTCGAGACTGTCCGCCAGTAAATGGATGTAACCTCATTCCCCTAGTTGAACTCTATTGAGAAAAACACTCTCTTCTAATCCCTTTTCACCTTTTACACTTAGAGTCACGCATCCTCAAGGAGGTGGTCGGTTTGCATTCCAAGTACAATTTAAGCACAGTTCTTGGTGTAACACTGTAGGTCTTTGACGGATGCACAGGCCCCTAAGTCTCCCTCGTGCATCCTTTGTTTAGGCACTTGGCTGCACGCAGAAAAGCGGTCGTAGAAAAAAGTTGAATCAGGGAAAGCCCCAGTGGGTATCGTGAATCTCTTTTGACTTGTTAGCATCACCATGTACTTATGCTGCGTGTCATTCTGGAAATGGGAAACTGATGCCACAACGCTTGTGTTCCCATTTTGAAAGCTTCATCATGCAGTCTAGAAGATACCTGAAAAGCATTGTTGTTGCTGGGGATTTAGTCACTGCCTGTCGGCTTCTGAGAAGAAAATGAGTTTTCCCGAAAGGACCTTGTGCTTCCAGTTCCTAGTTGGAAGCTCACCCTGCTCTCCTCTATACCAAAAGTGGAAGTCAACGTGAGCACTAACCTAAAAGTAAGGCCCTGATTATCCTTGCAAATCGGGAGGCATGCAGCAGCTCCATGAGGCCTTCCTCGCTGTTCTGCTTTAGTTTAACGGTAGTAAGCTTTCCAAGACTCCTAGGCACCTTGCTTCACCACCCGTTTCGGGTTTCGGTATCAGAAAACTGCCTAGAGCCAGGAAGCTCTGGTCCTGCGTGTATGCTGCGTATCAACCTAGAAATTGGAGAGTGATGGCACAAGGCTTGTTTTCCCATTAGGAAGGCTCCGTTCATGCGGCCTCCTTTATACCTGAAAAGCATTGTTGTTGCCGGGGATTTAGTCACTGCCTGCCTGCTGCTGCGAAGAAAATGAGTTTTCCCGAAAGAAACCTTGTGCTTCCAGTTCCTAGTTGGAAGCTCACTCTGCTCTGCTCTATATCTAAACTGAAAGTCAAGGGGAGCACTAGCCTCGAAGTAATGCCCTGATTATCCTGGCAAAACGGGAGGCGTGCAGCAGCTCCTTGAGGCCTTCATCGCTGTTCTCTTTTAGTTTCACGGTAGTAAGCTTTCCAAGACTCCTAGAGACCTTACTTCAGCACCCGTTTCGGTATCAGAAAACTGCCTAGAGCCAGGAAGCTCTGGTCCTGCGTGTATGCTGCGTATCAACTTACTATTTGGAGACTGATGGCACAAGGCTTCTTTGCCCATTTGGAAAGCTCCGTTCATGCGGCCTCCTTTATACCTGAAAAGCATTGTTGTTGCCGGGGTTTTAGTCACTGCCTGCATGGTTCTGAGAAGATATTGAGTTTTCCCGTAAGAAACCTTGTGCTTCCAGTTCCTAGTTGGAAGCTCACCCTGCTCTGCTCTATACCTAATGTGAAAGTCAACGTGAGCCCTAGCCTCGAAGGAAGGCCCTGATTTGCCTTGCCAAACGGGAGGCGTGGAGCAGCTCCATGAGGCCTTCTTCACTGTTCTGCTTTAGTTTCAAGGTAGATAGCTTTTCAAGACTCCTAGGGACCTTGTTTCAGCACCCGTTTTGCTACCATTATACTGAGTGAGGCCAGGAAGCTCAGGGCCACGTAGGCAACTTCAGCCCCGTAGGCCTTTTGGAACACCCCAGTGTTGGCTAGAGAAAGGCAACACACTGCACCTTTCCTTGGGAGAGCCAGGTTATCTCAGGTCTACGCAGGATTCAGGAACACACTTCGAGACTGTCCGCCAGTAAATGGATGTAACCTCATTCCCCTAGTTGAACTCTATTGAGAAAAACACTCTCTTCTAATCCCTTTTCACCTTTTACACTTAGAGTCACGCATCCTCAAGGAGGTGGTCGGTTTGCATTCCAAGTACAATTTAAGCACAGTTCTTGGTGTAACACTGTAGGTCTTTGACGGATGCACAGGCCCCTAAGTCTCCCTCGTGCATCCTTTGTTTAGGCACTTGGCTGCACGCAGAAAAGCGGTCGTAGAAAAAAGTTGAATCAGGGAAAGCCCCAGTGGGTATCGTGAATCACTTTTGACTTGTTAGCATCACCATGTACTTATGCTGCGTGTCATTCTGGAAATGGGAAACTGATGCCACAACGCTTGTGTTCCCATTTTGAAAGCTTCATCATGCAGTCTA